>NC_132980.1:1262500-1576875 GCF_047496725.1 Anoplolepis gracilipes | reverse complement strand
ATTAATAGAAATGGCAGATTATGTTCATGAGTAAAAACATGATTAATTTTAATTCTGCACTGTAGACTTTTCTATCGTGTAAAATTGTTTTGTCATTCTTAACAAAGTGTTCCATCTTATGATGTTTGTATATTTGATAATGAATTTTATGTTTATTAGTTTGTTCAGGTCGTTTTATATGAGTAATGCTACCTACAAGTTTTAAATCACATGCATTACAAAAAGCATTTTCTTTATATTTTTTTAACCAAGGAAATTGTTCTGTCCAATCAGTATTGAACTTATGTGGATAAAGTTTTCTTTTTTTGACAATATCACAATTATTTTCTTTATTAGATATATCATCATCAAATGATGATATATGCACCTATAATATAAATAAATATACATCATAAACATATGTTATAAAATAGGGAAATAAACTAAAAACACATTTTTCTAACCTAAATACAAATACGTATTAAAATAGGAGAAAGTGGTAAAAGCATTAAAGAAACCGGTTTTTATATAAATCGTAAAAATAAAAAAGTTTAATATATAGTTAAAAATTATGGGATGGTTTACAATTGAAAATGGTAGTCGGTACATATTTTATCATAGTTATGGTCACAGAGGTAATAAGCAAATAAATTGTATAATAGATTGATTATGACTATCACATAGTTAAATAACAGTAACTTACATAATAATAACAAGCATGGAAATTGACAGAATGTACGTAAATAATATAAATAAATTAAAGTAACGAATTAAAAGTATATAAAAATCGCATGTTAACGAACGTTTCGGCTTGATATTTCAAGCCAACCTCAGGGCAAGAAATTGAATTCAAAATTAAAATTAAAAAATTAGTCAAGTTACGCAACGATATATCATATAATAAAACGATATTCAATTAGTTCGCCGTCCCGAATAAATGGTGGTTTTTTTATACCACATTGTTATTAATTTGTTGAATAAATAATTTATGACCCTCTGGAACGTAATGATTGAAAAATAATAATATAATAAACATCGGTTTAATTAAAAGAAAGAACTATTAAATTGTGTTTTTTGAGTACATGGAAATGTGGTAACTTACATAATCAACGGTATAAGTTCTCTTGTCTCTTGTGAGTGGATCTCCATATTAAGGAGACAATAGTCACTAGGTATAAACGGCAAACTAATGTCACGATACGCAATTGGGCGCATTATTTATACGTGTCGCCTGATGTCGTGGAGCGGGGAGCTTTTTTATCATATTACTATAGATTTCGGGTAAGCATTCCATATCGGTTTGTAAATTCAAACTATTATGTTGCGATTTGATATGCAACATTTCTGAAATTAAACGTTTACTGTAAAATGGTTCTTTGTCTAGAATTTCTACATTATCCCAGTCAAATTCGTGGTTTTCGATGTTCTGTTATAACGGATTTATTAGTGGTGTTTTTATGTATATGTTGTCGGTGTTCGTTGATTTTCGTTTTCAATTTTCTGCCGGTTTGACAAATACGTATGTTTTTAATATTAATTCATGAGATGTAATAAAGTTAATAAAAATATTTTTTAAAAATTACCTTTTCATTTTTATTATATAATAAAGTTTTCCAAGAACAGCTTCACAGTATAATAATAATAATTAAAAGAATGAACAAAATAATATTATAACGAGGCAATCCCGTCACCAAAATCCGCCTCGAATACCCGACCGTCCAGCCATCGGAAATCCGCTGCCCGGCGAACATCGGTCGGGCAAAAGCGAAGGCTGTTACGTGCCGCAACTCGCATTCCTAAACATTTATGATTTCCGTTCCTAAACTATATAACTTACTACAAATAACGCCTAAACCAAAACCAACAAATAACGCCTAAATTAAAACCAATAAACCTTATCTTTTTCATTTCCTCAAATTTTCCGACCCATAAATCGATAGGAAGATTCATGAGATAATATATATATATATATATTTACTCTTTACCTTTTTCCTTTTTTTATTACTTCCGAAACACGCTCCAATCATCACTTTCAAGATTAAAACATATTCAATCATTGGTCGTTATTTCTACGGGTTCCGAAATTTTGTTCAACCCCCACAAAAGGCTTTTCTTGAATTTTATAGTTAATTTTACAATTATTCAGCAGTTCTAAGTCGTCAGTCTTAGAGAAAATACCGACTTGTAACATTGCGCCTAATAAAGTCTTGTAACCAGATAACTGTACCTTTTTATTCATTACGTCGCGTTCAGCACGTAACAATTGGTGGCAGCGGTACTCAGTTATCCAGAAGACAAATCGTTACCAACATTTCACTTCGTTATTTACGTAAAGTACGAAGTAAATAAAGCACGAAAGAAGAATACGAGCGGAGAAGTCTGAATTCGAGAAAATCTTACAAGCCGTACAGCGGAATATTGAGATAGAAGACCGAAGACTAACGCTAACTGTTCCTGTTCAACAAGTGCAGCAATAGGTGCAATAATTTCGTGGTCTACTCACCGATAAAACCTTGGCAAATCACTGCTTAATATACAAGGTAAAAGGTCAGGCAGACGTTGCGGAAATACAACGAGCGAAGAAGAAGACGAAGCATCCCGGAACCTTTCCGAGAGAACGACAACAACGAAACTCCGTAGACGGCCGTAAAAGGGCTACTTCATTGAACTTCGAGTCAACAGCATCTTGGAGCAGCGTCAAACATCCCCCAGCCCCCAGCAATGATGTTATATACGCCGTATTACTGTAAGTTAATGAACTACAGAAATCCTAAAGCGCATTATAATACAGATAGCTCCGAAGAAAGTAGTTTAGAAAATAGTAGTTTAAGAAACAGCAGCTTAGAATTTAAATTTACATTAAAGAAAAAATCGATAATCATGAACGATCAAGCGGCAGATTTTACGCAAAACCAAGACGAGATGAGCCACAGTCGTAGATCCTCTGTTTCATCAAATGATAGTTATTTTTCTGTTCGGAATAGTTTAACACTTTTACCAGTTTTCAACGGCAAAAATATCCAAACACACCAATTTATATCCGACTGTAAAGGAATTCTCGAATTAGTCGAACCGGTCGAAAGAACATTCTTTTTCAGAGCAATTCTCCAAACAAAATTAACAGTGCGAAGCCGCACTAGTTAGATCCTTATACACGATAATGAATCTCGACGAATTATGTAGCGCGTTGGAAAAAGAATTCGGCAATTACAAAACTTTTGATCATTGAAAACTCGAAATAAATAATCTTAGGCAAAATAGAGATGAATCCATTGAAAGTTACATTATCAAAGTAAGGAAATTAAATTCTGAAATGATTATTGCAATTTCTAATTAGCCTGATCCAGCAGCAAGAACAGGATTAAGAGTTTTTGCCACTAATAAATTAATAGATAACTTTTTGGGCGGATTACACAAACATATCGGACAACATCTTGTAACGGCCGTCACTAACGGTCTCGGGGCTGAACACCCGCCCCGATATTGAAACTCGGCGCCAATGGGCGCCCCACCGCGCATACCATCGCACGCTACTGGGATTCCCCTCTCTCTCGCATCGTTTGAGAGAGAGGGAAGGCTCCTGGGTATATAAGCCCGACCGACCGACGACCAGACACCTGTCCCGATCCTGAATCCGGCCGGACAAGAGCCTCAGAGTTAAGCTCCGAAGCGAAGCCAGCTAGATTCAAGCCTCTCCTCGAGTTCTTGACCGTCGATCCGGGAGAAGGGTGTTCTCTTCTCCTGCCGGGTGTTCTCGGTGACCGCGACGAAACGCGCGCGCAGCGACCTGCTGGCAAAGCGACCCGCTCGCAACCCGCGCCGCCTTAGTTTGTAAATACGGCGAACCGCTTGTAATGCGCACCGCTCACACCGGTAGATAGCCCTATCGCGACCCGCTTGCACCGCTAAACGCTTGCATCCGTACCGCTTACCGTACACGCCCGCTTGCGCTCACGCCCACATACCTCCCCCCCTCACGCACACGCACGCAATTACACTTGTAAATGGCACACGACCCCCCAAACACCTGTAAATAATACGCGCTAATAAACGCTTGTTATTGAAAACCGGTCTCGTCAATTGGAGTCTTCCCCTTCTCCTGAATCCTGGAACCGACGAGTTTGTCCGAGACGTCGGGAAAGGTGCACCGTTACAATCTCTTAGCACAAAAATTTAATACATTAGAAGAAGCAATAGAAAAAGCAGTCAGATTCATACAAAAGTCACAATATCACGCAGAAAGAATTAAAGTTAATAAATCTAATGTTCAAACTATATAACTTGTAATTATTGTAGAAAAATCAGGCATTCTGAAAATGAATGCAGGAGGAAAATTTTTCATACGCAGAACCGAAGCGGAAATTCAAATCCAAATTGAATATAATTTAATAGACGTGAATTTAATTCTGTGCAAAATTTCGACAATAATTCTGGAACTAGATTTAATGTACAAACCAATAGACACCAAATAAATAACGGGCAAAATAACGATAATCGGTATAGCTCAAATAATACAAATAATTATCGCCATAATAATAGTAATAATCAACCTAACAATAATTTAAACTATCAAGGCCAAGTGGCAGGCGTGCAACGCCAGGGCCAATCATCGAGCCGTGCAAATCCGATTCACCTGATCGAAACAGAGTTCGAACATACACAATCCGAACAAATTCCCGAAACATCATCTCAATCCCTTTCGACAAGCTCAGAAATTCAACGGACAAATTCTTATTAGATACAGGTGCTGACATAAACATTATTAAAGCAAATGCCTTGCTGCGAAACACATTAGTATATCAAGATAGAAAAGTCGAAATACAGGGCATAACAGAAGAAAAACAGCAAACTTTCGGAACTGTATATTTAAATTTAGAAAACGGCAATCATGAGTTTCACGTAGTACCAAGTAAATTTCCATTGAAAGAACAAGGAATTATCGGATCAACCTTTTTACGTATCAAAAATGCAAAAATAGACTTTGAAAAACAAACGGTTACTCTACGAAATAATAAAGTATATTCATTAGAATATAGTAATATGTTAACATTACCGGCTAGAAGCATATGCTTATGTATAATTAAATGTAAAAAGAGCTAAACAAAATAATATTAATGACGGAGTAATAAATCGACAAGAAATATCAAACAACGTATTTTTTATAGATAGCATCGTAAAAGTAATTAACGGTAATATACATACATATGTAATTAACACGACAGAAAAAGAATTGAATATCGTAACACCTATAATCGACGTAGAGCCAGTGTTAATTAACACGAGCCCGAGGGACAACCCTGCGTGCGTAATTAATTCGGTGATCTCAAACAATCTAACAGATAGATTAAGATTATTGAGAGAAGGAAAAGTTAAGATTAAATCACTTGAATGAGGAAGAACAACTTTCTATATTATCTACGATAGAAAATTATAACGACATATTTCATTTACCGGGAGACTTTTGCAATGAAAGAAACATACTGGAACGATGTTTCTCTATTAAATAAAGATATACAGGGTGTCCCCGAATTGCCAGATCAACTCTCGTGGGTAGATAGAGCGTGTTAAACTGAAAACAAAAGTCTTATATCATTTTGCTAAATTCGCAATAATTAATGAGATATAAATTAATAAAGATCGGCCAATCCGTGCCAGTATAAGCGCGCGGCGCAAAGAAACCTCCCAGTTGTTACTTGATACTAGGCGCGCGGCAAGACATGAACGCAGCGCGCACTGTACGTATCTTTCTGTACGTCCTTTGTACGTCCTTTGTACGTTCTTTGTAGAGCGCTCCACCTACTGTCTCGCCGCGCGCCCAGTATCAAGTAACAAGTAGGAGGCTTCTTCGTGCCGCGCGCTTATACTGGCACGGATTGGCCGATTTTATTAATTTATATCTCATTAATTATTGCGAATTTAGCAAAATGATATAAGATTTTTCTCTTCAGTTTAACACACTCTATCTACCCACGAGAGTTGATCCGCCAATTCGGAGACACCCTATAGATGGTTCAAAAACTTGTAATTTTGTCAAAAAATTATGTTTAATGGGCAATCTTTTACGTATTTCTTGTGCAGCGGTTATATAAAATTGTAAACAGTTTTGTCGAATAGTTACAATTGTATCTATATGACCTTCTTATCATTAAATTATTAAGGTATTCTTGACATTCTGACCCAACAAAAATTTTATTAATATCTTTCTGAATTTTTTTTTGCGAAAAATCAATACTTGTTGCTATATCTTTTAAATATTCTTTTTTAACGAAGTTTTGGCAGACTTGAGAGAGAAAATTAGCTGATTTTAACGATAATGAATGAATTCTCGTCTCTGTTGATTGAAAAAATGCATGGAATATATTAAAGAAATTTAAAATATATTGAAGAAAAAGAAAATAAGCTTTTATTTCTAAATTATTCATCATAGACAAAAAATATTCTCCAGATTTTGTTTTATCGCTCACAACCATTTCTTGCAAAAAATTTTTAATTGTATTCCATGATTCTAGAAGTCTTTTGATACATGTGTGATGAGACAGCCAACGCGTTTCACTTAATTTTAAAATTTTGTGATAACTTTCTTAAAAGCAATTGCAAAATTTGTGAAAAATTGCCGAACGTTTTAGACTGTTATTAATATAATGTACTATATTTTTTAAAAACTCGTCACAAAATGACGGTGTTTTTGCACATGCAGCATGCGCAGCTAACGCGGCTGAATAACACGAGCATGGAAATGTTAACAAATGTTTGCACATCTCTTCTAATTTAGTTTTGAACGATAAATGTTTCCCTGTCATTACTGATGCATTGTCGCATGCATGACAGGGCAACAATATTTCCGAAAGAAATCTGTAATTTCCACATTTCAATTTTAAATGCGTGGAATAACTTTTCAGCACTACTATCTCTTGCATCAATATTTATTAATTTGATTAATTGTGAGTGAATATTTAATGTCTTAGGATCAATGTATCTAACAAAAAATGTCATCCATTTTTCGTTGCAGATATCTGACGTTTCGTCAATAAAAATAGAAAATTTTGTTGTTTGAAGTTTATTAGCAACATTTTCACTTTCAACAGGATACAAAACATAAGAAATTATATTTTTACATTTAGTTCGACCTACAGTCATTTTTTTAAATACATTAGGGTCTTGTCCTATATGTTGAAAAAAGTTCGAAATTTCTTGTGCTGTTTTATAAGGTATATTTTTTTCTGCAATTAAAGTGGCATATCGTATTTCCGCTGATTTCTTACGTTCATCAAATGACAAAAGTGGGTCATCTGTTATGTTTAAATCTTTGTCTGTATTTTTGGTTTCTGTTTCAATTTTTTTAGACATTATTATATGTGATTCGGATTTTTGCGTGACGATAAATGTGCGATAAATCACGAACCATAGATTTATTACAAAATGAGCAGACAAATGAACTTATGTCATGTGACACTTCACGTAACCATGGTTTAAATAATTCAATCTCAAGCCATTGTGGTTGAAATTTCTATTTTTTAGGTATATTTTTATATGAACTTTTATTATCATTTAATAAAAGTGAATTTCTATTTTCTTTAATATTATTTTTGTAGCACGCAGAATCCGCATGTCTTAAAACATGTGTGTTGCAGGAAATATTTTCGTTACATATAGCGCAATGATAAAAGCTATCATTAGAAAATACTTTACGTATCCAAGATTTAATTCTACCGTCATTAAGCTAAGCTTCCTGGAAGCTTCGCTTAAGTTTTTTTTTTAATTTATTTTTAAATAAGTAGAAACAAAGAATTTAAGAAGAAATAAACGGAAATAAATAAACAAGGTGAAAATATATACAAATTTAAAACATTTTGGACTTACAAACGGATTGTTTAACCAGGATTGTTTCAACTTCTCTCTTTCTCTCTCTCTCTCTCTCTCTCTCTCTCTCTCTCTCTCTCTCTCTCTCTCTCTCTCTCTCTCTCTCTCTCTCTCTCTCTCTCTCTCTCTCTCTCTCTCTCTCTCTCTCTCTCTCTCTCTCTCTCTCTCTCTCTCTCTCTCTCTCTCTCTCTCTCTCTCTCTCTCTCTCTCTCTCTCTCTCTCTCTCTCTCTCTCTCTCTCTCTCTCTCTCTCTCTCTCTCTCTCTCTCTCTCTCTCTCTCTCTCTCTCTCTCTCTCTCTCTCTCTCCCCTCTCTCTCTCTCTCTCTCTCTCTCTCTCTCTCTCTCTCTCTCTCTCTCTCTCTCTCTCTCTCTCTCTCTCTCTCTCTCTCTCTCTCTCTTAAACACCAAGATTTGATCACCGAGACACAAGACACGTTAAAAAATACGTGTACTCGGAAATACAAGATGATAAGATTATCTAACAGAAGTGCGATGAAACGAATGGGCCGCATTCGAGGAGACGCTATTAATGCAAAGAGCATCATTCTATCTTTGTTATTTACTCAAAATTGAATAACGACAGAACAAGTTGAATAGTGCCTCCTTGAACGCAACCATAGTGATATATAAAACAAATGATATATGAAAAAAAATAACAAATGCCAAATACTTCATTGTGACATTGTGAATCGTCGATCGTCGACTGTCGCAGGACGCAGAAGCCGAGCACACAGCATACATAGAAATGTCACGTAAGTAATAACTATAATTATTATTTGTAATGATTAAAAAAATTAAGATTATTTAATTTTATCCTTAATAATGATAACAATTTAATATTTCATTGTTACAGTTGAACTCACCAACGAGATGAAGCAGTTGGAGGTAAAGGACAATTTCGAAAAATTATTAGAACAGCAACAAATACAAATGCAACAACAGTTGCAATATTTGCTGCATTTGGCTAAAAAGCAACAGCCGCAGCCACAGCAGCCACTGGAGTCGCAGCAGCAGCAACAGCAGGGGAAAAAATGGTATTTATTTAATAATTTATTTATATATGTAATATTATAAGATAATATTAATTACACACGTAGTGCATTAATTTGATTAATAATGTTGTTGATTCTTCAACTTTTGTTTTCAGTATACTTGTGTATATATTTATTTTTCAGATACACAAAAAAGAGCTGGCGGCCGATCGCGTGCTCGCTGGTACACGCGAAGAATTGATAGAGGCGGTAGGAGCGGCAGAGGTGGCTACGGCTACGGCAACATAAAGAGTTGCCAAAACCAAGAAAGAACTATATGCGGCAGAAGAGGCCGCGGAACTGTCATTAACTATTACATAAATCATACATATTAATTTTATATTAAATATTATATTAAAACATTTATATCAAATATTAAAATAATAAATATATAGAAAACATTAATATGTAATAAATTTTTTTAAAGACATCACTCCCGGCATAAATGACACATTATAAAATATAATAGTATTTCATGTGTGGTATAATAGGGCTCCAGGCGAAGGTCCACACTCTAAAAAAAACCTTACGCGCCATTGGTGGTACCTCATGGGAGTGGTGAGGAAAATCACTATTAATATTATTTTATTATTATTTTTGAACCATCAACGACACAAACGTATATGTGGGTCAATATACGTTTGCTGTCGTTATTGTGTTGCATATATGTAAATATATAACCAACTTTAATACTTTTGACTAAGCCTGTATATACAAAATGCGAAATAAAGGTCTTAGTTTTAAATAAGATATTCATATTTGTAAAGATAAAGAAAGATCCTCAATGCCGGAGTGTCGCCACAAGAGAGAGCGAGAACGTACGAGGAGCAAGCGAGATAGTTAACGAAGTCCCGCTCGCGAGAATGTCTTTATCACATGTTTTTCGTATCACATATCATCCTATTATAGAAAATAAAATTTCTTATTTCGCATTTCATCGGTTTAAAAAAAATTTTAATGAATTAATGAGATTTTTGCGATTAAAATGACACCAAACACGACATAAATCGAATGATTTTTAATTAGAAATATAATTGTAATTACGATTAAATTTCTAATTAAATATTATTCGATTTATATCGTGTTTGATGTCATCTTAATTGTAAAAATTTTATTAATTCATTAATGTTATTTTCAAGCCGATAAAATGCGAAATAAAAGTCTTAGCTTTATTCAATAAGATGTTTATATTTGTAGAGATAAAAAAAAATTCTACCGATGCCGAAGTGTTGCCGCAAGAGAGAGCGAGAACGTATAAGGAGCAAACGGTGCTAATGTGATTAAGATTATGCATGTAAAAATAAGAATATACAGAAAGAGAGTAAAAGAGAGATAGCATTGCGTAACTTAATATAATTATATTGATATTGCACGATAACATTTTACTGCGTATAAATAACGTATCGATTATCCAAAAATGTATCGATCCAGTTCAATTGATGAATATAGTGCAATGATATCTTGGTATTTTATTAATTTCTTATTTTGTTATATACATATATATATATATATATATAGGGTGTCCCATTTTAACTTGGACAGTGAAATATCTCGAAAACTGAGCCCAGCAGACAAAAATGTTTCAGACAAAAGTTGTATGGTTTCGAGAGAGACGTAAGATGGTACCATTGGTTTGACCTTGAAGAGTAATTTGAAGGTCACATGAAGGTTACCTTCAATCTCGTAAATGGAACCTACTATTTCTCGTTACATATTCTTGTAGGTTATCTTGAGAGCTTTCCAGACCACTATAATAAAATAACTTTTCATTTAGTAATTTTCGAGTTATGAGGTTCCAAAGCAGTACTTCGCAGTATTTTGACATAAAGTACAAAATATCTTGTATGTTGTCATGTTATGGGGTCAAGTTGA
Organism: Anoplolepis gracilipes; assembly: GCF_047496725.1. Lineage (NCBI taxonomy): Eukaryota > Metazoa > Arthropoda > Insecta > Hymenoptera > Formicidae > Anoplolepis > Anoplolepis gracilipes. Next base: position 1,566,133 of record NC_132980.1, on the reverse strand, counting down.
TCCTTAGGTATCATTCCAAGGTCAAATCAAATTTTCACCCAAATCTCTGTAGTTATAAATGTTTAAAAAAATTCGGATTATTCTACTTTTAGCGCTATACAGGAACAACGACGTGTACGTAGTAGAATTCTGTTCCCTTTGGGGTGCTTGATTAACGTGAGTCCCTTTGCCTCTCACGATCGAGGTTGATCCGGCTAGCAAAAGCAAGATCGAGGTTGATCCGGCTAGCAAAAGCAAGATCGAGGTTGATCCGGCTAGCAAAAACAAGATCGAGGTTGATCTGGCTAGCAAAAGCAAGATCGAGGTTGATCCGGATAGTTCATTTCTTAACCTTCATGTTCAAAGTGCCCTCCTTCATTATCTAAACACAAAGTCAATCTCCGCCTGAAATTTTGCATAACTCCTACAAGAGTTTCTTGCGTAACTGCACGACAAGCTCTTCTTATTCTATTCATCATGTCAGCTCTTGTTGTTGGAGCTACTTGATACACAAAATCTTTTGCATATCCCCAAAAGTAAAAATCAAGAGGGTTCAAGTCAGGAGATCTTGGAGGCCACAATACTGGACCGTTACGCATGATCAGACAATCCTGATACCGCCGTCGAAGAAATCTGCTTTAATCTATGCGTTGATAGTAATAAGCAGAAGCACCATCCTACTGGAACCACATTCTTTGTCGAACATCTAAGGGGATTTCCTCCAAGTAACCAGGTAAGTAATTTCGAAGGAAATCCAAATATACTTCACCATTGATCGTTCGCTCAAAGAAATGTGGTCCAATAATAGCCATTTAATATCCCTACCCATACGTGAATACTCCATCGGTGCTGATTCATTTGCTCTCTCATCCACTGAGGATTAACGGGCGACCAATAATGACTATTATGCCTATTCAGACTGCCAGTACTATGAAATGTAGCTTTATCACAGAAACAAACAAATGAAAAGAAATCTGGATCATTTAATGTATTCAGGGCTCACCTACAAAAATTGACTCTCAACAGTCGATCATTCTCACTTAGTTCTTGAACAAGTGTAATATGGTAGGGATGATAATTAACGGAATGTAACAAACAATGAGCGGTTGATCGAGGAATTCCTAATTCACGTTCGATGTGCCGAGTGCTAATGTGAGGATTCAGATGAACCATACCCAAAATGGCGAGAAGCCTTGGGTCATTATTATTATTGTTTCTGTTTCGCTGCCTCTGGCAACGATTTACTATTTCACGAGATCTTCTTTCAATATTTATAATTTGTTGCGGGTCTGGATGACGACGATCGGGATAATATTCAGCATAAAAACGTGAAGCATTCCTGTAATTTCTATGGCTTTCGCCAAGAACTAACAAAATATCAACTACCTCACTTGGCGCATAGTTTGCCATGGTACAAATTCGTATTCAAATACAAGATAGTTGAGAGTTATCGATCATGAACGAGAATCTGCAAAATGATAAGGAATGTTGTTTTCCGCACGTGGACCTTGCTCACACTACCCTCTCCCGGGAATATCGAAATAAGCAATTCAATGAAGCAAATATTATCCGCAAGTTTTAGAATTTTTTTGAAATGCAGTGATAGGTTGACAATATCGGATTAGCAGATCGTGAGAGGCAAAGGGACTCACGTTAATCAAGCACCCCAAAGGGAACAGAATTCTACTACGTACACGTCGTTGTTCCTGTATAGCGCTAAAAGTAGAATAATCCGAATTTTTTTAAACATTTATAACTACAGAGATTTGGGTGAAAATTTGATTTGACCTTGGAATGATACCTAAGGATCAACTTGACCTCATAACATGACAACATAAAAGATATTTTGTACTTTATGTCAAAGTACTGCGAAGTACTGCTTTGGAGCCTCATAACTCGAAAATTACTCAATGAAAAGTTATTTTATTATAGTGTTTTGGAAAGCTCTCGAGATAACCTACAAGAATATGTAACGAGAAATAGTAGGTTCCATTTAAGAAATTGAAGTTAACCTTCATGTGACCTTCAAATTATTCTTCAAGGTCAAACCAATGGTACCATCTTACGTCTCCCTCGAAACCATACAACTTTTGTCTGAAACATTTTTGTCTGCTGGGCTCAGTTTTCAAGATATTTTACTGTTAAGTTAAAATGGGACACCCTGTATATACGTTTGTATGATAAATTTTTATAGAAATTTACATAAAAATAAAATACATTAATTAAATATTGTTCACAATAGAGAACACAGTTTAACGGTAGAAAACGTATATATATATATATATATATACGTTTATTATATATATAATTAAATATTGTTCACAATAGAGAACACAGTTTAACGGTAGAAAACGTGTATATATATATATATATATATATATATATATATATATATATATATATATATATATTGTGACCGTATATCTGTTTCGATAAATTATCGTGTACGCTCCTTTATACAATTTTCGGCCGATGGACTGGCCTACGGCACACCTTCGGCGCGATCGCTTAATTAATCGGCGTTTTCCTTTACAAGAACGGTAATGTGTAGGCGCCAGGCACGAAAATTCGCGCCGTCTCCAATTAACAGGATATTCGTCTGATCCACGTAAAATCTCAAAGCGATTACGACCGCGACGGTAGCCACGACGACTAATCAGTACTTAAACGGCAGAGGGGGGGATGCGTCAGGAGCCGGACGAGATCGAGAATCGATAGTTTACGGGTGAGAAAGCCTCCGGGAAAACAGATACAATTACTGAATTTAGATAATTTAACAATCAATAGACAGAATGGATATGATATATAAGAAAACTTTAATTTGACCGACAAGTATCAGACAGAGTTATTCGGAAGGCGACAACTAGATGTGAGAGTCGCACGCTCGGGGCACGTGAAGGGCGTGTGACGGCGCGATGCCGCGACCAAAGAATATCGAATTACACTTGGTTTGAGGTGATTTTGGTTATTTGTCGCAGATCGTCTGCGGCTTATTAAGGTCGCAACGATCGTACGAATAAACCTTTTAATGAGCTAACGCAATTCTCGGCCGCGAATCGTCCGTCAATCACCCCAATCGATCTACAGAAAAACTCTCCGGAATGCACGCAAACAAGCGCGGTCGGCACATATCGACCTTCACTGATCATCGATCACAGCGGTATTTACTCCACGTAATATACGACGTACGCAATTCTCCACATACGCGGGATACAAAAATTCGACGTTCCTTTACATAAAGTTGCACTCAAACAATTTGCGTCTATAAAAATTGTTCCCGAATCGCGAGTCGATAAACGGCATGTGATATTAGAGTCGCACGCGACACGCAGTACACGAGCTCGCTTCCCGACGGATACAATTTAACACGCGGTACGACAAATTTTGACAACTAAACAATACTTAACACGGCAATACAATAATGACTATCGGCGGCGGTTCCAGAGAGAGACGTTATGCCCTTTTACGATTCGGACGAAATGCGGCCCCTCGCAAATTCCAACAACGATACGGCAACAAATACGCGACGGCGGAATATAATCTTCCCGTGAATCGCGACAACTAAAATTACGATAATTACGACAGGGCACGTTCGTCCGAATCGTATGAGTTACCGGTTTGGCGGCCTTACAATCTTCTTCCTCCTGCGTCGTCTGGTCTCACTCGGGATGCTTTAAGATCGATCGATAGGCTTGTCGTCCTCGAACGCTCGCCGAACAGTGACGAGCGTGAGGCTTACGGGAGACACGCCGGCGACATCCTACGCAATTAGGCCACCTGTGGCGCTATCGTGGCTCTTAGGGCCAATCACGGCCGTTTCTTATCGCAGCCGATTCGATTCGGATTATCGATCTTTGATCCTTCGGTATATATATATATATATATATATATACGTTTTCTACCGTTAAACTGTGTTCTCTATTGTGAACAATATTTAATTAATGTATTTTATTCTTATGTAAATTCAATAAAAATTTATCATACAATGACTGATTATCAACATTTGAATTTTTGCACTGAAGAAGGCTTGAAAAGTCAAGCCAAAACGTTCGCCACAACACCACATATGTTTTTATTATCTTTTTATTTTTTATTTTGTATTATGTATATTATGATTTTTATTTTATTGTACTCGAGTTTATTAGTTACGCTTAAATTTTGTTTATACATCTTAGTTACTTCCGCTACGACTATATTTCACGTTTATATTGCGATTCGACATTTTAATTTTATTGTAGTTTTTTCTGATTTTGCATTTAATAATTTGATTATTATATAAATTATATATGTTTGGCTCATTCACGCCTTTGTATCACATATTCCGATCATATTTTTTATCTATATTATTTTTATAAAGCATTTTTTACCGAAATGATACATTGTGCTATACGTTAATAAAATAAAACTTTCGAAAAATTTACGGACAAAGCATTACCGCTGAGAAAACTTTTTTTTCATAAACGTGTCGTGTTTGGCTGCACACTTGAATTGCTTGCATACGCATCTAAAGTTAATGATATCCTCAATACTAATATCATCGTAGCCAAGAATAATGTCTATTACCTCTTCAGGCAAGCACACTATTGCCATTATAAAGCGTTTTAGTATACCATAAAAAATATAATTAAAAACACAATAAGTAAAGCTAAAAATATAATTAAAAGCACAAAATCGACAGCGATGATATTTGATCTTGTCTGTAGAGAACACTAACTTCTTTACACTCCGTTCCTCTATATTTTGAACTATCTATAGTAAATCTGAATGCTCTTCCACTGTTGCCGATAGTTGTGAAATGACTGTGCTTGCAAAAGAAAAATTCCATCGAAGGATCTTAGGAAGTGCACAATGTACACTACCTGAAACTTTTCGAGTTTCAAAGTATTATTCTTTCCAAAAAAGGAAACAATTGTTTGGAAGAAAATGTATACCTATCTTTTGTTCATTATTAGTCCTAAAAAATACATACGCTTTCTAAAACGTTCTATACCACGGATATAGGTTGGGTTAGATTATAATTTTGATTGATTTATAGCCGGGGACACTTTAGAGTCCATAAAATTCACGTTAGCTTTTATTTTTTTTATTAGTTGTGAAGAGTAGGCATTTGTACTAGCTCTTATAAAATTCACGTCAGCTTTTATTTTTTTTTATTAGCTATGAAGAGTAGGCGTTCGTACTAGCTCTTATGCCATGTTCATCCCCTACCCTTTTTACCGAGACGTTACCTAGCCTCCGCTGAGGCAGTCATAAAGTGCCTGACTGTGGTCCAGTGAGTATATTTTGTGAAGTGATTTGATAAAAGTTAAAAAAGATGTTGCAAATATTAGCGTTTTTGGATGCTATTTTTGAAACGAGCTATCGTCGCCTACGGTTTCTCGAGGAAATTAATAGGCGATACCATCGCCGTTTACTTCGAAGAGTGAAGAATTTGGCCCGCGCTCTGTTTCGAGCGTTACTGGATACATTGTTCGAAGATGTAAGTAGTTTTTTTATTATTTTATTATTTTATACGCTTTATCTTTTATAATATATTTATAATATATTTATAATATATTTATATTATATGTATACGTTTTTATCTTTTACAGCTTTACGAATTTCGTTCCCATCACCACATCCCGGGATACATAAATATATAGCGCACATGAAGGAGGTGCGTCGGGTGCGGACTTTTCACCGCCAATATGCAGAATTCGAGGACTTATAATGTGATGGCCCCCGTGCTCGAGAATTAGACGAGTTTTTCCCATACAAGTACGTGAACGTATTTTACCTCCGCAGATTATTCGGAGAGGAGCCCCTCGCATTGTAAGTATCTCTATATAATATGGTCAAATTTTAAATATTTTTTTTAAGGTACTAATAAAGATGTTCATTTTCTTTTCTGTTACAGAAGCAGCTGTCGTGAGTTCCCCCTCCGCCTCTCTCCGACTAATTTTTAGTTTTCTTTTTATTAAATTTTATATTTAATATCATTTTATATCATTTTATATCTTTTATATTTTAAAATTTTATATTTATACCTTTTAAATTTAAAACACACACACACACATACTTTATATGTATACACACACACTTTTTGAAATAAAAATTATATTTATGATAAATATGTATATTGCTTACTTGCGCCTTCTTCATCAGTCCCATCCTTCTTCCTCCATATATTAGGTATAATTAGATATAATTAGATATAATAAGTTAATAAGTTAATATTTAATATAAAAAAAATTCTCTGTTGCGTTCTCGCATCATCTCCTTCGCCTCGCGTTATCTCTTTCTTTCCCAGCGCTTACTCTCTCGCTCTCCTTCGCCTCGCGCTATCTCTTTCTTTCCTAGCGCTTACTCTCTCGCTCTTCTTCGCCTTGCGCTATCTCTTTCTTTCCTAGCGCTTACTCTCTCGCTCTCCTTCGCCTCGCGCTATCTAACTTTTAGATGTTGCTCTCTCTTTCACGGTCCCTAGCTTCGCATTCTCCCTTCCCAGCATGACGTCATCCCCCGCAATGAGCTACGTATGAGAACTGGGATTGTTTACGGGTGGGAGGAATCACGGATGGGAAATGCGTGCGAATAAATTATATCATGATTTAGATTTAAAAAACTTTATTCTTCTCTTTTATATTTTTTTTATTATTATTACATATTGTGACTAAAAACTAAAGCTGCCAGTTTGTGGTATGGTATAGAACTTCGAAAAATGTAGTGTGCGAGAACAGTTCTTCTTCTTAGCACCGCCACCTCCTTTGCGATGAATTTATTCGAAACGATAAATCCTTGCAGATCGACAAACGTTGGTACAGACATGACAAGATCTCTCTTCGTCAGTTAAGAAAAAGAATGACAACCATCTCGTAACACTTGGATTTATATCCTGCTTCCCCTCTCTCTAAATTATTTTATTAAAGTGTCCATCCACAATAGTTGACTCACTCCAGCCAGCATTTCTCATAATCACGCTTCTATCGGATGATATTGTTACATAGTTTTTGAGCATACTTGTTATTCCCACGTTTCTATTGCGATCAATCTCCACACTATCGAGTTCGTATCGAATCTCATCAAACATGAATGCAACGCAATTATTTTGCAGTACCACATCGGATCCGACAGTTGGCTTTTTTATCTTCAATTCTCCCTCGATGTATAAGAAACTCTCGTACGGCAATGTATACAGATCCTGTTGTTATATGGGTATTCTTATCTCGTCACTGTGTCCGAACGTTGTGTTGGCGAATGGGTTGTAGGAGTGAGTCAATCTTGACGATGCGATCGTCAAAAATTGGCTCGTCCGCGATGTTGAGAATGTCAGTCATCGTTCAAATGTTCACACCGCAAATCCCAAAGATTGTAAAAACGCAACGTTTGATGCGTTCAATTTCTTTTTCTTAGTGCCGGATGATTGGATATTAGCAAATGTCGATGTTGTTGTCGCTGGCGTCGTAAAGATTGTGTTGTCTCTCACGTCTTTCGATCCATTCAACACGAGCATCACACGCTAATTTTGCCGCCGCCGCCGTACATGCAATCGAGTAATCGTCCTTCCTGGTCGACAACGCGTAACGTTAAATCCGTAATGCACCGCACGATGATCGGTAAGTAAATGATGTGCGCCGGTGTTTCCGATATCTTATATCCTGGTGGTACCCTCGGTGAAAATTTGTGTATCATATGAACGAGTTTGCGTTGTTGTACGCACCCGCGGTCACATTACATTCGACGCGGATAATGTTCACGTTGATAATGTTAATCGGCACGTCCGACTCGTACTATTTTCGCGGCTGCAGTATACGGTTCGAGAATCTTAGCAGCAATTCAATGTTGTTAGGCTTGCTAAAATTTATTCTGTAGGCGCATTTAATCTCGCTTCTCATCGTATTGTAATTAGCGCGGAGCACTATAGGCCACTCTCCAGCCTCAAAGTCATCGTCGTCGTCAGTGTGTTTTTTATCACCATCACGAACTGTGTGTTGCGAACGTTTTCGTGAAATTGTATGTTTCAAAAATTCATGTATCGCTTGCAGCTCGTACGATCCCTTGAGAATCGTAATTTCCGCATCGTCTTTGCCAAAGTAAAATTTATTATTCAAAGAATTCACGTTTGATATCATGTGATAACTCTCAAAATCCGCTCGACCGAGCTCGTATTCACCGTCGCTTAAATCTATGTTGGGAAAGTAGTTTGCCGCGAGAACGCTGCTCTTTCCAGTCAGCATGAATGTCATAGACATGTTGACCAAACTGTTTAACAAATACTAAGTTAAATAGCGCAATGTATGTCTTTAAATTCGCGTACATCGACCGTTCGGAGAAACTACAAGCACAATTGTCCACAGATGCTTTAATTAAAAGCTTGATAAGATGTGTGATTATATTCTATTTTTGTCACATTTAAATATCGCACCAATTCATTCGACGGTCGAAGATTGCCAAAACTGTCAAAATATATAGCGCGATTCCCCCTCTTTGCATACGCTATATCTTTGTCACGCATAAAAACACCTCTAAAATACGGAATGTGCATACGTTTTGCTAGTTGCAGCAATTATATGTTGGTAGTTACGTCCTCTGGCATTTTTAGCGTCTCTTTGATGTTTTTTTTTTCGTCTTTCTCATTGAGACTCCTCGTCCGTATTTGTATGGCGCGAGATACAATCCGCGACCTTCCATGACGCGATTATGACGTAGCATCTCTTGAAACTGACGTTGTGTAGCTTTTCCATCGTTCACCATCTTTGCTACACCAGCTGCTCCACCAATCAGAGATCCGAGAACGCCCAACATTGGTAGAATCGGTAATACACCCCTGCGTTTCGCTACCGGAAGTACTCTTTTTTCACCATCTTTTTCTTCGTTTTCGTCTTTAGACCCATACCGAACTTCATCTTGGTTTTCATTGCTGTCCAGACAGCTGTGGCTGCGGCTCTCTCACCGAGAGACGAATCTTTCACAATGATGCGAGTTTGCGCCTTCTTGGCGAGTATCTTATCCGCGTGTCTTTCGGCAAGATCATTACTCCAAAAGTACGCTATATCGTGTTCACGGCACGCCGCGTCCAATGGGTTGATACCTCGATCGCTTCCAGCCAATTGTTTTTCTAGCCGCGTGCCCGGACCGCAAAACTGATATCCAGGAATATGCAATTCGATAGAAAGCGCGTTTATCGCACGATTTAATAGACATCTATCTATTTGCGTTGACATTCACGACAATCTTTTATCATCGGCGCTGGACCGTCAATGTGCGTTTGTTGCCACGGTCGATTGTAATGTTTGAAACAGCGACGATAGGTCTGAATCTCCGAATCCGCCTTTATGTATTCTGGAAATTCATCCCACATGTAGTGGACGTGATTGCCACACATTCGCAATAAAACTGCTTTAGTTACAAACTGTAGCTGTTCGGCATTCAAATCGAGAATATCGTAAAGACTTGATAGCAGGACAAACATTTTTTCGTTACTGAACACTTTGTAGTTCCGCGCTATAAATAGACAGGCGTGCGATCCGAATCGGAAGTGGGAAAATGAAATTCGTGTGACAACCTTTCGCGATACGCGTGACAAATTACGACGCCAGATTACACCCGATGGGGGACAACGCGGAGATGCGTAGACACGGTACGATGCTGCAGAATACTATACGCGCAATCGTTTGCGGCCCCTCGAATTGCGGTAAAACTAACGTGTTAATTAGTTTGATAGAAAGCCCGCACGGCGTCCGCTTTGAAAATGTGTACGTGTATTCAAAGTCACTGCAACAGCCAAAATATCGATATCTGGAGAATTTGTTAACGTCGATCGATGAAATCGGCTATTTTACATTTTCCAATAACAGTGACGTCATTCCACCAAGCGAAGCACGTCCAAACTCGATTTTCGTTTTCGATGACGTGGCGTGCGACAAACAAAATACGATAAGAGAATATTTTTCAATGGGACGCTACTCAAACGTCGACTGCTTCTATCTCTGCCAGACATACGCGAGAATACCGAAACATCTTTTACGCGACAACGCAAACCTACTAATCTTGTTTAAACAGAATGGCACCAACTTGAAACACGTGTACAACGATCACGTGAATACCGACATGTCATACGAGGATTTCAGTGAGTTATGTCGTACTTGTTGACAGCAAAAGTATGGATTTCTCGTGCTAGACAAGGATAGCTTGCTTACAAACGGGCGATACAAAAACGGATTTAATGTGTTTGCGATATTACAAAACGATTAGTCGTTGCCTACATTCTGTCGTAAAGGGTGAAACGCGAGCGTTCAACACTCTCTACCGATATGGTTGGGAGCGATAATATTCGCGAGTGTGAAAAAATGGCGAAGGAGATTGCGAAAACGAACGAATCGATCCGCAAGAAACATCGCGCTTTGAAGACCGGTAACATCGATGACGATATCGCGGTCAAGACCCATTTTAAACCTATTATCGAGCCGCTGCAAAAAATTGTCGACAACTCGATTGCGGTGAAAAATAAGTCGGAGAGTAGCGCAAAGATTAAAATCTTACCCATCAAGCGATACAAGGAGGATGAGAAAGAAGAGGATAAAGATGAGAAGAAAGAGGAAGATGCGATACCGAAAAAAAGGAAACGTTCGGACGTTTTACTGTATGAACCGTCGATAGCCTCTACGCCGTTAGCGGCACCAACAAGCGTAAACGAAGATATTTTCGAAACCTCGGGCAATATGCTCGAAACATCATTTGTTCGAAATAAGTTACAAACGTCGGAAGGTCAAGAAACGTTGCGGGAGTACTTTGGACCACTTGGGCAAAAGTACATAGGCGCTTTGCTCGGTGGCGACAGAAATCACGAGATTGATCATGTGTATGGAGTCTATTTTGACAGAAAGAATGAAATGTGACTCGGCAACAAACGATTCAACATCAATAAAGATGACTCTATTATCATAGACGACGTGCGGCACATTGGAACGCCAGGATTATACGAGTTGATCTTCAAGAGAATTCTCAATGACAAACTTTACACAAGGGGGAACGATTTGGAAAAATACAAGAGCATATTATTGGTGACGAACGCGCATAGACGCGATTATGATGTGTGCAGGGCCATTTGAAGGGTAACAGGGGATACAAGTACAAACAAATAATTGCACCGTTGATGTCGCTCGAATCGAAAAATACAAAATCTGGAGAGGGGTATCTATGCCTCGCGCTATGACGCTAACCAACAATATGATTGATTATGTGCACTAAGACGACCCCAACGAGCTAGTGGATTGGCTACGATTGCTCGACGCTTCGCGACAAGCTGGTCACAACGCTCACGACAACGAGATCCAGTCGATCATCGAGGAACTTTGCGAAGCAGGAATTATTATAAATTAAATGGTGTCTCGATAAAACTAATCAGTCGATCAGCGTTGCGTGACACTTTACGAAGCATCGGGAAAAAAATACCTATCAACAAATTTGGATTATTCGATCCAAGAAATGATGCAACTGGCACAAACGGTTCTTGGGATAGATTGGTAAAAAGTTATGTGCACGAAAACGCTTTGTGTCGCGTTGTTACAGACTTCGATGCAAGGTCGCGTAAGATTCGCCGTGTAGCGCAACCTGAAGCTGACACCGATACCGTCAACAAACTGTACGTGGAGTCCTGCATTAAAAGATTAATGAGTCGACAGAAAAAATCAGACGAGAAGCTGACTTCGCTTGAGAAGGACATGCGAGCAATACAGATTGTATTAAACAAACTTCAACGCGCAGCTAACGCTAACTCAGAAATAGCTATCAATCTGAATGAGCATCAGTGAACGGGTTAGGAGCGGCTATCAAACGGTTATCAAACAGCTACGAAGGATTATCGAATGGCTGCGAACAATTATCGAACAGCTATGAAGAATTATCGAACTGCTATCTAACTACAATGAGTGGCAGTGGCAGTGAACGACCTAGCAGCAGCAGCTGCAACAGCTTCGAACGAGGCTATCAGCATCTCAAGCAGGGCTGCGAACGGGTCAGGAACAATTTTCGAATGGGTGAAGGACGGCGGTGAACAACGCAAGAACAGGTCAAGAACAGGTCTAAAACAGGTTAGAACAGATCAAGAACAGATCAAGAAGAGGTCAGAACAGGTCAAGAACAGGTCAAAAACAGGTCAGAACAGGTCAAGAACAGGTCAGAACAGGTTAGAACAGGTCAAGAACGGCTATTAAAGGATAATAAACGAAAATGAGTGAAAAAAGGCGAACAACAAACGGTCATCGAGAAAAACTGACAAAGCAAAGAATCAACATAGTTTGGAGAGACAGCAGTTGGTGAATGAACTGCACGCGCCGGCGAGAAAAAATTTTCCCCGAAGACACGTCATAGTGCGGGGATACGATGATCTGTGGCAAGCCGACATCGTCGAGATGCGTCCGTATTCTCGTTTCAACAAAGGTTACCACTACATATTCACCGTCATCGATGTGTTGAGCAAGTATGCATAGGCTGTACCACTCAAGAGTAAAGGTGGAAGCGAGACGGCTGATGCAAATGCCAAAATAATTCGAGATAGCAAGAGATGCTCGAAAAACATGCAAACTGATAACGAGAAGGAATTTTACAATATCGATGTGTAACGGCTTATACGGAAACCTAACATTAATCACTATTCCACATATTCAGTATTGAAGGCGTCTGTCGTCGAGCGATTCAATCGCACGCTGAAGAACGACATGTGGAAGATGTTTACGCTGAACGGATCGACGCGTTATCCCGACTCGTTGCAGAATATAACGCGCGAAAACATTGCACTATCAATATGAGACCTATCGATGTCACTCCCACGATCGCTGATAGATTTTTAAATACGGTATACAACAGTATAAAAATTGCGGGAGCGTCCCGTTTGACCACGTCACGATTGACCACAGCCACTTATATCGACCGATGCCTAGGGTCATCAGCAACGATTACCCAATCAGAGAGCCTCATTTTAAACTGGCCAATTGGCGACGTGGTCAATAGACTCCCACCCAAAATTGCTGCTCCTGCAAAGTTCAAAGTAGGTGACCTGGTACGCGTTAGCAAATACAAAAAACTTTTCGAAAAGGGTTACACACTAAATTGGACAACCGAGGTGTTTAAGATTGTTAAAGTGCAACATACTAATCCCGTAACATATCTACTCGAGGATTATCGCAAAATATCTATCGCTGGAGCATTTTACGAGCACGAGTTGCATCGCGCGAATTATCCAGATGTGTATTTCGTAGAGAAAGTACTGCGTAGGAGGGGTGACAAAGGTTTACATGAAATGGCTGGGATTTGATAATTCGCATAATTGTTGGGTACATAAGGATCATGTAATTTAATTTTATAAGAAATACAATGTATTCAATATAAAAATATATGAAATATTTGAAATATACAAAATCTTTATTAATACATCCTTTCCAATAGTCATTACAATATATAAAATATGAAATAACTGTAAGATATCATCTATGATGTTGTATATCTATGTTCGCATTTACTTACTATTCTCCTATTGGCTACTCTAATATGCGTCTGTATACACGGTAAAATTAAATAGTATTTATATATTCTAAGTACGTTGCTCAACAACAATATAACAAGAAGGTTCGTCAAGTCAGTTGACGATACAGATTCGTCTTTTATCGATATCTGCGCGAGTGATCGGTTGTGTCTAAGGTTTTTTCCATGTTTTAATCGATTAAAGTCCTATAATTATATTAAGAAAGTTGTGTTAACTTTTACTTTTTCTTATATATAAATAAATACTTGTGTTTAACATTCTAAATAATAGTGAGTGTTATTTTTATTCAAGTTCAAAATATTTTTCACGGAACATTATTAATAATATCTTTCTCCCGTGGAAACATCCTGACGAGTGTATAAACAGATTGGCTTTAATTAAAAGCTATCTTACATACGTTTACAAGAAAAAAAAATCACACACATTATATTTTATAAAGGTATCTTATAATGTCCCCACGGTAACGTATCAGTAGTTGTAGATACGATATACCGCTTGTCGTCGTACGGACTTAGAGCAATTTTTGTTTCGCGAATGGTGTATATCTCGTGCAATTTCGATCTTATACACGATGGACTATGTGTCATTTCAATCTCTTTGTTCAAACACCGCGTGTAATCGTCAAACGTTTTCGTTCTCGAGACAACATTACTCTTGACGCCTTTTACCTTTTTCGTATCCTTCTTACCATCCACGCGCAACGCGTACATTTTTGCTCTAAGCCCGACAAATTCGGTCATTATGGTACCGTTGTTTTCATCCTTCATTAGACCCGGTACCTTTTTATTCACAAGCGGTATACCGTACGCATTGTCTATCGCATAGTCGCTCGTATTAAATCTGCTGATGTCGCATTTCATATTCTCGTACACATCGTCGCACTTAATGTGATATATAAGACTATCCGTGTCAGTGTACATGACTTTGCATCTCTCCCGATATATTGACACCATATAATCGTGGTGAAATTCGTACAAACATGTCTTGGATATATCGAGAATACACATACCTACGTAAATTGGTTTGTAGAATTTCACCTCGAATTTACGTAATTCTTCAGCGATTAGATTTTCCAAAAAAACGTTTCTGCTATGAAAATTTGGTTTTACAATCAATGCCTCTGCGCCGCACCTTCCGTCCCATTTTGTTAAAAGTTTAACATCTACGCGATTGCGCACATTTTCCATCGTTTTGCCAAACACGGTATTATTCATCAGTTTGTACAAATTTTTCTCAAAATCATTTTTCGCCTGTGTTCTAAATTTTGTGTTGAGTTCTATATAAGTACGGAGCTACGGAGATTGAGTGAATTGTAATATACGATGAATTTTTGTAACACGAAGACCGTGACGAGAACATTACTGCAGGTTGCAGTAGTGTATCACGTAATGCTTCTTATCGTATAAGGTTGCGAGAAGCTTGTCCTCGCGCTTACCGGGTGGTTTGTCGCGTGTCGGACAAAACGGTAGGTCAGTGTGCGAATCGTGAAGATGCTGCGGATACTCGAGGTCGACTTCGAAGATGTAACCTGTAGACGAATCGAGCGCGATCGATGATACATCAAAATTGGAAACATTATCGACCCATTGAAAATCGGCATAGGGCAATGGTTGACACATTGCCCATCCGTATAAATTATTAACATCGAAATACATCAAGTACGTTGACGGTTTCGATGAGTCATACGACTGCATGTACTTGTTATTAGCACGCGCGTACCTGTTGGAACATTGACTCAGACCACCGCGTATACCTCGTTCGATAAATATAACCATGTCAATGTCTGTGAGTAATTCAAATATAATTTTTGTATGCTTTAACATGGCGTCCCACGTGTAGCCAGGAAGAGTATAGTAATACGTGGGGTCAAGCCCATAACTCTTGATACAACTCTCTTGGAAATTTTCAAAAATGTCTGCTAGTAACAAGACATCGATTTTTAAATACAGATCGCTATATTTGCCTAGCGTTTGAATGGAGAATCGCTTCCACACAGTCTCAGCGCATAATCGCTCTCGGATACTGTGTTACCAGTCAAGGAGCTGTAAAATGATTCTCGCGATGGTAAACACGCATCTTGCAATTTATCTACGCAGTCAATGTACTCGTACGGGAAGACACCTTTTCTTGTTAATAAATTGAAATCCTCGGTGGATAAATTTTTAAATTCCGATTGTAAAATTTTGAGTTCGTCCTTGCTCAGAAAAGATGCCAATTTGTCGAGTCTTGTTGTGAGAAATTTATATGAATCTATGAAACGTAATTTAATGTGATTTCCCGGTTTGTCTTCCGTACCTTTAATATGTTTTGTAAATGAAATATATTTTTCTTTTGTTATCGGAAGTAAATCGATTTCCCCTTCGAACGCTGTGGCTATTTCCTTGATTATAAAGTGAGAATCATAATCAGATAAATTGTGAAATACTATTGGAATGCAAAAAGATTTTTTGTAATTTAGATTGCAATTTGAATGCGCGGAACCTCTGTATCGCCCGGTCAAATGACAATGATCGCGTACGTGCGTATCATCTTTCACAAATGGTTTTTCACAGATATGACACTGAGTCGCACTTCGAAATTCTTTCCATTCATCTTGTGTTAAATTTACCATGGGGACATTGGTTGTTAAAATATTTTCTACATGTTGCGCCAAATTTTTAAGTTCGTCGGCGAACCATGCAACACAATTGGCTTCACGACGAGAATGATACGCGGATAACGAATTATCGTACGAGCAATGTACATAATAAGCGATATTAAATACTTGGTGATGTTGATAAAAATTTTTTTCTTTTTTTTTCATCAAAACGTACTCCAGGTCGGCATACACGATAAAAGGTAGTCGCTCCTTCCTATGGTTGGTGAATGTGAGCCACCTATTTTTATTACTCGGTAACCGGATAGCGCAATCGTTCATCTTTTCACAGTCTACTGTATGCGACTATAATTTCTCGTCCGAATTAAAATAGTGCATGCATCTGTAAAATAAAAGTTACAATTTGTTATCCTTGTTTTAAATATTTTTAGACGGTTTTATTAAATATACATACCGATCGCAGATATATTTTTTAGTTTTGTGTTTGCTGAATTGTGAACTCACGAGCCTGGACATATTCTTGATCCACGTAAAATGTCCAATATCTTGCGCATCTTGCACGTAGAGCAAGTTGACGTGCTTGTCCCTTTTTTGCTTCGTAAGGTGAATAGGGACAATGTTTTCGTTTTCAATGGTATACACATTGATTGAAATGTCGTTATAAATTTCAAACTTTTTAATTTGATTAAAAGTAACTGGAAACTCAATGTCTTGGAGATTCAATACTGTTGTATAATACGGGTATGATGATTGTCGGTCTGTGTGTCTTTCAACTGGATACAAAGCAGCTACCACCGCCCACGCAAAACATGCATTGTCTTTAGATTGCACGTTAACCACTGCTCGTTTCATTATTATCTTTCGCGATAATTGCACGCAACATCCAGCGCGCATAGAATTATATTTATTTATATTTACAGTCATATACGCGATAATGCCCATCCGCGTTCCTGAAATTCTTCGAGCGATGCAAGGGTGGGCTCGACGACTTGCCGCTCATACCACTCGCGTAAATCGGATGTATGAAAGAGTTCACAGTTTCTCGTATTGATTGATTTATTGGCATGCTTATCGCTCGCCACAAACTCGTTAAACACTGTATTCACTTTCACACTGTTGTGTTTTTGCATAACATCTTGCACGTGCTCGAGCACAATGTCACTCGCATCTTCCAAAAATTGACGAGGTTCGATGTGATTATAATTTATAACCGCACCAGTCAAGATGCGGCTCTCAAACGCCGTATCAATCTCTCGCCATATGAGTCTCTCCGCGTTATTTTCACTACTATAATCACCACCACTGGGTATAAACTGTCTCTGCAATCGAGTTTTTGTACCCTCGAGTCGCGCAATTCTTGTCACCAAAGATTGTCTATTTCCGATTGAGAGTCGCGGACGCTTGACACGGTTGCGTTCTTCAAGCTCTTCGATAAACTCCTCGCAATGCTGCAGCCATCCAAAATATTCGCCCAATGTGGTGACTTGGTGGGAACGCTCCAATAAGTCACGTTCTTTCTGCTCTGTTTTCCATTTTTTTTTATTTTGTTTTTTTCTCTATTTTTGTGTGCAAACATAACACATATTACGCGACATTATTATATGTAATAAAATTCCACAGTTGCTGCACCATCGCATATCCACCTCATCGGGCGATGTAACTTTATGTTTCCGTATTTCGTACATTACTCCGATGTCATCTCGAAAGGTGTCTATACACGAAGCACAGAGAGCTAGAGCACCACCCGTTGAATAATAAAAGTGTATGGCGCAAATCTTACGTTGGTTTTGCGCACGGACTTGTTCATTTTCCACTACGTTGTTGTCAAAATCGGTATCACTGCAATCACTAATATAATTACTATCGTCCGACAACGCGTGATCTTTGTCTGACGACTTGCCTATTATCGCTTCGAAATTAATATTTTCCATTTATTCACTATTGTGTCACTAACAATTCTAATACCAGACAGTAACCATTAAACTTTTTTTTCACAGCTACATCTATGCGCTTTCAAACATACTATGGTTTGACGAGCTCTCATCCTTCTTATATATCGCCTAATGCTGTCTTAAGGACACATGCTACCGAACTTCAACGCTTTTTTGTATTTATAAAAACGTTCCGACATGTTCGTCGCAGCGTCGGCCAAAAATTTCTATTCTTTTCCTACGACATCCTAATCATAAAATGTCCATAAAAATTAGAAAAGAAACAGTTTTATGGACTCTAGAGCGCCCACTTATATGTTCGAGCAGCCGAACGTTGGCGCAGTTGCAATTCTTTCTTAAAAAATAATAAGGAAGATGTCTCACTCCCGTTTTATGAGATTTTCCGCGAGGGTGCAAAGCTGCCGAACACCGGCGCTTAAAATCCTAATGATAAAATGACCATAAAATAGTCATAAAAATAAAAAAAAAATTTTTATGGCTTCTAAAGTACCCCCCCCCCATCCCGGTTATAAATCAATCACAAAGATAAACATCTGTTTTCGAACGTGAGTAGGACCCTTCCCCCCTTCCCCCAGTACTCCCCTGGGTTAGAACCCTCATTATACCCCTACTATTATATGTTTATCTTTATGAAATTTCATTAAAAATAATTAAAAAAAAAAAATTATGAGAATGTAAATAAAAGAACAATAAAGCAAAAAAAAAATATAAAAATAGCTTTACTGTAAAATATTAAGAATCATTTTTTATAGAAATTTACATAAGAATAAAATACATTAATTAAATGTATATATATATATATATATATATACAGGGTGGACCATTTTAATCCATCCAGTCGAATATCTCGAAAACCAAGCCCAGGAGAGAATAAAGTTTTATGGTTTCGAGGGGGTCATAAGATGGTACTATTGGTTTGATCTTGAAAAGTCATCTGAAGGTCACTTAAAGTTTTTTAAAAGGTACACTCTATATATTTTTACATATTCTTGTAGCTCATCTCGAGAGCTTTCCAAAACACTTATGACAAAGTATTTTTCATTAAGTATTTTTTGAGTTATAAAGCTTCAAAGTTGCAGTATTTTGACATAAAATACAAGATATCTCATAAAATATTCATTTTTTGATTATCTTACTCTAATACTTTTATACACAGAATAACGAGATGAATCAATTGGCATAATTAAAACACATAATTGTGTTTAAGTAAAAATCTGAATTTGCAACTAACAGTTACACATTTTTACTTTAACATAATTATGTGTTTTCTTTACACCAATTAATTTGTCTCATTATTCTGTGCATAAAAGTATTAGAGTAAGATATTCAAAAAATGAATATTTTATGAGATATCTTGTACACAATTTTGATTGGGACAATGTCGAGATTGTAGATAAAGAGTCCCATTATAGTAAGCGCTTAATTTCTGAAATGTTGCACACAACACAACATAACAGCTTTAATTTGCAGACCGATACGGAATACTTATTAGAAGTCTATATTAATGTGATTAATAAGTTCCCTACTTCGCGACACTCGAACACACATGTATAAATATCGCGCTCAATTGCGTCCCTTGACAGTATTTTGCCGTCTTTTATCAACGCCGATTGTTCCCGCATAATGGAATTCCGTTCACAACGATCACGTGAATTTGTACCGTTAATTATGTTAATAATACGGTTATATAAACAAATTAATATCACAGTACATTCCTTCTAATCAACTAACTAGAGCGGTACAGCACTGTAGAACACTTCGGGAAACTAGTTTTTTGTTGATACATGACAGCAAATTATGAATATCATAAATTTCGACTTTATACCTATGACACCATTGCATTAATTTATCATACAATGACTGATTATTAATATTTGAATTTTTGCGCTGAAAAAGGCTTGAAAAGTCAAGCCCAAACATGCCACACCACGACATATGTTTTATTATCTTTTAATTTTTTATTTTGTATTATGTATTTTATGATTTTAATTTTATTGTACACAAGTTTATTAATTACGCTTCAATTTTGTTTATATATCTTCGTTACTTCCGCTACGACTATATTCACGTTTATATTGCGACTCGACATTTTAATTTTATTGTAGTTTTTCTGACTTTGTATTAAATAATTTTATTATAATTTAAATTATACGTGTTTGGCTCATTAACGCCTTTGTACCACATATTCCGATGTTTAATCTTTTATGAGCTTTTTTTATTAATTTTATAAAAAATATGTTTCAATAAATGATTAAAAAACAAAGTTTCACAAGCTATTAAGAGCTACACGTGAATAGTAATACGCTAGTTTCGTAAAGAATTAATTTTTTTGCTTACGCTTTTTCTTACAATGAGATAAAAAAGAATTTACAATCTCAAATTAAGATTTATTCAGGATTTGGCATAAATATTTGGCTATTTATAGCCAAAAAAATTCGTGCTCTGTACACATTTAAATGGAAACAAATTATTTTTTTATGAAATTGCAAGTATCCTAAGAAAATTTCTTTTAATAGTTACTTCTCTGCTCCCAGACTCTCTTTCCTCTTCACTATAATATTTATAATAAAAAAATGAACATATATATTGTATATATAACATGATTTTTTATTCAGTCATTTGAAGATTAACAAACCCTACGTGATTGAATTTTTTCGTA
Organism: Anoplolepis gracilipes; assembly: GCF_047496725.1. Taxonomy (NCBI): domain Eukaryota; kingdom Metazoa; phylum Arthropoda; class Insecta; order Hymenoptera; family Formicidae; genus Anoplolepis; species Anoplolepis gracilipes. Next base: position 1,545,428 of record NC_132980.1, on the reverse strand, counting down.
AACTACATTACTACGTTAATGAAAATATGCCATCTTATTTAGAATGTCCTTTAAATCTCATAAAAGGTGATATTAGAAAAAGAATTTTATAATTCTTGTCGAGGTATCATTACTTTTAAATCGGATAATTTTGCTTTTGATATTTTTTTATGTCATCAAAAAAAAAAAAGAAAAACAGAAATATGTTAAGTGCTCTAATTAGAGGGAACACCCTGTATTTATATCTATTCTGTTATATTTTGTATTTTTATATATATTATTTGTATATATTATCATTAAACTTGTCACGTTTTTACACCTAAAAAATACATTGTTTTTCTAATTCCTTTTGCTCTCTATTTGTTTTGTTATAAGTACACGCACGCACGCACCCACACACGCACTACTCCCTGGCACATTTTTCTTTTCATTTTTTAATAATTTTTTTAAAATGTAGGAGGTTTCTTTAATTTTTTATGTTGTCTGTTGGTAAATGTAATATAAATAATTGTAACTTTGAAGGGAGCAATAAAGTTTATATATATATTTATTTATTTAACAGGTGGCCTAATGGAAAGAAGCTTTATGATAAACAAGAAAATGAGGCTAAGGAAAATAAGCAGAAAAAGTTCAAAAAACACAAACAAACAAATGTAAAACATTTAAACTTTATGGAAGCAGGCAATGATAAATGACGTTAGACAATTGCAAAATTTCTTGACTGAAGTAATTGAAAAATATTATAATAACGAAGTGTTAATCAATAATGACACATTTTATGGACAAACCGTAATATGTCAAACACATTTAAATAATTCTGAACATGACAATTTTGTTTTTAATCCTCTCATAGACTTTTCGTCTTCTTTTATGATGGATGAAATTAAAAGCTTGCTTCTTCGATCTCCAAAGTAAAACTAAATATAAATTGAAATATTATATACTAATAAGAATCTTTATAGCTTCATAGAATATGTATTTATTGAACAGTTAATATATAAATTTTTCAGAAGAGCTGGTTGCGATTTAACAAAAAGATATTTCAATATGCAAATGCTTAAATATCTAAACAGTTTAACGCTTGACGGTTTGTGCAGAAATTCAGAGCCACGCTTGGAATGGTATTATTATGCTATTATTTTAGCACACAATCTTCAACCCCAAAAGGTTATAACTCACTCGTCTGTAAAAGCGTCATTAGATAGCATCACATATGAAGTGCTGAACTGCCTCAGAGAAAAACATCCCGACCATTCCATATTCTCGATGCCCGTTAAAGAAGATTTTCATGATTGGCTCGAGAATACTTGGAACGAAACAGAAGGAACGCAGATTATAAATTCAATCGGTGAATATTTATTGGGCAAATTGAACTTTCGACTAAACCAATCGAAAGAATTGAAATACATGTGTATAGATTATGTAAGTTATATATTATAATACATTACAGTTATGATAAATTATGCTGTGAGCATATGTCATGTTCGTTATATGAAAAAATATACTTTCTCTAATTAATTTCTATTTTATAATTTTCGGCATAGGTCTTAGAAAGTAAATGTGGCCAAGAACTAATTTTATTAATAATATGTTACTGCGTGGCCAATAGACTTGGTGTAGATTTCCATATAATACTAGAGCATCCCGCTAGTGACCGGCGTCTCTATTTAATTTGGTTCCCAAGAGAGTAAGTATAATAAAAGATTAAAAATTATTTGACCTTTCGATATTTTTACTCTCATCATACAGATATGTTATCATATATTATGATTTATTGTTTACAGTCATAGGAATACTCTAGAAATGGTAACATATTTTACTGTAAGATCTAACGAATTCCCAAGTGGTTTTATGAAGCAAAGGTTTTTACTATGGGATTTTACCGCAAACAGTACTATACTAGGTATAACATCAGCAGAAGAAGTTAGCCTCCAACTATGTGTTTGTGTCCTATTAACATAATTAATAAATTCATAATCTTGGCAAAGATATAAATCAATAAAATAAGCTTTATAAGCAAAAAAATTATTTTTTGTTTTCGCGTTTGTAATCTTGTTTATATATTTAATCCTTTTTTTCTATATTTTTAGATGATGCTATATATTACTGAATACTCTCACTTGAAATCTGAAATATGGAAGTATAGTAAGAATTCGCACGTGGTATGTTATCAGAACATGATGCATATTAATAATAGAGAGAACTCTATCTCGTGTTTCTCTGATAATATATACAATTATGTATACATGAATTATAATTATTTATAATTTAATACAAAAATCTATTTTAGAATTATTATACTTGGCAAAAATATTTAATAAAAATATAATCTTTCTAGACTTTAGACAGCATGGAATTTCAAGTTCATGAATCAAAACCACAAGCAGTAAAATTTGCGGTTGGAACAATTGTAACAAATAAGGATCAATCTACAGATTCTTCGACTGGCGTGATAATCGGATGGCATCGCAATAAGGATAGAAATAATGTTACATTCTCTAGAAGAAATGGGAGAGATTTATCAAACTATTATGTAATGCCAATGAAGGTCTACAGTACTTGTAGTACAGAACAACAGACACATTACTTAATTCTTACCGAAAATAATGAAATGTGTTACGTGCAAGAAGGTATAAATATCGTTAGACATCTTCATTTTAAATTATATTTGTTTAATGTACGAGTTCCTCTCTTTTTACATAATAAATATGAAATATTTTATTTTGATTTATATCTTAATACTTTTAATTTATTTATTTGATCTATTTTAGTTATTATTTCTTTATTATATTATTTCATTTATTGATTTTTTTCTTATTGTGATTATGAATAATTTATTCTTCGTGTTTTTTATTTTAGACGCTATAACTTTAACAACACCGAAATGGATCGAAAATAGCGAAATAGGTCACTATTTCTGTAAATTTTAGGGCACTCATTACATACCAAACAAAATGCTGGCAAGACTTTTCCCACACAATGCTGCTATAACTGCCGAAGCAATATCGAAAAATTCCTTTCCTGAAATAGGTATGTTATTGACATTGTTGTCTCTTTTCCGTGATGCTGGTTGGTTGTTGATTGTCAAATTCGTGTGCTGCTTTGTTTCTGTTGTCTGCGGCTGTCAAACTATCCATTTTGTTTGGCAGTTGTTTAAAAACATTGTTTGAACAAAAGAGAAATAATATAGAAAGATACGAAAAATTGAGAAATAGAGAGCGAAAGAGAGATTTATCACATGATGCATATGTATAATGTATATGTGTGTGTGTGTGTGTGTGTGTGTATGTGTATATATATATATATATATATATATATATATATATATATATATACATATACATACAGGGTTTAATTTTAATTACCTTCGGCAAATATCTTGAAAAATACGGAAAATATGAAAAAATGTTTTAGACTAACGTTGTATGGTTTTGATGGTGCCAGTGATTTGACCTTGAGTAATTGTTTGAAGATCACATGCAGGTCATCTTGAATTTTTTAATTGGAGCACCATATATATTATTGCATATTCTTGTAGCTTATCTCGAGAGCTTTACATAACATTATGATAAAGTATTTTTTCATAAGTACTTTTTGAGTTATCGGCTCAACTTTTGGGTCTTACCTTCACCGGCCGGATCAGCCTCGTGTTTTACTTTCATCAGCCGGTACACACCTTGGATTTAATGCTAATGCCGGTAAATACTGTGATTTTCAACCCTTATAACTCGTAAAGTGCTTAATGAAAAAATACTTTATCATAGTGTTTTAGAAAGCTCTCGAGATGAGCTACAAGAGTATGCAATAATATATAGAATGTTTTGTTTAGAAAACTCAAGATGACTTTCATAAAACCTTCAAACAATTGTTCAAAGTCAAATCAGTGGCACCATCGCATGTCTCCACTGAAACTATACAACTTTTGTCTGAAACATTTTTCATATTTTCCATATTTTTCGAGATATCTGTCTGGCGCGATTAAAATTAAGCACTCTGTATACACAGAGTGTTCTCGTAGAGATGAGCAATTTCTTGTGGACATGTAGAGTTAGTAAAAATAATCCCATAAGTTTCTATAAAATTTTATTCTATAATGCATTTCTACTGAGATATTTGTCTCTAAAGTTTAAATTTCAAAAACATCTTTTTTAAATAACTTTTATATTACTTTGCAGATATAAATAAAATCTTTTTTTATATTATTAAATTAAGATGTTTAAAATAGTACAATACATTTTTTTATATTATCTCGAAGACAATCAGAATCGGATCACCTGTAAGTCTTCTAACTTACAAAACTTTAAAGCCGGTAGGGTTTTTTATTCTTAAAATATATGTTTTTAGATTCTTCTCTAGGAACATCTTTCTTTAAAAAATCTATCCTTGTTTCATTTCGTTAAAATTAACTCTTTTCAAGAAAAACGTATTTGATTGATAGAAAGTAAACCTTTATTCGTAATAATTGAATAATAATTTTTAAAATAGTACAAATTAACATTGTGTACTAAAGAGAGACGACTACTTGAAAAAAATTATTTATCACTGTGAACAAATAAGATTTAATCGTGGAATATTATAGCGGGTGCAACAATTAGCTATTCGTCGTACACGGAAATGCATTAGAGTCGGTGGAAGTCATTACAAACATTTCTTTAATTTGACTAAATTTGTTTTCTTTTAAACAAATTTTAATACATATACTTCTTATGAAAATATCTTTTATAATCATATTTTTGTACACAAGAAAATGTAAGCCCAACATCTTTAAATGAACAGAGTTTGGATTCATTAGACATAGTAAGAGAAGAAGACATTGATAAACAAACATCACAAGAAGTACAAAAAAAAACTTTTTTTTGATAAACTTTCCCAACAAGCTTCTAGTTTTTGAAGAAATACAAAAATTTGTGTTTTAATTATGCTTATTTTTTATTTAAGATGTTTTATTTAGTTTTGCATGTATAAATGTGCAATCTTGAATAAAAAATTTGTATATTGCGAGGCGAAAATTGCACAAATAATTGCACGATTACTTAGGATCTTTATTTTGTTATCTTATGTTATTATTTTTTGCTTACTTATATGCAACATGCTTGTATTTTTGTGTCTATTTTTCGTTTTTAGAATATCGAAACATGATATCACGGAACTTAAAAACATGTCAAGTTAAGGAGAAAGTTTCGATGGGTAGTACATGATGTTATGATTAAACATAAATCTGTAATAGACGTAGTAGCGAAATATGAACTTTATATTGAAACTTTATTATTAAAAATAGATATTTTGAAAAATAAAAGAAAGTATCTAAAAAAGAAAATAAAGTACGAGGCAGCAGTGAACGATGTTGTATCTGAAAAGAAAGGTATAAATAAAGTTATGAAACGCTACCGAGTTAACAAGAAAAGACTTGACGAAGATATAGCTCGTTATAAACATCTTGGAGAAAAATACCAATTTGACAGAGAGGTAAAGCCCAAATGTCAAATAGAGTTCACATTCCTGGAAGAGAAACGGTTTTTAGAAACTTTAGAGATATGGACAAAGGATCGACTTCAACGGAATTCTTACTCTTCCGCAGTACGTGTCTTGGAACGACTATTAAAAGTTGGTTATGAATACGCCAAAGAAAATGGGATAAAATATCTAGAAAGTTGGGTTAAACATGAAGAAGTGGATATATTCTGGCTACGAGAATTTGAACTGGGACACAGTAATTAAATTTATATTCTATTGTATCGTTCTACTAAAGGAGCTTCAAAGATTAAGGCTCCTGAGTAGTCACCGCGGCCATATTGAAATCGTGACGTCACAAGCGAGAAATAGCGAGAAATGACACCCTGATTTATTATATATTGCAACTGACATGTAAATAAAAACATATTTTAACGAAATAATACTACCAATCTCTTCAGCACACCTGTAAAAATGTACGGCTGGTAATCCTTTCTCCTGACAATTGATAAATAACTGTAAATTGAGTCCGAAATGAACCCTTGAAATGCGGAAAAACACGCGATTTGAGAGCTGCTGAAAGGAGAGGAAAATGTTACACAGTTTATTCCTTACACAGCTTAGCAACCGTACATTTTCACAAGTTTCATAAATACGTTGCACATCACAACACTAGTAAAAAGCAAATAATTACGACGTAGGTTGCAACATAAATTGGATTGTCATTTCTCGCTTCTGACATATTTCCCAAAAGAAGGAAAGAGACAGAACTATATGTCGCCACTGTCGACATCAAAGCTTCGCGGCGAGTACTCAGTAGCCTTAAGATAAGTGACGAACAACAACTTTCGTCAACATTTGATAAAAACATTATCAGATCAATAAAAAGTTCTAACATTCTATAACTGACAAATCTTGATTTGTTTTCAAATTTCACTGTAATTGAATGTTGAATAATAGTCTAAGAAGATAATATTTAATATTTTTTATAAATTTATATTTATAATTTTAAAAACACTTTTTAAATAAAAAATTACTTAAATTAATAACAACATCCACAATTTTGTATAAATGCCTAATTTATAAATTCAAAAATTTTAATGAAAAAAGGTATTAATAAAAAAGCTAAAAATTCATTGAGAAGACGACAAGATATATTAAAGTTTTATTTATTGATTTAAAACATAGTAATATAAGTAAAATGCTTTAAATAGTGCGAAAAGTTTTTTTTTAAATATCTTATTTGGCTATTTCTTGCGGCATTTCGGCAAAATGATAATAATTATTTTGAAAATTTGCAGAATATTTATAAGTTTCTTCTTAATTTTTACACTATGTTCTTTTTGTCTTTCTTTCTGCTTTTTATATGTTATAATATATTTAATTAAATAATTATTTGTTGCCCAATATGTATAAATTGATTGTTTATATTTCTGTAAATAGAAACAATAAATAAATTTCAATCCATCAATCACAACCTTCATGACATTTGAATACATAAGCTATTCAAGTTATATTAACAATCGCTATTTTTAATGACATGACACAAGAAACAATATATTAAAATGTTTACAAATTTAAAAATTAAAGAATTGTTGTTGTCTGTATTATATTTTCCCTGTATTGTGTCATATTAACTGCATTTTTCAAATGCAAATCAGCAATATTCACATTCATGAAAGTTTTCTATTTAATTAATATTTGTACGATTTATATTTTCACATAACTCCGTAATGATTGTAATGTGATAAAGATTTAGAATGACTTCGACAAATGTCCGATTAACTTTACAAGTAACGAAATATATGAAATTTTTAGTATAAATAGAATTATTAATTTTTTCTCCGTAAAAAATCAAATTATGGCGACGGATTATGTTTTTTAAGATTAATGACAAATCAAATTAATCAAAGTTAATTTAAATAGTTTTTTTGTATTTTTAAAATAGATTGTAAATTTGATGTCAAAGTTTTTGAACGCAGGATTTTTTATATTTATAAGGTTTTTGTTATTTATATATCAGTTATGACACATTTGTCTTATTTCATTAATAGATAAATATTCTAACATCAAAATATAAATTCTATTATAATTTCTAAGTACTCTGACACATTTTAACACATGAGATCGTATATCAGAAAAGATGTTTTTAAATAACAATTTCTATTTTTGACGTAATGATTTTATACGTGATTAATGAATCATCAAGAACATAATGTTAATAAAACATTTCTTATTTTAAAATTTATAACTATTACTTAAATAATTATTAATATTAATACATATACATATTAATTATAATTTAGTTTATTATTAGATATTTTATAATAATTTCTAAATAATAAAATAATTATATTAATATTAATAATATATAATTTGATTTATATATAATAATAATATTTTATATTAAGATTAATTTTTTTAATATTAATTTGTACATTTTTTGAAAAGATATTTTCATTACTATATATTGTAACAGGTATATGTAAAAATTATTTTGGCAGTTAGTTATTTTTTGCGTTTTAAATCAATTTTCTTTAATAAACACATGTAACTATCAATTAGGTAATGAGAACCATACGCGCATGTTAATGTGTAAATTTCTTTAGAAATTAATTCTTTCCGTAAAATTTGAATCGTGCACATATTTTACTTGGTGTATTTTACTAATTTTTCTTTAACAAAACTTTTAATAATTTTTATATTAATATAAATTAAGTATTTTAAATTTGTATATAAGTAAACAAAAGATTTTGTGCTTTGCATTGACATTTTTGATATCTGTGACTATATGTGTTTTGAGAAATTTTCTTAAAATTTTATCTTGACATTTTAAAAGTTCAAAATATAAACTGAGAAATGCAGTGAGTTTTAAAAGTGATTTGTTGCGTAGCTAGATCAATGCTTTACAAAATGTCTGTAAAAAATATAATTACAATATAGTAAGCAGTTACACGTGACTCAATTTACTTACATAATGTAATTTTAAAATACATTGTAAAACTTATCATATGCATTTCATTATCTAAAATGGTATTATGAGTTTGTAATATATTGACAATTTCTTGAGGATATGTTTTTAAATTATCTGGATAACAATCGGCTACCTGCAATGATACGAAAAAAGGTACGACAAGCGTGTTTATTATATGCATACTTTATTAAAAGAAATTTCTTAAAATTGTAAAAAAAAAGTTATGCAGTTAATATATGTTATTATATAATATTATCTTAATATAAATATATTATATTTATGATAATCACAATTGATAACTGTATCATTGTTTAATTAATATATTATAATATATTTATATATTAATTATATTAATAATTTAATATATATATATATGTGTATATATATATATATATAAAATATATTAATATATTATAATATTATAGGGCGTAGTCGATTTTCGACGAGGTTTGTTCGAAAAAATCATTTCCGAGAATCCCAGATTGCAAGATCGGGAAATCGTTGGAAACGATGTGGAAAGTAACCGGTCTTTCGAAGAGAATTACTGTAATTTCGCCCAGAGTGTAAACAGGATAATTATTTATACCGTTTAATTTTAAGATGTTCGTACGGTTAATACTTATTCCTTCAGGTACGAAGTTTTCTTTAATGACGTTTGGTCCGGATCCTGTGTCTAACATAAAAATTATCTTAATCGTGTCACTTATGGTTATTTGGACGGTAGGCACGCGACTCTGTCGAGATTTACGGTTACAGGTCTTATTTTTGTTTCGGTTTTACCTACTTGACTACTTGAGTTTTGTGTGGGCGCTTTTTTTGTTCGGACCCCTGCTGCGCACCCGATGTCGAGGGGCCATTGTAGATTCCCTGTGCCTTATTTTTCTTTTGATTATTAGCAAGGCGCACTTGGCAATTTTCTAACAGTTGTCCTTGTTCCTTGCAGTATCGACAAAACAAAGAGTTTCCGGTTCTTCCCTGTTGGTTCATGCTGGATCGGCAATCCTTTGCAACATGCCCGTAATTATTACAAATTTAACACGTGGTCTTGGGCCGATTTTCATTTTGTTTCCTCCAACAGTTATTAGCTGAATGTCCAGGTTTTTCGCACCATTGACAAATTATTGAAATTCTATTAGCTATATTGTTCACGTTACCTTGTTGACAAGTTTTTGCATTGTGACCGGATTTTGAACATAATTAACATGTGGTTAATTTTTCTTGTATTATATTGACCGACCGACGGACTTGAGGGTCGCGATACCGGCACTTGTCCGCGGTGTGTCCACGTTTTTTACAAATTTGGCAGATTAAAATGTCCGTTTCTAAATCTGTGCGGTTGTTAGTGGTCTGAGATACCTGTAAATATTTTCTGCAGTCATTGGCCACGTGCCCTTGCTTATAACAGATTTGACAGATTTCTCTTGAGCTGGCGTTCTTTTGTCTTCCTGAGTGGTCCGTTTCCTGTCGTAATTCTGTCATTTCCCGAAGCTCTCTCTCTATTCTTAAAGCGTCGGCTACTGTCGCATTTACTTCTAAAGTTTTCGAAATTCTTTACTCGATTTCTGGTTTTAATTCTTTAATGAAGCATTTGTTCATGTCTTTTTCTAATGATGCCTTAATACTCTGATCAATCGCAATATTTCCCGCGGTTTTATATGCTTCTAAAATTTGTTTTCCTAGGAATTTAACTCTGTTTGCGTATGTTACTACATTTTCATCGCCTTTTTGATATATACACTCTAATTCTCCTTGCAATTGATAAATATTTTTAGTTGGTCCGTATATCTGCTTTAAATAAGTGGTTAATTGTGAAATGCTATCAAAATTTTGATCTTGTATCGTGCGACGGGCCTCACCGATTATCCTCGTTCTTATTATTCTAGTTAGCTGTGGTTCTGTTTCTTTAGATAGCATAGATTTTGCTTCTTTACATCCTTCGATAAAATAATTTAACGGAATATTTTGACCGTCAAAATAAGGAACGGCCTCGACCGCGTATTTAAGAGTAGCGAAAGGATTATTCTGCGTCATGGTGTTATCGTAAAAATTTTCTAACTCTATTTCAATTTTAGATTCGGCGCCGTTTACAGGTATATCGCTATCGGACGTGCCACTGGTATAGGAATGTTGTTCATTACTTGTCTCAGTGGTTATTTCGATTGAAGAAAAATTAATAATTTTCGAAGATCGTGTGGAAGTAGATGTAGTAGGTGTTGAAGTGTAAGGTGATTCTGGTTTATCGAATTTCGGCCGTTTGTGTTTCTCTAGCGCTAATTGAAAATTTCGTTCTACTTCGTCTTTATCGGTTTGCCCTCTAGTCCCTTTACTCATTCCTGCTTAAAATCACACATTTCAATCAATCCCGGACGAGCCTCCAATTTTTCAGTATGTTACGTCCAGGCCCGTGGAAAGGATGGGTCAGAGGAAGGACGTAACAGGAACTGTTCCGATGTCAAAAGTATCGACGAGTGACTCGGTCGAGCGAGCTGCAGGTTAGCAAACAGGTAAACGACGGATGTCGTTATTACTCTGTTATGCGAACACTCTCTCGGTGATCCTTTTTTAGTAAAAGAATCGAATCTCTTTTACGCGGGACAGGACCAAGTGTGATCTTTCGCGTGGAGAGAGTGAAGGAATTAAATAAGTTTACCGATTATTTAATTTTTAGATTAACATTTATTCAATTAATTCCTAACGTTATACATATGATCTTATTGTTTAGAATATTAATGTCAGCCTTAAAATTATTTGTATGAGTGTGTGTGTGCGTGTGCGTGTGTGCGTGTGTGTGCGTGCGTGCGTGCGTGCGTGCGTGCGTGCGTGCGTGTGTGTGTGGATCGCGGGTTACATAAGTACGGAGATCATCAACCAGAAAAGAAGGGGAACGAGTGCGATTTTAAAGATTTTATTCTGGTTGGTATTCGTTACAATAGTTAATAAAAAAAAATAATAATAAAGATTTACGAAAAGTGTAATATGTGTTACGGCGTGATTTCGCACACGGTCGTGTCGTCCAGTCTATGGTCTCGGTTAGCTCGCGAGAATCGGCGGGTCGACGCGATTTTAGGCACTTTAATAAAAGAACAGGGTTGAATAAAGGGAAAAGAAACGACGGTAAAAGAGAGAAGAAAAATAGACTTACTACTAGGCAGATTCGTTGCGTTTTAGCTGCTGGTCAGGTTGTGGCCCAGTTGTGGCTCTTGCTCGGCGGGTGGTCGTTGTTGGGCACTGACTCTAATAGTTTTCAAGACTTAATCAGAACTCCCGATATGTGAAACGAATTCTTTGGGTAAGCGAACGACCGAAATAAGAATATAACTGTGCCGAATGAATCTAACGCTGTACTATCGACTGATTTGAATTTTGTGTGTCTGTAATACGCGAGTCTTCCCTTTTTATATTAAATCTTGAGGGCGTGTTAACAATTTTGGGCGGGAGTATTTTTGAAATTTTGACGTGTAAAAAGCTGTCGTTCGATGAGATCTTTCTCTTCTTTATTTTTGGTTGTTGCTGATTGGTGAGCTCTGTACGGCCTCTTAGGAAATTTGAAGATTCTTCATTTGGTTATCTCCTGGGATTATGCAGCTGTTTTTCATTTATTTATTTATTAAAGGGATCTCGCTATCGATCCTTTTCGGTGATTTCTTTGAACATCGATTTCAATGTTTAAAACATTTTTTCGTTCCGCGGCCCTTTTATAACTGGTCGGGCAATTATTGCTTCATTTTTATAGGAGGTAAAGACGTGGAGCTGACAGTGCGTAGTGGCATTATTTGTTTCTTTCTTAAGATTATGCAACTGTGTTTGTCTATTTATTCATTTACAGGATCTCATTATCGGTCCTTTCCTGTCGTTTCTTTTGACATCGTTTTCAATGTTTAAAATATTTTTCGTCGCGCGATCCTTTTTGTGACCGATCGGACGATTATTGTTTCATTTTCGTGGGAGGAAAAACGTGGAGCCGACAGGACGTAATAACAGCAATTTGGTAATTCTTGATTTTTGTTTTATTTTAACATGTAAAATTATCACTTAAATTTTGTTCTACCTGTCGAACATTTTGTATATGCCCAATGTTGCCTCAATTTTATTCTTCTTGATTTTTGTTTTATTTTATCATGTAGAATCATTTTTTAAGTTTTCCCACCTATTGTCGAACAACTTGTGTATGTGCGTGCGTGCGTGTGTGTGTCTATATATATATATATATATATATATACAGACAAAAAAAATATATATACGGACACATACACACACATATATATATATACAGGGTGGACTATTTTAATCCATCCAGTCGAAAATCTCGAAAACCAAGCTCGGGAGAGAAAAATGTTTCAGACAAAAGTTGTATGGTTTTGAGGGGGCCATAAGATGGCACCATTGGTTTGACCTTAAAAATTCATTTGAAACTTGAAGTGACCTTTACGTGACCTTCAAATGACTTTTCAAGGTCAAACCAATGGTACCATCTTATGGCCCCCTTGAAACCATACAACTTTTGTCTGAAACATTTTTCTCTCCCAAGCTTGGTTTTCGAGATTTTCGACTAAATGGAATAAAATAGTCCACCCTGTATATATATATATATGCGTGTGTGTGTGTGTATCTGTATATATATATATATTTTTTTTTCTGTATGTATATATATATATATATATATATATATATATATAGACACACACACGCACGCACGCACGCACACACACATACACACACACACACAAGTTGTTCGACAATAGGTGGGAAAACTTAAGAAATGATTCTACATGATAAAATAAAACAAAAATCAAAAAGAATAAAATTGAGGCAACATTGGGCATATACAAAATGTTCGACAGGTAGAACAAAATTTAAGTAGTAATTCTACATGTTAAAATAAAATAACAATCAAGAATGACCAAATTGTTGTAAAAGCTTCGTTTTTTAGTTAGAAATTATTTAAAAATTTATGTGAAAGCCTGAAGTAAGGTAATCCGCAATATTTTTGCCTTGCGTAGGTTATATCGACTGAATAGCTTTTAAAATACTTCGTGACTCAAAAGTATACTACGAATTGCCGAGATGGATACCTTTGAATATTAAGTTTTAATTTTATAATTAATTTTATAATATTATATTAATTTTTTTTTATAATATTAAGTTTTACTTGAAATCAGTGATGTTTTAAAACTTACTGATAGATATTGACTTATTTAAAGCATCACAAAATTCAACAAATTCTGGTTCGATATCTAATGAACTTAATTGATTACTTTGATATAACTAGATTTATTTATTATGAAACTAAATTTGATATAACCGTATTTGTTTGAATTTGCAACTCGTACGGAACATTTCTATTATTAAATCTAGATACTTTAGGTATTCTTGCTTGTACACCGTCTAAGTAAAGAATCTAACTTACAAAATTTTGTGTAATTAAATATTAAATTAAGAAATTTAATAATAAATTAAGAAATACATACAAATATATATTAATTTATACTATAACTTATTAATTAATATTAAATATTAAAAGTTTATTAAATATATTTCGATAATAATATTATAATATAATATGTTTAAGATTTTTTTTTATTCTTTATATTTAATTTTTTTATATATTTAATATTTATATTAAATGTTAAAAATATTATCATATTTTATAATTATTATATATACCCCGAAAGAAAAACATTTATAAAAATTAAATCTGATATGAAATTTTTATGATTTGCAATTATATAGATATATTTTAACAAATAAATGTAAGAATATTGTTCTTTTAAAAAATATTGACAATTATTTATTTAATTGTATTAATAGTTATTTAATTAATTTCTAAATTTTATATACATATATATACAGGGTGTCCCAGAACAACCTTCCATCCGTAAAATGACGTATTTCTGACACAATTCTAAGACAATTTTTTCTTTACCAAAATTTGATTTGAAGCGTAGTTTTTGAGTTATAAGCAAAAATAGTTAGCAAATCATATGTTGTTTTGGTAAAGAAGAAAATGTCTTATAATTACGTCAGGAATAAGTGTTCTTTAAAATAACGTCGGAAGCTGCGATCAGCTGATTGTTACACGCGATGTGTGTATGGCTGAGTGTGTGTGTAAAAGAAAGGAAGGGAGGGAGGGAAGGAGGGTGGGAGGGAAGGAAGGAGGGAGGGAGGGAGGGAGAGAGGGAGTGAGTGAGTGAGTGAGTGAGTGAGTGAGTGAGTGAGTGAGTGAGTGAGTGAGTGAGTGAGTGAGTGAGTGAGTGAGTGAGTGAGTGAGTGAGAGAGAAAAATAACCGTCTTCGCGACGGCGACGCTCCTTCGATTGTCATCGACATTGTCGTCGACGACTTCAGACCGATCGATATATTGATTTTCCAGCTCAGCTGACAGACACATCGCGTGTAGCAATCAGCTGATCGCAGCGTCCGACGTTATTTTAAGGAACATTTATTCCTGACGTAATTATACACCATTTTCTTCTTTACCAAAATTTTATTTAAAGCATAATTTTGTGTTATAAGATAAAATAGTTAGCGATTTTGACTCATGCGGCGGTAATCACTCGTCGGACGGTCAGCTGCGCCCGCGCTCGCGGTGCGCCGCGCCGCTCCTGGCTGCCTTCTATACTCGACGCGTGATTTGCTAACTATTTTCGCTTATAACTCAAAAACTACGTTTTAAATCAAATTTTGGTAAAGGAAAAATTGTCTTAGAATTGTGTCAGGAGTACGTCATTTTACGGACGGAAGATTGTCCTGGGACACCCTGTATATATTATAAAAATAAGTAATTATATACATAATTATCCTGGAATTATAATATAAAAATATCATCATAAAATATTACACGTCAAGTATAGCAAAATTGTTCAATTTTTAATAAATCTTATATACAAAATTTTATTCTGACAAATTGTTATGTTAAAATGTTATGGCAAATCATATTAGTGCAATTATTAAATTTTTTTTTTAATTATTATACTATTATATACAATTTGTAAATCAGGGTATATATAAAAAATAAATATTACTTACATGATTCAATTTAATATGAGGTTCAATATATGTAATTACAATACATCATTCCATGCAACAATTTGTACACGCCGTCCGCTATTGTTATTTAAATAAAATTTAAAAACTTTATATTGTTACTTGTCACCGACAAAGCGTGGGGTTTCAATGCCATCTAAAAATCCTACTATTTCACTGTAGAAGTAAAAAAGAAACTTAAATTGTTTTCATATTATAATTACGTATAATAATTATTAACATTGTATATACAAACATATGTATATATTTACACATATATATAATTATACAAGGTGATTGTTAAGTCAAATCAGTCGTATACAGGTAGAGTATGGTAAACTAAATCTAAAAATTTTTTATCATTTTGCAATTTTTGCAATAATAATTAAGATATATTATTGAAAAAGATAGATGAATAATTGCACGTTATAAACAGCTAGACTGAGATGTATATTCTAGGCATAGATGAGAAACATGGACTGTACTATTTGTATTTAAATTGTACATTAAATGTGTTCGGAAAAAATGAGAGAAAGGGCGAGAAAATGGCAAATCTTTTTCTTTTTAATATAATATACATTTATGATATATATTAATATACATTTATAATTCATATTAATATACATTTTTACAGTTAATCGACAGCACTTTATAGTTCAAAATTTAAAGATGTAACAAAAATAACAGAACTATGTATGTGTGTGTATGCGTATTTATTTAAAATTTTAATTAGTAAAAATTAAATAAAATTTTAGTACTTACATGATTGAGTCAAAAATTTGTAAATTATCTAAAATTTCATTTGAAGTTAAACCTTGCATACCATCTAATTTTTCAATTTCGTCTTTAATAGTTTCCAATCTATTTACATTTAAATCCATTTTTTAAATGTGACTTTTATAAATGAAATTTAAAATTTTTCTCTATAAATTTTATAAAAAATTATATTAACGTTTAAAAAAATTATATCTGAGAAGAATTATATATTTAAACCTCGTGCCTTTAATGACAGATATTCTGATCAGTTTAAAGAAAATAAGACAAAACTAATTAAATCTAAGTCAATATTTCTTGGAAATATTTTGTACTTTCCATAGTATTCGACTTATAAATAATCATAAAATCACATTGTACAATAATATGATATTTGTAAAAATTAGTATGTAATAAATATATAATATGTAATAAATATTTATATAATATAATATTAGAATTGTAAGAATTGTATATAATATATTAATATAAAATATAAATATATAAAATATATAATAAATATATAATATATTATTCTTCAATTATATATTATTCTCTCTTCCTTTTCTTTCTGTCTTGCTTCTATTGCTTTCTTCGTTTATTTTTCTACTTTTTCTCTTTTTCTTTCTCTGAGAATATATATATATATATATATAAGTAGTGTTATAGTGGGGATTCTAAGCCATGGGGCGCTGAGGGGAGTGCGGGGACGGGGGTATCTGAGAGGCGCAGGGGTCTGTTAGGGAAAGGGGGGGGAAGGGTCCTACACACGTTCGAAAGTAGATGTTTATCTTTGCAGTTGATTTTATAGCCGGGGGGGGGGGTATTTTAGAAGTCATAAAACTGTTTTTTTTTTCTAGTTTTATGATCATTTTATGACCATTAGAATATTATGAAAAAAGAGATTTTAAGCGCCGACGTTCGGCAGCTTTGTACCCTTGCGGAAAATCTCCCATAAAACTGGAGCAAAATATCTTCCATAATTTTTAGGGAAAGAACTGCAAGATGTTTATCTTTGTAGTTTATTTATAGTCGGGGGACATTTTAGAAACCATAAAAGTGTTTTTTTTCTTTTTTTTTCTAATTTTTTATAATCATTTTATGACCATTAGAATATTATGGAAAAAGAGATTTTAAGCGCCGACGTTCGGCAGCTTTGTACCCTTGCGGAAAATCTCCCATAAAACTGGAGCAAAATATCTTCCATAATTTTTAAGGAAAGAATGCAACGCACCAGCGCCAACATTCGGCTGCTCGAATTTGAGAATCTGTCTCCGCGTTAAAACGTATTCAACAGTCGTCGAGTGTCTTTCGATTTAGTGCTAAAATGAATATAGAAGATGTGATTGTCATCGAAGACAATGAAGACAATGAAGATGTGGTTATCATCGACGACAGCGATGAAGAAGTGGAAATAGTGAATGACTCTGATTATGAGAGTGATCCGGAAGACTATTTAAATGAACAAATAGTGCCGTTAGTGCGTGAAGATTTACGAATTATAACTGAACGGCAGGAAATGTGTAACATCATATTTTATTACGAAGTAAAAAAGTATGACAACGACGAGGAAAATAGTGAAAAATTTTGTTCGGGATGTTTCATCGAAGTTCAAGATTCATATACACAAGGTAAAATTGTGTATAAACATGAAACAGGACAATATATTTATCACGGTTGGAACTCGTGTAATAATTGTGGACACTCACTGTGCCAAGTAATAGCATGTAGTGTGTGCCGTTTTTGTGCGCAGCAATAAACTTTTGTAGACATTTGCTAGGATTAAGTGCTGTGAAAAATGGTGACCAAAAAACTATTGAATGCGGTGGTGGAGTTTCAACGAAATCGCGAACTTGACATAAAAAATTTCTCAACAGTGATCTTTAAATACAAAGTTATATATGGACGAATGAAAACAACAGACTAAGGGGAAAGCCTTGCGAGAATTGCTGTTTACCAGGCGGAAATCGGCAAGCATGTCCTGAGCAGTTACAAGAAATCCATCGGGAAATCCGTCAACATATCGATAACATGTTGTATCTACAACATGTTATCGACAATGATCCAGATTCTGATACTGATTCTGATCAGTAATTGTAAGTAATCCTTGATGTGTAAGTATTCTTTTTCAAATTATGAAAATATTAATAAATTTTTTTTTTTCTGTTATGCAGGAGCCCTACCTGGACGCCACCACGATCGCCCGGTCATCCCCTCCAGCGCCTCGCAGCAGCAGTCGCCGTCGTGCCGTACCGCTCGACCATCGGCGTGCAATCTCTTATATATTTTTTTTTTTTTTTTTTTATATCTTTTTCTTTTTATTTTTATTTTTAAATTCACACACACACACACAGATTTTTGTAAATAAACACACACACTTTTTAAATAAAAAAAATTATGTTAAAACACATATAATTGCTTGCTTGCGCTTCCTTCATCTATCCCATCCTTCTTCCTTCATATACTAGATATAATTAGATATAATAACTTAATATTTTAATATAAAAAGAAAAAAAAAGAAAAAAAATAATAAAAAGGAAGAAAAAAATAATAAAAAGAAAAAGAAAAAAAATTATAAAAAGAAAAAAGAAAAATAATTACTGTTTGCGTTCTCGCTTTCCTTCACCTCGCGCTATCTCTTTCTTTCCTAGCGTTTACTCTCTCGCTCTCCTTCGCCTCGCGCTATCTCTTTCTTTCCTAGCGTTTACTCTCTCGCGGTCCCTAGCTTCGCATCTCCCTTCCCAGCATGACGTCATTCCCCGCAACGAGCTACATATGAGAACTGGGACTGTTTACGGGTGGGAGGAAGCACGGATGGGAAATGCGTGTGAGTAAATTATATCATGATTTAAATTTAAAAAAACTTTATTCTTCTCTTTTATATATATATATTTTTTTTTTTATTACATATTGTGACTAAAAACTAAAGCTACCAGTTCGCAATCGACGAGTTGATGTTTATTGAAGGCGTCGCTGGCGCATATTACATTTGACACTTTTTTATTATCCGTTATAGTGGACGCGATATTGGAGAATTGCGTAAACTTAGTATCGACTGTCTCGGTGATTCTAACCAATCGATCAAAGGTTACATCGATGCATTGATCGAGATTAAACATACGGTGTAACATCGGTTCAATCATCATCATGCGTACGTTTAAAGATTCGAGACTTATAAGTTTAGTATCGTTAATCGTATGAACTCGCACTGTTAGCGGTCCAACGCTTATAAAATTATAGGTATCTTTAGAGTCCTTTCGCAGTAAATCGTGAATATTGCGACGTTGCTCGTAGAGTCCCTTCCACGTTTCGAGAGATAATACCAGTTCCTTTCCTTGATGATCTCCTATGACAATTTCCACGTAACTCGGTGTACCCACGTTGATACCAATTTCAAGGAATTTGAATTCCGTGGTTGTCAATGCGTATCGTCTACTTAGTATACGAATCGCACGACGCTTCAACGAAATGCTGTAGAAAAATAAAATAAAAAAAAAATTAGTTTAAAAACAATTTGTGAAAAAATAGAAAGAAGTTAAACAAAAACTTACTTGTCACATTTGTTCTCAAACAATAGAGTTTCATAACGATTCGGTACGTAATTATTCACGCTTCTGCTGGGGCCGCCACTGCTTCTTTCGACGTAGTACATATTTCCAGATTTCAAAAGTGGACCACTTTCACGAACGGTTAACGCAACACTGACCGTATGAAGAATCAAATATACGTGACATCCCGTTTTTCAAAGTAGTGGGAGATTAGTGGTAAATGTGGTGGGAGATTCTAGAATACTTTAGTGCTCTGAAATTTTTAGAAGGGAGAGAGAGACGATACTCGGATAAAAAGAATTCTTAAATGACTCGTGAGGGAGGGAGGGAGGGAGGGAGGGAATGAGGAGGGGGAATAAGAAATAAAACATATTAGTGTTTAAATATTTTATTTTTCCAAATCTTGCAATTCTTTCTGGCGTTGCGACCACCAGTTAAATATTTTAAATACATTTTGTAATGCGCAATTCTTAACATGTTTTTCACATCGTATAGTATTTTTAACATCTAGATTATTTAGAGATTCGATATCGTCGTAATCAGCATCCAAGGTCTCAATGATTAAATTTTCTCTCACATCGTCGCCGAGCATATTAGCAAGCCATTCTCGTTTCTGGCATCCTTTAACGTATACGATACACTGCATTTTATCATCTTCTTCTTCAACTACAGCTGTTGTAATCAATCGTTTCGCCATGCTGTACGCAACGATTCCATCCTCCCATTGTAGTCCATGATGATTCGCCATCAACCATGAAGCTTGACACTTTTCGGATTTTGTAAGGAGATGCCATGGTATAGGACTCCGAAAAATGTAGTGTGCGAGAACAGTTCCTCTTCTCAGCACCGCCACCTCCTTTGCGATGAATTTATTCGAAACGACAAATCCTTGCAGATCGACAAACGTTGGTACAGACATGATGAGATCTCTTTTCGTCAGTTAAGAAGAATGACAACCATCTCGTAACACTCGGATTTATATCCAGCTTTCCCTCTCTCTAAATTATTGTCGCAAACACTTAGGTAATTTTGCGCACAACGTTGGTCAACGGGTTGTACTGGATTACGCGATCGTGTATGATGAGACAGTACGCAGTCGTATTATTAGCCACATTCTCCTTACACTCAAATTCCAATCGCACATCCACGGTTGCACTCTTGACCGATTCGTTTTGTCGAGAACAATCGATGATCACAAACGGACCGAACTGTAGAAACAGTGAGACAATGAGAGTCGGTTCGAGGTACTCGTATCCGTAATAGTTTTTGCAGAAACACGCGTACGTGTCGTACAAAATCGACCATCTGTTTTTATCGAAATCCAGATTTATGTCATCGTACGGATAACATTCCGAGTTCAGATAGAGTTTCACGTTTGTTAATTTACAGTCGTCGAATTTACTCGCATCTTCGGACATAACATTCTTCCGGCCTGTCTGCAGAGCAAAGATAACGTATCGTGGTTTCTCCAGCTGAGTCGCGGTCTTAATGGCCCACGAATGTTTGGTTGTACGCTGCAACAGCGGAAACTCGTACAGATCCCACGAGCGAAAACCCATGCTGAGGTAGCGTCCGCTTTCCAGAGCGCGCAGCATAGACAGCTTTTTAATTTCACTCAACAACACATGTGGCATTCGCCATTGTATCTTGAATATGTTGATCACAGGCTCCAGCGTCGAAGCTCCAAGCAGACAATTGTTGTCATTGCGCGATTGTATTAAGATCAATTCGTGACGAGCGTTAATTACTATGCGTCTGTAATCCTCGCAAAATCCCAATAACATGTAGAGCGGTACGCAAAAATTAAAGTGTCCATCCACAATAGTTGGCTCACTCCAGCCAGCATTTCTCATAATCACGCTTCTATCGGATGATATTGTTACATAGTTTTTGAGCATACTTGTTATTCCCACGTTTCTATTTCGATCAATCTCCACACCATCGAGTTCATATCGAATCTCGTCAAACATGAATGCAACGCAATTATTTTGCAGTACTACATTGAATCCTCCAGCTGGCTTCTTTATCTTTAATTCTCCCTCGATGTATAAGAAACTCTCGTACGGCAATGTATACAGATCCTGTTGTTGTATGGGTATTCTTATCTCATCACTGTATCCGAACGTTGTGTTGGCGAATGGGTTATAGGAGTGAGTCTCAATCTTGACGATGCGATCGTCAAAGATTGGCTCATCCGCGATGTCGAGAATGTCAGTCATCGTTTAAATGTTTCGCACCACGAATCCCAAAGATTGTAAAAACGCAACGTTTGATGCGTTCAATTTCTTTTTCTTAGTGCCGGATGATTGGATATTAGCAAATGTCGATGTTGTTGTCGCTGACGTCGTAAAGATTGTATTGTCTCTCACGTCTTTCGATCCGTTCAACACGAGCATCACACGCTAATTTTACCGCCGCCGCCGTACATGCAATCTAATGGTGATCTCTTCTCCTCGAAAATCGAGTAATCGTCCTTCCTGGTCGACAACGCGTAACGTTAAATCCGTAATGCACCGCACGATGATCGGTAGGTAAATGATGTGCGCCGGTGTTTCCGATATCTTATATCCTGGTGGTACCCTCGGTGAAAATTCGTGTATCGTATGAACGAGTTTGCCGTTGTTGTACGCACCCGCGGTCACATTACATTCGACGCGGATAATGTTCACGTTGATAATGTTAATCGGCACGTCCGACTCGTACCATTTTCGCGGCTGCAGTATACGGTTCGAGAATCCTAGCAGCGATCCAATATTGTTAGGCTTGCTAAAATTTAATCTGTAGGCGCATTTGATCTCGCTCCTCATCGTATTGTAATTAGCGCGGAGCACTATAGGCCATTCTCCAGGCTCAAAGTTATCGTCGTCGTCAGTGTGTTTTTTATCACCATCACGAACTGTGTGTTGCGAACGTTTTCGTAAAATTGTATGTTTCAAAAATTCATTTATCGCTTGCAGCTCGTACGATCCCTCGGGAATCGTAATTTCCGCATCGTCTTTGCCAAAGTAAAATTTATTATTCGAGGAATTCACGTTCGATATCGTGTGATAACTTTCAAAATCCGCTAGACCAAGCTCGTATTCACCGTCGCTTAAATCTACGTTAGGAAAGTAGTTTGCCGCGAGAACGCTGCTCTTTCCAGTCAGCGTGAATGTCATAGACATGTTGGCCAAACTGTTTAACGAATACTAAGTTAAATAGCACAATGTATGTCTTTAAATTCGCGTGCATCGACCGTTCGGAGAAACTGCAAGCACAATTGTCCACAGATGCTTTGATTATAAGTTTGATAGGATGTGTGATTATATTCTATTTTTGTCACATTTAAATATCGCACCAATTCATTCGGCGGTCGAAGATTGCCAAAACTATCAAAATATATAGCACAATTCCCCCTCTTTGCATACGCTACCCAGTGAGTACCCGAGCCTTTAGCGTTATTCAAATTTATGATCCCGCTCTCGTTTCGATATATACCACCGATCGGTAATGAGTTACGCATAAAAACACCTCTAAAATATGGAATGTGCATACGTTTTGCTAGTTGCAGCAATTGTACGTTGGTAGTTACGCCCTCTGGCATTTTTAGCGTCTCTTTGACGTTTTTTTTTTTTCTTCTTTTTCATTGAGACTCCTCGTCCGTATTTGTATGGTGCGAGATACAATCCGCGACCTTCCATGGCACGATTGTGACGTAGCATTTCTTGAAACTGATGTTGTGTAGCTTTTCCATCGTTCACCATCTTTGCTACACCAGCCGCTCCACCAATCAGAGATCCGAGAGCGCCCAACAATGGTAGAATCGGTAATACACCCCCGCGTTTCGCTACCGGAAGTATTCGTTTTTTCACCATCTTTTTCTTCGTTTTCGTCTTTAGACCCATACCGAACTTCGTTTTGGTTTTCATCGCTGTCCAGACAGCTGTGGCTGCTCTCTCACCGAGAGACGAATCTTTCGCAGTGATGCGAGTTTGCGCCTTTTTGGCGAGTATCCTATCCGCCGCGTGCCTTTCGGCAAGATCGTTACTCCGAAAGTACGCTATATCGTGTTCACGACACGCTGCGTCCAATGGGTTGATACCTCGATCACCTCTAGCCAATCGTTCTTCTAGCCGCGTGCCCGGACCGCAAAACTGGTATCCAGGAATATGTAATTCGATAGAAAGCGCGTTTATTGCACGATTTAATAGACCTCTGCTTATTTGTGTTAACATTTACGACAATCTTTTATCATTGGCGCTGGACCGTCAATGTGCGTTTGTTGCCACGGTTGATTGTAATGTTCGAAACAGCGACGATAGGTCTGAACCTCCGAATCCGCCTTTATGTATTCCGGAAGTTTGTCCCACACGTAGTGGACGTGATTGCCACACATTCGCAATAAAACTGCTTTAGATACAAACTGTAGCTGTTCGGCACTCAAATCGAGAATATCGTAAGGACTTGATAGCAGGACAAACATTTTTTCGTTACTGAACACTTTGTAGTTCCGCGCAGCTATAAATAGACAGGCGTGCGATCCGAATCGGAAGTGGGAAAATGAAATTCGTGCGACAACCTTTCGCGATACGCGTGACAAATTACGACGTCAGATTACGCTCGATGGGTGACAATGCGGAGATGCGTAGACACGGTACGATGCTGCCGAATACTATACGCGCAATCGTTTGCGGCCCCTCGAATTGCGGTAAAACTAACGTGTTGATTAGTTTGATAGAAAGCCCGCACGGCGTCCGCTTTGAAAATGTGTACGTGTATTCAAAGTCACTGCAACAGCCAAAATATCAATATTTGGAGAATTTGTTAACGTCGATCGATGAAATCGGCTATTTTACATTCTCCAATAACAGTGACGTCATTCCACCGAGCGAAGCACGTCCAAACTCGATTTTCGTTTTCGATGACGTGGCGTACGACAAACAAAATACGATAAGAGAATATTTCTCAATGGGACGCCACTCGAACGTCGACTGCTTCTATCTCTGCCAGACATACGCGAGAATACCGAAACATCTTTTACGCGACAATGCGAACCTGCTAATCTTGTTTAAACAGGATGGCACCAACTTGAAACACGTGTACAACGATCACGTGAATACCGACATGTCATACGAGGATTTCAGTGAGTTATGTCGTACTTGTTGGCAGCAAAAGTATGGATTTCTCGTGATAGACAAGGATAGCTTGCTTACAAACGGGCGATACAGAAACGGATTTAACGTGTTTGCGATACCACAAAATGATTAGTCGTTGCCTACATTCTGTCGTGAGGGGTGAAACGCGAGCGTTCAACACTCTCTATCGATATGGCTGGGAGCGATAATATTCGCGAGCGTGAAAAGATGGCGAAGGAGATTGCGAAAACGAGCGAATCGATCCGCAAGAAACATCGCGCTTTGAAGACCGGTAACATCGATGACGATATCGCGGTCAAGACCCATTTTAAACCTATTATCGAGCCGCTGCAAAAGATTGTCGACAACTCGTTCGCGGTGAAAAATAAGTCGGAGAGTAGCGCAAAGATTAAAATCAAGCGATACAAGGAGGATGAGAAGGAAGAAGCTAAAGATGAGAGAAAGAGAAAGAGGAAGATGCGACACCGAAAAAAAGGAAACAATCGGACGTTTTACTGTATGAACCGTCGATAGCCTCTACGCCGTTAACCGCACCAACAAGCGTAAACGAAGATGTTTTCGAAACCTCGGGCAACATGCTCGAATCATCGTTTGTTCGAAACAAGTTACAAACGCCGGAAGTTCAAGAAACGTTGCGGGAGTACTTTGGGCCACTTGGGCAAAAGTACATAGGCGCTTTGTTTAGTGGCGACAAAAATCACGAGATTGATCATGTGTATGGAGTCTATTTTGACAGAAAGAATGAACTGCGACTCGGCAACAAACAATTCAACATCAACAAAGATGATTCTATTATCATAGACGACGTGCGGTACATTGGAACGCCAGGATTGTACGAGTTGATCTTCAAGAGAATTCCCGATGACGAACTTTACACGAGGGGGGACGATTTGGAAAAATACAAGAGCATATTATTGGTGACGAACGCGCATAGACGCGATTATGATGCGCAGGGCCATTTGAAGAGTAACAGGGGGTACAAGTACAAACATATAATTGCACCGTTGATGTCGCTCGAATCGAAAAATACAAAATCTGGAGGGGAGATATCTATGCCTCGCGCTATGACGCTAACCAACAATATGATTGATTACGTGTACTGGGACAATCCCAACGAACTAGTGGATCGGCTACGATTTCTCAACGCTTCGCGCCAAGCTGGTCACAACGCTCACGACAACGAGATCCAGTCGATCATCGAGGAACTTCGTGAAGCAGGAATTATTATAAATTAAATGGTGTCTCGACAAAACTAATCAGTCGATCAGCGTTGCGTGACACTTTACGAAGCATCAGAAAAAATGCCTATCAACAAATTTGGATTATTCGATCCAAGAAATGATGCAACCGGCACAAACGGTTCTTGGGATAGATTGGTAAAAAGTTATGTGCACGAAAACGCTTTGTGTCGTTACAGACTTCGATGCAAGGTCACGTAAGATTCGCCGTGTAGCGCAACCAGAGGCTGACACCGATGCCGTCAACAAACTGTACGTGGAGTCCTGCGTTAAAAGATTAATGAATCAACAGAAAGAATCAGACGAGAAGCTGATTTCGCTTGAGAAGGACGTGCGAGCAATACAGATTGTGCTAAACGAACTTCAATGCCCGGCTAACGCTAACTCAGAAACAGCTATCAACCTAAATGAGCATCAGTGAACGGGTTAGGAGCGGCTATCAAACGGTTATCGAACAGCTACGAAGGATTATAGAACGGCTGCGAACAATTATCGAACAGCTACGAAGAATTATCGAACTGCTATCTAAACTACAATGAGTGGCAGTGGCAGTGGCAGTGAACGACCTAGCAGCAGCTGCAACAGCTTCGAACGAGGCTATCAGCATCTCAAGCAGGGCTGCGAACGAGGCTACGAACACGTTCTTAACGGCTACACTCAAGGTTACAAACAACTCAAGAACTCCTACGATCGGTCAAAAGACGTCTGTGAACGAGGCTACGAACGGGTCAGAAGCGGCTACGAACGAGTCAAAAACGACTGTGAAAAAGGCTGCGAACGGGTCAAGAACGATTTTCGAATGGGTGAAGGACGGCGATGAACAGGTCAAGAACAGGTCAGAACAGGTCAAGAACAGGTCAGAACAAGTCAGAACAGGTCAAGAACAGGTCAGAACAGGTCAAGAACAGGTCAGAACAGGTCAAGAACAGGTCAAGAACGGCTATTAAAGGCGATAAACGAAAATGAGTGAAAAAAATGCGAACAACAAACGGACATCGAGAAAAACTGACAAAGCAAAGAATCAACATAGTTTGGAAAGACGACAGTTGGTGAACGAACTGCATGCGCCAGCGAGAAAAAATTTTCCCCGAAGACACGTCATAGTGCGGGGATACGATGATCTGTGGCAAGCCGACATCGTCGAGATGCGTCCGTATTCTCGTTTCAACAAAGGTTACCACTACATACTCACCGTCATCGATGTGTTGAGCAAGTATGCATGGGCTGCACCACTCAAGAATAAAGGTGGAAGGGAGACGGCTGATGCAATCGCCAAAATAATTCGAGATAGCAAGAGATGCCCGAAAAACATACAAACTGATAACGGGAAGGAATTTTACAATACCGATGTGCAACGGCTTATACGGAAACATAACATTAATCACTATTCCACATATTCGGTATTGAAGGCGTCTGTCGTCGAGCGATTCAACCGCACGCTGAAGAACGACATGTGGAAGATGTTTACGCTGAACGGAACTTACAAGTGGATCGACGCGCTATCCCGACTCGTTGCAGAATATAACGCGCGAAAACATCGCACTATCAATATGAGACCTATCGATGTTACTCCCACGATCGCTGATAGACTTTTAAATACTGTATACAACAGTATAAAAATTGCTGCTCCTGCAAAGTTTAAAGTAAGTGACCTGGTACGCGTTAGCAAATACAAAAAACTTTTCGAAAAGGGTTACACACCAAATTGGACAACCGAGGTGTTTAAGATTGTTAAAGTGCAACATACTAATCCCGTAACATATCTACTCGAGGATTATCGCAAAAAATCTATCGCTGGAGCATTTTACGAGCACGAGTTGCATCGCGCGAATTATCCAGATGTGTATCTCGTGGAGAAAGTACTGCGCAGGAGGGGTGACGAGGTTTACGTGAAATGGTTGGGATTTGATAGCTCGCACAATTCTTGGGTACATAAGGATCATGTAATTTAATTTTATAAGAAATACAATGTATTCAATATAAAAAATATATGAAATATACAAAATCTTTATTAATAGATCCTTTCCAATAGTTATTACAATATATAAAATATGAAATATACATACAAGAAAAAAAAATCACACACACACACACACATTATATTTTATAAAGATATCTTATAATGTCCCCACGGTAACGTATCAATAGTTGTAGGTACGATATACCGCTTGTCGTCGTACGGACTTAGAGCAATTTTTGTTTCGCGAATGGTGTATACCTTGTGTAATTTTGATCTTATACACGATTGACTACGCGTTATTTCAATCTCTTCGTTCAAACACCGCGTGTAATCGTCAAACGTTATCGTTCTCGCAACAACGTTACTCTTGACGCCTTTTACCTTTTTCGTATCCTTCTTACCATCCACGCGCAACGCATACATTTTTGCTCTAAGCCCGACAAATTCAATCATTATGGTACCGTTGTTTTCATCCTTCATTAGACCCGGTACCTTTTTATTCACGAGCGGTATACCGTACGCATTGTCTATCGCATAGTCGCTCGTATCAAATCTGCTGATGTCGCGTTTCATATTCTCGTACACATCGTCGCACTCAATGTGATATATAAGACTATCCGTATCAGTGTACATGACTTTGCATCTCTCCCGATACATTGGTACCATATAATCGTGGTGAAATTCGTACAAACATGTCTTGGATATATCGAGAATACACATACCTACGTAAATTGGTTTGTAGAATTTCACCTCGAGTTTACGTAATTCTACAGCGATTAGATTTTCCGAAAAAATGCTTCTGCTATGAAAATTTGGTTTTGCAATCAATGTCTCTGCGCCATACCTTCCGTCCCATTTTGTTAAAAGTTTAACATCTACGCGATTGCGCACATTTTCCATCGTTTTGCCAAACACT
The DNA here is from genome assembly GCF_047496725.1 of Anoplolepis gracilipes. Lineage (NCBI taxonomy): Eukaryota > Metazoa > Arthropoda > Insecta > Hymenoptera > Formicidae > Anoplolepis > Anoplolepis gracilipes. The sequence continues at coordinate 1,516,452 of NC_132980.1, read as the reverse complement.
GCATTATTTAGTTTGTACAAATTTTTTTCAAAATCATTTTTTGCTAGTGTTCTAAATTTTGTATTGAGTTCTATATAAGTACGGAGCCACGGAGATTGAGTGAATTGTAATATACGATGAATTTTTGTAACACGAAGACCGTGACGTGAACATTGCTGCAGGTTGCGGTAGTGTATCACGTAACGCTTCTTATCGTATACGGTTGCGAGAAGCTTGCCCTCGCGCTTGCCGGGTGGTTTGTCGTGTGTCGGACAAAACGGTAGGTCAGTGTGCGAATCGTGAAGATGCTGCGGATACTCGAGATCGACTTCGAGGATGTAGCCTGTAGACGAATCGAGCGCGATCGATGATACATCAAAATTGGAAACATTATCGATCCACTGAAAATCGGCGTAGGGCAATGGTTGACACATTGCCCATCCGTATAAATTATTAACATCGAAATACATCAAGTACGTTGATGGTTTTGATAAGTCATACGACTGCATGTACTTGTTATTAGCACGCGCGTACTTGTTGGAACATTGACTCAGACCACCGCGTATACCTCGTTCGATAAACATAACCATGTCAATGTCTGTGAGTAATTCAAATATAATTTTCGTATACTTTAACATGGCGTCCCACGTGTAACCGGGAAGAGTATAGTAATACGCGGGGTCGAGCCCATAACTCTTGATACAACTCTCTCGGAAATTTTCAAAAATGTCTGCTAATAACAAAACATCGATTTTTAAATACAGATCGCTATATTCGCCTAGCGTTCGAATGGAGAATCGCTTCCACACAATCTCAGCGTGCGCGTAATCGCTCTCAGATACTGTGTTACCTGTCAAGGAACTGTAAAATGATTCTCGTGATGGTAAACACGCATCTTGCAATTTATCTACGCAGTCAATGTACTCGTACGGGAAGACACCTTTTCTTGTTAATAAATTGAAATCTTCGGTGGATAAATTTTTATATTCCGATTGTAAAATTTTGAGTTTATCCTTGCTCAGAAAAGACGCCAATTTGTCGAGACTTGTTGTGAGAAATTTATATGAATCTATGAAACGTAATTTAATGTGATTTCCCGGTTTGTTTTTCGTACCTTTAACATGTTTTGTAAATGAAATATATTTTTCTTTTGTTATCGGAAGTAAATCGATTCCCCCTTCGAACGCTGTGGCTATTTCCTCGATTATAAAGTGAGAATCATAACCAGATAAATTGTGAAATACTATTGGAATGCAAAAAGATTCTTTGTAATTTAGATTGCAATTTGAATGCGCGGGACTTCTGTACCGCCTGGTCAAATGACAATGATCGCGTACGCGCGTATCATCTTCTACGAATGGTTTCTCACATATATGACACTGAGTCACGCTTCGAAATTCTTTCCATTCATTTTGCGTTAAATTTACCATGGGGACATTGGTTGTTAAAATATTTTCTACATGTTGCGCCAAATTTTTAAGTTCGTCGGTGAACCATGCAACGCAATTGGCTTCGCGACGAGAATGATACGCGGATAACGAATTATCGTACGAGCAATGTACATAATAAGCCATACTAAATACTTGGTGATGTTGATAAAAATTTTCTTCTTCTTTTTTCACCAAAACGCACTCCAGGTCGGCGTACACGACGAAAGGTAGTCGCTCCTTCCTGTTGTAGTTGGTAAATGCGAGCCACTTATCCTTATCGCTCGGTAATCGGATAGCGCAGTCGTTCATCTTTCCACAGTCTACTGTATGTGATTGCAATTTCTCGACCGAGTGAAAATAGTGCATGCATCTGTAAAATAAAAGTTAAAATTTTTATATCCTTGTTTTAAATATTTTTAGACAGTTTTATTAAATATACATACCGATCGCAGATATATTTTTTAGTCTTGTGTTTGCTGAGTTGCATACTAACAAGTCTAGATAGATTCTTGATCCATGCAAAATGTCCGATATCTTGCGCATCTTGCACGTAGAGCAAGTTGATGTGCTTGTCTCTCTTTTGCTCCGTAAGGTGAATAGGGACAATGTTTTCGTTTTCAAAACTGTACACGTTGATTGAAATGTCATTATAAATTTCAAATTTTTTAATTTGATTAAGAGTGACTGGAAACTCAATATCTTGGAGATTTAGTACTGTTGTATAATGCGGGTACGATGATTGTCGGTGTGTGCATCTTTCAGCTGGATACAGAGCAGCCACTACCGCCCACGCAAAACATGCATTGTCTTTAGATTGCACGTTAACCACTGCTCGTTTCATTATTATCTTTCGCGATAATTGTACGTAACATCCGGCGCGCATAGGATTATATTTATTTATATTTACAGTCAAATTTAGTATACGCGATAATGCCCATCCGCTATCGCGTTCCTGAAATTCTTCGAGCGATGCAAGGATTGGCTCGACGACTCGCCGCTCATACCACTCGCGTAAATCGGATGTATGTAAGAGTTCACAGTTTCTCGTATTGATTGATTTATTGGCATGCTTATCGCCCGCCACAAACTCGCCGTTAAACACTGTATTCACTTTCACACTGTTATGTTTTTGCATAACGTCTCGCACGTGCTCGAGCACAATGTCACTCGCATCTTCCAAAAATTGACGAGGTTCGATGTGATTATAATTTATAACCGCACCAGTCAAGATGCGGCTCTCAAACGCCGTATCAATCTCTCGCCATATGAGTCTCTCCGAGTTATTTTCACTACTATAATCACCACCACTGGGTATAAACTGTCTCTGCAATCGAGTTTTTGCACCCTCGAGTCGCGCAATTCTTGTCACCAAAGATTGTCTATTTCCGATTGAGAGTCGCGGACGCTTGACACGGCTGCGTTCTTCAAGCTCTTCGATAAACTCCTCGCAATGCTGCAGCCATCCAAAATATTCACCCAATGTGGTGACTTGTTGGGAACGCTCCAACAAGTCGCGTTCTTTCTGCTGCACGTTTTCCATTTTTTCTCTCTCTATTTTTGTGTGCAAACATAACACATATTACGCGACATTATTATATGTAATAAAATTTGACAGCTACTGCACCATCGCATATCCACCTCATCGGGCGATGTAACTTTATGTCTCCGTATTTCGTATATTAATCCGATGTCATCTCGAAAGATGTCCATACACGAAGCACAGAGAGCTAGAGCACCACCCGTTGAATAATAAAAGTGTATGGCGCAAATCTTACGTTGATTTTGCGCTCGGAGTTGTTCATTTTCTACTACGTTGTCGTCAAAATCGGTATTACTGCAATCACTAATATAATTACTATCGTCCGACAACGCATGCTCTTCGTCTGACGACTCGTCTATTATCGCTTCGAAATTAATATTTTCCATTTATTCACTATTCACTGTCACTAACAATTCTAATGCCTGACAGTAATCACTCAAATTTTTTTTTTGTTTTTCCACAGTTTCCTCTATGCCCTTTCAAATCGTACTATGGTTTGACGGGGCTCTCATTCTTCTTATATTTCGCCTAATGCTGTCTTAACACATCCTACCGAACGTCAACGCTTTTGCATCTATAAAAACGTTCCGACATGTTCGTCGTAGCGTCGGCCAAATTTTTTTTTTTTTTCCATAATGGCGCTGATGCGTTGCAGTTCTTTCCCTAAAAATTATGGAAGATATTTTGCTCCAGTTTTATGGGAGATTTTCCGCAAGGGTACAAAGCTGCCGAACGTCGGCGCTTAAAATCTCTTTTTCCATAATATTCTAATGGTCATAAAATGATTATAAAAAATTAGAAAAAAAAAAAGAAAAAAAACACTTTTATGGTTTCTAAAATGTCCCCCGACTATAAATAAACTACAAAGATAAACATCTTGCAGTTGCAGTTCTTTCCCTAAAAATTATGGAAGATATTTTGCTCCAGTTTTATGGGAGATTTTCCGCAAGGGTACAAAGCTGCCGAACGTCGGCGCTTAAAATCTCTTTTTCCATAATATTCTAATGGTCATAAAATGATTATAAAAAATTAGAAAAAAAAAAGAAAAAAAACACTTTTATGGTTTCTAAAATGTCCCCCGACTATAAATAAACTACAAAGATAAACATCTTGCAGTTGCAGTTCTTTCCCTAAAAATTATGGAAGATATTTTGCTCCAGTTTTATGGGAGATTTTCCGCAAGGGTACAAAGCTGCCGAACGTCGGCGCTTAAAATCTCTTTTTTCATAATATTCTAATGGTCATAAAATGATTATAAAAAATTAGAAAAAAAAAAGAAAAAAAACACTTTTATGGTTTCTAAAATGTCCCCCGACTATAAATAAACTACAAAGATAAACATCTACTTTCGAACGTGTGTAGGACCCTTCCCCCCCCCCTTTCCCTAACAGACCCTTCGCGCCTCTCAGATACCCCCGTCCCCGCACTCAGCGCCCCATGGCTTAGAATCCCCACTATAACACTACTTATATATATATATATATATATAATATATATATTATATATATATATATAATATATATATTATATATATATATAATATATATATTAATTATATAATTATCGCGAGGAATCGATTCATATAAACAAAATTAATGTAGTTTCATTTAAAAAAACATAAATAATCTTCAAATGACTTTGAAAATCGCTTTTCAGGAAAAAGTCAGTAGCACCAATTTCTTTCTTTCCTTGAAATTTTATAATTTCTATCGAAATCTTCTTTGTATATATACAAAGTGTATATAAAACATCTCTTGTGAACAGATTTGTCAAACATCACAAAATTGAAAGTAATATATAAAACAGTACTATATAAGATAGTACTAATAATATCTTATCGTTCATTTATATTATTTACACAATTGCACAATTATTTTTTTTGCATAAGTGTTTTAATTATACGATATTTCTGTTTTTTTATTTGTTATTATGTTCTTAAAAGAGAAAATTTTATTTTAAGAATAAATTAAATTATTACTTTGATTATCACTATTATTTCAACATAAATTAATTGTTATTAATTAGATTTAAAAAATAGAAAGTTAAATATATATTTCCTTATATACATAATAATTTTTTACGTATCTATTATTACGTTGATTACCAAGGTGAACTTTTAATGCTTGCCAAGAACGAACTCGTGAAAAAGTAACATAAAGCTGCCCATGATTAAAAACATCTTTACGAAGATCTAGACCAATTCTATCAAACATTTGTCCTTGTGATTTGTTAATTGTCATAGCAAAAGCTAATTTTATTGGAAATTGTCTTCTAGAAAAAGTAAAGGGATATACATTTTTACAATATAATGTTATACTTTTCAAATTATTAAATTCAAATAATGTTATACGATTCAAAAAAACAATATCTCCTGCTTTGTCACCTGTTAAAATCTTACACTTTAATAAATGATCTGCAAGCTCTATAACCATTAATCTAGTACCATTACAAAGACCTTCATTGATACTAAGATTTCTAATCAGCATAATGATACAATTTGGTCTTAAACGTAATTCATGAGGAGGAAGAGATGATGGAGATAAACTATTCAAATATTCCGGTAACAAAGCTTCACCAATGTCACCATTGTCATCATTTACAGCACTGTCTATACTTGTATAAATTCATTCACCAATTATATCTAATAATTCAACAATTTTTTGATTTATTTCGTCTACATCAATATTTCTTGCAGAAAGTATCGCACATTTAGCTACTTTAATAAACTCTTTTTTTTTAATTAATTCACCATATATATCTTCCACAATATCAACATTAATAGGTGCTACACAACATTCAGGAATCTGTATGTTATTATTGAAATCATTTAATACGCCATCTCTTATATCTAAGAGAAACTTTGCAAATTCAATTTCTTCTGGGAGAACTCGCATATTTTGTGTTAAAAAAAATTTTACGAAATATCTCCAAGTAGAACTAAATTTAATAGAGAGATTCACAATTTCACTTCGAGTAGCATGTACTTTAATAGGCAAAAGTTGTCTAAAATCACTACCTAATAAAACAATTTTTCCGCCAAAAGGAAAATCATTATTCATAACATCACGCAATGTTCTATTCATAATCTCTAAAGCATATCGTGGTGTCATTGGTGCTTCATCCTAAATATAAATATCAGTTTCTTTCAAATATTGAGCTTCTTTAGTTTGTATTTTAATGGTAGATGATGAATCAGCAAATAATGGCACCGGTAATCTAAATGTCTTATGAACTGTTTTCCAGTAGGTAATAATGTTGCTGCAATACCTGTAAAAGCCATTGTGCACACGCGTTTATTTTTAATTCTAGCTAAATGATAAATAGTTGTGTATATAAATGTTTTACTTGATCCACCCGGACCATCAATGTAAAAACAATTATTATGATTATTATTACTATTATCCAATCTATTTAATAAGAGATCGACTATCTCTTTCTGTTTCTCATTTAATTGTTGGTATTGCTTAGTGCCTATTTCCATAGCTTCTTCAAGTGTCATGTAATTCTCCTCTCCGCTATTTTCTATTAACTGTTCCATTTGTGGAAAATCAGCAAAACTTTTATCTTCAGCACGAAGCATACTATTAATTTGCGCGTAAGCTTTATTTTGTCCTTCTAACATACCAAAATGTCGAACGTAATCCTCAGACATTGTTTCTTTAAAATTTTTCCACAATTCTTCAGGATGTAATGGTTAACAATGTAATAATATACGTACAAATAATCTACGAAGTTGTCGAGGCATCATCCATCCAACAGCTTCATTCATAGCTTCTACAGGTCCAATATAACGAGCTTCGATATAATTATGTATCTCATCATGATCAATAATAACATTTTCTGTTATTGGTTCAATGGTTATAGCAGCAACATCGTGTCCTTTATAAATATATTTATACAAATATTTAACCGATTTGATACTACTTCAATGTTAATATGACAATTAAATATAATTGATAAAATAGGGCAATATAACGATAGAACAACATAACGATTATCAACTATATATCCGCCAGGACGTTTAAAATTTCTACCATTATTTCGTTGACGATAATAAGGATAAGCATTTTCATCCATTTTAGTTTCTTCAAGAAAAGATTTCGGATAGTGTTTCGAACAACGTCCATCTACCAAACACCAATCATCACAAGGTTAATGAATCATATGTTTCATAACTATATTATATAAAATACGATTTTCATTAAGATCAGGAATTTCAGCAGAAATGTATTTATCAACAATTTGTGGAGTTGTTATTTTAAAATTATATTTTAAAGTAATCAATAAATGAATATGTAGCAAACCGCGTTTTTGAAATTCAATAACGTATACAAATGCTGCTACTTTACCAAAAAATTTTTGCTTCACAATTAAGTCAATTAAATAATCTTTTTTAATATTAAAAACACGAGCACAAATGTCAGGTCTATCAGAAGCTTGTTGACCAGGCAATAGATTTTCCTCGATTTCACGCCATTTTGGGTTGCAAGTCATTGTGATAAAAAGATCTAGCTTACCAAATTTACTAACAATTGCCATTGCATCTTGATAATTTTGCAACATATTACGCGGCGACTCAATAAATGTAGAAGGAAGTATAACCACTTTTCCAATACGTTCATTTAAGTTATTCGCCGTAGTTTGTAAATAATCTCTTAAGGCTCCTGAGTAGTCACCGCGGCCATATTGAAATCGTGACGTCACAAGCGAGAAATAGCGAGAAATGACACCCTGATTTATTATATATTGCAACTGACATGTAAATAAAAACATATTTTAACGAAATAATACTACCAATCTCTTCAGCACACCTGTAAAAATGTACGGCTGGTAATCCTTTCTCCTGACAATTGATAAATAACTGTAAATTGAGTCCGAAATGAACCCTTGAAATGCGGAAAAACACGCGATTTGAGAGCTGCTGAAAGGAGAGGAAAATGTTACACAGTTTATTCCTTACACAGCTTAGCAACCGTACATTTTCACAAGTTTCATAAATACGTTGCACATCACAACACTAGTAAAAAGCAAATAATTACGACGTAGGTTGCAACATAAATTGGATTGTCATTTCTCGCTTCTGACATATTTCCCAAAAGAAGGAAAGAGACAGAACTATATGTCGCCACTGTCGACATCAAAGCTTCGCGGCGAGTACTCAGTAGCCTTAAGATAAGTGACGAACAACAACTTTCGTCAACATTTGATAAAAACATTATCAGATCAATAAAAAGTTCTAACATTCTATAACTGACAAATCTTGATTTGTTTTCAAATTTCACTGTAATTGAATGTTGAATAATAGTCTAAGAAGATAATATTTAATATTTTTTATAAATTTATATTTATAATTTTAAAAACACTTTTTAAATAAAAAATTACTTAAATTAATAACAACATCCACAATTTTGTATAAATGCCTAATTTATAAATTCAAAAATTTTAATGAAAAAAGGTATTAATAAAAAAGCTAAAAATTCATTGAGAAGACGACAAGATATATTAAAGTTTTACTTTATTGATTTAAAACATAGTAATATAAGTAAAATGCTTTAAATAGTGCGAAAAGTTTTTTTTTAAATATCTTATTTGGCTATTTCTTGCGGCATTTCGGCAAAATGATAATAATTATTTTGAAAATTTGCAGAATATTTATAAGTTTCTTCTTAATTTTTACACTATGTTCTTTTTGTCTTTCTTTCTGCTTTTTATATGTTATAATATATTTAATTAAATAATTATTTGTTGCCCAATATGTATAAATTGATTGTTTATATTTCTGTAAATAGAAACAATAAATAAATTTCAATCCATCAATCACAACCTTCATGACATTTGAATACATAAGCTATTCAAGTTATATTAACAATCGCTATTTTTAATGACATGACACAAGAAACAATATATTAAAATGTTTACAAATTTAAAAATTAAAGAATTGTTGTCTGTATTATATTTTCCCTGTATTGTGTCATATTAACTGCATTTTTCAAATGCAAATCAGCAATATTCACATTCATGAAAGTTTTCTATTTAATTAATATTTGTACGATTTATATTTTCACATAACTCCGTAATGATTGTAATGTGATAAAGATTTAGAATGACTTCGACAAATGTCCGATTAACTTTACAAGTAACGAAATATATGAAATTTTTAGTATAAATAGAATTATTAATTTTTTCTCCGTAAAAAATCAAATTATGGCGACGGATTATGTTTTTTAAGATTAATGACAAATCAAATTAATCAAAGTTAATTTAAATAGTTTTTTTGTATTTTTAAAATAGATTGTAAATTTGATGTCAAAGTTTTTGAACGCAGGATTTTTTATATTTATAAGGTTTTTGTTATTTATATATCAGTTATGACACATTTGTCTTATTTCATTAATAGATAAATATTCTAACATCAAAATATAAATTCTATTATAATTTCTAAGTACTCTGACACATTTTAACACATGAGATCGTATATCAGAAAAGATGTTTTTAAATAACAATTTCTATTTTTGACGTAATGATTTTATACGTGATTAATGAATCATCAAGAACATAATGTTAATAAAACATTTCTTATTTTAAAATTTATAACTATTACTTAAATAATTATTAATATTAATACATATACATATTAATTATAATTTAGTTTATTATTAGATATTTTATAATAATTTCTAAATAATAAAATGCTTTGCATTGCAATGAACGCAAGACACATTCATAGAACCAATATAATATTCAACAACATTATTTACTGACATAGTATTATTTAAACAAGGTTGATTTTTTTGTCGTAATCGAGATTGCCATTCTGCGAAACGTTCTTGGCATACTGATACAGTATTACCAGAATTTTGTTCAATAATTTCATTATCCAATTCTATTACACGATTATCACGTATTGTACCAGAAGTACAAACAATTTGTTTGTGTAATAATATATTATTTGATGATTGTTTTTCAAAATTATCATTTAATTCTATTACACGATTATCACGTATTGTACCAGAAGTACAAACAACTTGTTGATGTAATGATATATTATCTAATGAATATTCTTCAACATTATCATTTAATTTTATTATACGATTATCATCTATTGTTCCAGCAATACAAATAGTATGATTTTTATCATCAACTGATTTTGGTATATTATTTATTACTTTTGCAATCTGACGGTGACGATCTTGATTTTTTGCTTTTCTGTCACAACGTCGTCGTTGAAATTCCTCTTCTTCTTCTATAGTACGCTGTATTTTGCGTCTCGGCATTTTATAAAAGTATTAATAATATATTAATAAATGATTAACAGATACGCAATATTTATATTATAAATTGCACTTTAATATAATATAATATAACAGGAAGAAATATAAAACAAATACAAGTAATATAAACACAAACATGTAAAATATTATATATGTAAAATCCTACATGTGGATATTACTATATCTGTTGTCGAAAAATAAGCACTTTCTCTTTTATCACAATTTTTGAAAGATCTTACTGTTTATGTCAACATTGTACATTTCTTATTACTTTTTTATTCTTCTTGTAAAAATTTTAATAATTTTGACATATTAAAAAAAAATTCAAAAATGCTGCAGTTCCAGAAAGCTAATAAAAAAAATGCTTTTTTTTGGCAAGAGTATCAATTTGTATTTTACCTGAAATTCCAAAATCTTAATTCTAACGATGACAGAGAAATATGTGCTTTCGAGTAGGTATTACCACGAAAATTGCCCAACCAAACATCATAGCCTTGATCCGCTAATAGTAAGCTAGAATGCAAAAAAAAAGTTTATTATATAACTTGTATCCATTATTATATAATTAGTGTCTTCTCAATATTCTAATATAAATTTCATAATATATTTTTATGTGTTATTAATATATTTTAACCATTTATTAGATTAAAACGATAAAATAATTCATAATGTACTCATTATTATTCGATAAGTTAAATAAACAATTTTAAATATACAAGATGTCCCATTTTAATACCTCCAGTCGAATATCTCGAAAACTAAGCCTGGAAGAGAAAAATGTTTCAGGCAAAAAAAGTTGTATGGTTTCGAGAAGGCCATAAGATGGTACCATTGGTCTGACCTTGAAGAGTCATTTCAAGGTCACGTGAAGGTCATTTCAATTTTTTTAAATGGCACCCCCTATTTTTTGTTACATATTCTTGTAGCTGACTTCGAGAGCTTTCCAAAACACTATGATAAAATGTTTTTTCATTAAACATTTTTTGAGTTACAAGGCTTCAAAGTTGCAATATTTTGACATAAAATACAAGATATCTCGTAAAATATTCATTTCTCGATTATCTTACCCTAATACTTTTATGCACAGAATAATGAGACGAATCAATTGGTGTAAAGAAAACACATAGTTATCTTTAAGAAAAAATCTGATTTGCACAACTAGCAGTTACACATTTTTACTTTAACATAATTATGTGTTTTAATTACGCCAATTGATTTGTTATTCTGTGCATAAAAGTATTAGAGTAAGATAATCGAAAAATGAATATTTTACGAAATATCTTGTATTTTATGTCAAAATATTGCAACTTTGAAGCCTTGTAACTCAATCTATAAAGCAAAATATCTTGAAAATGATTTTGAATTAAAAAAATTAAATACATAAGTGTTGAAGAAGTTCAAAAAGATCGACAGAACATCATAAAAAAAATTCGATAAATGAAGAAATCTAGGAAACTTCAAAGCTATCTTTATTTTTCTAAATGGAACCTTTGCGGGTACTTTTTTTATTGTATGAGAGAAAGCGCGACGAGATGAATTTATTCATAAGTATGTTGTAATGATTTAATAACATTGATTGTTTGATTGTTTGATAACATAATAATGTCAAAATAAATTATTACGGATTTTAAATTAACTTTTAACAATTTGTTCCGTTGAGTTATTCATATCGCTTATGATCAATTCACTTTTATAACACGAAGGAATATAAATAAATAAGTCTATTTCAATGTCAATCATGAAATGTGTATCTTGAGCGGAGATGTGAACTATTGAGCAATTACTGATCAACTACTGAAGTCAAGAAAACTGATATTGAAATAGACTTGTTTTATATACCTTTTGTGTTTTTTAACACCTATGTGTTCAATTTTTTAAACTCAAAAGCCCGTATTCTGGGTTCACATTTATCGCTAAATGTGCCTTTAAATGTGAGCTCAGAATACGGGCCAAAGTCATTTCCAAGATATTTTAATTTATAGATTAAAATGAGTCATCCTGTATATATAATCAGAGTCGGTGTGTGTGAATTTAGTTTCAGCTAAGTATCGAGTTGAGAAAATCGTATTACTCAAATATGATTCGCAGAAAGGTGATTTAAAAACAGATTAATATTTACAGAAATATGTTTTGTATAGAATAGAAAATTATTATATTTATAATCATAATAATAATACGTCTCATGAACCTAACAAAGTTTTTCTATCTCGTGCAGATAAGTTTAGTTCTTCACGTTCTCATTTATTATAAATCGATTTTTGCAAAATTCTGTGAAATACAAATTAAAAGATAATTAAAGATAATTAAAAGATAGTTTATTTTTCTTTAATAAAAACGTCTTTTCTAATAAAATTATTTTAATAATTTCTTTTGTTAAAAAAAATAATTAATCTCTCGACATACACATAAAAAAATTCCTTAATAAAATATAATTTGTTAGAAGAAAATAAACATTAATTTCATATATGTAACTGATTAAAAGTAACAATTTTTTCGCAAATCTCTTATTCTGTTTTTATAGTTTCGAGCAATTTTTCATCAAATTTTTAATTTTAAATTTGAATGTTAGTGTAAAATCAAATACAAAGAAAGAATAATGACTAATTAAATTTTTAAAAATATTAATGTTTAATTAACCGAAAATTTCGCTTATAAAATAATAAAATTTTACTCAATAATAATAATTAAATATCTTATATTCCATGTTACATGCATTTCTGCTAGAAGTGCTTTGAATTTTTTATTATTTTGTCATACATGTGTTTTTTCAATTTGAATATCTTTTAAATATCTTTAAAAGAGAATCGCCCTTTTTCTCAATCAAATATATTCATGATAAAAAAAATAGTGTTTTTCAAAGATACATATACCTCTAATTTAGCACATTTATATCTTTTACATTGATACCTTGCATGTAAGCCGCGCGGTGCTCACTCTCTTTCTGGCAATATCCCTTAGACATATATATATATATATATATATATATATATATATATATATATATATATATATATATATATATACATACGTACACACACATATATATATGTATATATATATAACATATAATATGAAAAAGCAATGTAACCGGCACGGATCAGTCCGACACGGCGTGATCGGAAAGAACCAGAATGCGCGAAATCGACAGATCGAGGCACGATCCCCGCGCAAGGAACCAGGGCTGCACAAAATCGCACCCTTAAGAGGCATCCTGCGAACTCTTCTGGCGAAGGAACTGGCATGTCGCGACTGATTGTAATCATCGACGATGGATCCTGGATAATACTTGCGATCGAAATTAAAGGTTTTGACCTCAATAAAGAGTCTTTCGAAGAAATTCCGACAGATTTGACGTGTCGTAATCGGGGGTGCGTACACTCTCGATACTTCCTTGAGCACGCGACTCGCTAGCGAGATGACGTATCGCTACATAATTGGCCACAATTACGCACCCCGTGTGCGCAGGATTGATCGGGCTATCGATCCGGGATATAGGAGAGCGTACACAGTCTTTACGGAGCTGTGAGTTGTGGTGGGCCGCGGTAGTTCAACGTCGTTATCCTACATTTATGCGACTATCGCGTTCGCGGGCGTATATTATATATACATCGCGGCAGTGAATCGAGATTACAAAGGACAGTTTCAAGAAAGATTGTCGCGCGCATTTGTCGTAATCGATTGTGTCTCACAATTTTCGAGTTGGTTTGATCTTGCGACTTCGTCGTTTCGCTATCGTCCTTACATACGCCAGTAATCTTCGGGTCATTGCGTCGCAACATCGAAAGAGTGATCTCGCGCGCGAAGGAATGTCGGGGGTTCCGAATTGAATAACGGGCGAAAATATTTACCGATTGTCCGCGCGCGATCAATATCGATATTCTTTTACGTCGCGATTAAAACGGTCTGCGCCGAGGAACGTGATTATTATCGAAAGATGGCGCGATCGCATATTCGAGTATCGTAATTATTAAACGCGCGAGTGTTGTTCCAAGATGCAACAAAAGAGAGGATGAGCAGGTCTGGGATGGCATCGGGCTTCGTCGGAACAATTGTGAGGTAATCTAATACGTATTATTTACGAAATAGATTTTTTTTGTCGTGGTCATCGCACAACTTTCTAGTATTTCGTGCAATATTATTTGAATGTGCGTAAATCTGGTGTGAAAATTTAATTGTTCTTATTTTATTTTTAATAGATTTATTAAGTTTTTGATAAATTAAAAAAATTATTTCAGCCACATGCAGACACGCATTAAACAACAAAAATGTTTTAGAACAAATAGACGCAGTTCACGCTGCGTCTCATTTTTTCTTACGATTTTAAGAAATTCTATGTGTAAAATTTATTAGAATATTTATTAAATTATATTGCTCAATATGTCACCTGTAATCATTTTTAATTTCCAGAGAGAGTGCATTGCGTTAAAATTATTAGAATATTTATTAAACAAAAGATTGTCCGAAAGAGGCCAGATATAAAAGTAGGTGAAACGCCGATCTAAAGTCGATAGAACCACTCGATATTTAACATATGTCGTCTCGAGCGATCTAATTATAATACTTTAATAAATATTCTAAATTGGCGTTCAATGTGGGCAATTCAATATTGAAAACAGAGTATCAGAAAATATAAAATTATGATAATGGAATTGTGTCTTCGTGTCGCGCTTGTTCCAGATGAAAAATAAGGTCATCGCGTTATTGTTCGGTTTTGTTGTCTTTGGTTTTTCTTTGCATTCCGTTGACTTCGCAAGGTATTCTCGTGCGTGTTTGCGTTTGCGATTTGTATAACTTTGAGAAGCTATATCCCTGAATTTAGGAATAATATAGTCTATTCACATTAAATTCGGAGGCTCACAAAAAATACGAAATATTGACCTAAATAACTTTCGTTTAATTTAGTACTAATTATGTGCTAACTTGTTGACGTAGTCCACATTTTCTTATTCTTACCATTTTGCAGGTATTCAAGTTCAAAGTGAAGGGAAAGCCCAGTTCTAATATAGTAGCGTAGTAGCTATATCTCTATTGCTCGAGAAAGAGGAAAACGGAAGTCTTCAGCAAGGAATCTGGCAAAATCGGCGCAACAATTACCATGACAATCTTACAGCATCGTTATTACGTAAATTTCAAAACACAAAAATATAATTTATTTTATTAAAATATTTTTTTTAATTTTTTTAGCGCGTAGATTTTTACGCAGCTTTTTATAGCAATAGCTTTCACATGCTATATATGAATAATTATAAAAAATTTTATTCATTGCTCAATGTAATATATGTAGTTATAGCTAGCTACATAAAAAACGTAAAATATATTTATGCCTGCATGTCTGTAATCTACGAGTAAACTCGAATTTTAAAAAACTATAGAATATAAATGAGTTATATAGTTTCCAATATTTTGCTCCGCTATTAAATCTAATTAGTTATTAATTTTCTAATTAATTTCAACTTTCTAATTAAGTTTAATTTTCTAAATGGTTTTCCGTTTATTTTTATTTTGTGGTTTTTGAATTTTTTTTTAAACATTTCGGTTAAATTTGGTTATCTAGAATTTAATATTCTAGAAGAAAGATGTCTCTTTGAATTAAAAACATGAATTTACTTTAAAGAAACAAAAATTTACTTTAAAGGAAAATCAAATTATAGAATGAAGAAATTTTTCTTCGATTCTTTTCTTACATTTGTATTATGGAAGATATCAAGAAATTCATTCAAATTTCAACTGCAGTTTTATTGTTTGCGATGGATTATTGCAAAGGTGAGCCTTGTTTTACATAAAACCTGAAAACTAGAAATCTATTTTACTTTTCTTTACTTTTATTGTTATGTTATTTGGAAATGTTTAGGTGTTCTCGCATCAATTGAGATGGGCTATTATTCAGAATACACAAAATGGTAAATAACTTCTTCAAAAATAAATTTATGTGGGTCTTGGTTCTGGCATCCGGCCCCTTAATCGGAATTTCAATGTGCAGTTTAAAAATTGGACACCACTCTGTTTGTGGAGACGCGTAAAGCATCCAATGGAAATAAAGCTAACACAGAGAGAACTTATGGGTACATTAATTTAGTGATCCATCTACTTGTGTATAATTCTACTGGTCTTGTCAGATAGATGAGGAGAGTTTTAAATCCGTAGTGTAGTATACAAAGCTTTTTAAAAAGTTTGATTAATATTTTAATGATTTAGCAAGTAAAAAGAAATAATTGCTTTAAAGTATCAGTTGGAATATTGAAATATAATAGCATATTACATTATAATTTATTAATATTAATTTTATATAAATATATTTTATATAGATATAAAAAAATATGAAAATTAAGTTTACAAATTCGAAATTGATATTTTAATGAAGTTGCATAAAAAAATGAGAATTCGAAATAATTCGCACAATCGCTCACACTAGCACGATCTTGATGCTTTTACTATTTGTGACGTGAGTTATTCTTCCTTATATAATCAATTTAATGAGAAGCCAGTTTTAGTATTTTCTTTTAATCAATAATTATAAAAAAAGAGTATACCGACACTGATGTGTATAATTTGTATTTAATTTAATAACCAGATTACTATATGTATATAAAGGAAGTTATTCGAATACTTTTATGCAGCATTCAAAAGTAATTGAGTAAAATTATGTTGATTAACAGAATTATAATAATAATCGATAAACGTTCGCATATCTTGTCGAAAATTTATCCTGGAATATATTAATTTTATTAAACGTGCAAACGCATCCGGTCATTGAATCTGTTTGTCAAGAAAATTTGACTAATTGTAAATGTAATCAAATTAATAATTATTTTATTAATGTATTCCCCAATGATTCCTGTCATTATTGAACGACAGTAAAAGATAATCAGATAATGTCAAAATGCTGATTAACAAATTACAGTCAGTAATTAATGAAATGTGTGTTTTTCTCACACATTAGCGTTTTATTAGCAGAGATTAATTATTTTTGTGACGGCAATAGAAATGTGATAACGTTGATTAACATATTATGAATTAATAATTAAAAAAACCAGACTAGATAAAAAGTTTCAAAATGAAAACTATTTATGAATACGCTTTTAACAATAAATAAATTTATTTATTAAATAACTTGTAAATGCATAAAATGCGTTTCAGTAATTTGGAAACTTTTCTCAGTATTAATATTGAACAAAATTAAACCTGATAATCCGAACATATTAATAAATAAATTTGTGTCATCAAATAAGTATTAATTAATTTGTCAATAATTAATGACACAGCAGCCCCTCCAAATAAATAAAATAATATATAATATTTTCAATAATTCGATTATATATTTTTCCAAAAAATTAGCTTCAGTTATTTGATGACGTTACCAATAAACAAATATAATTTAGTTTCCCTGAACACATTTATATAATGGATAAAACTGATACTGCACGCAATGTGCATTTTCAATAAATAAATTCATTGGTTACTTGTGTGAGAAACACGCTCGTTGAATAAATAAAATTATCTTCAAAAAAGTGATCGTGCCATTTCAATATATATATATATATATATATATGTATGTATATAAAATTAATTTTATCTGGCTGACACTTTTCCAATAAACAAATTTTACTTCAAACCAATGAGGCCTAAGCTTTTCTGATATTGAATATGATAAAAACTGATGGCTCTCTTGAAAGTACGTTTTCAATAAATAAATTTATGTTGATCACATAAACATTAAATTAAATTGTTAAGAAAAATTTATGCTTTCCAGAGTTAAATACGGAATTAAATGCAGATTTAAATACGATTATAAGTTTATTCCTTGTAATACATTTAATAATTAAAATACAAGTATGGATTGTAAAATTTATAAATTTTATTTTCCATTTAGTTGGAAATATTTGTAATACAATAGATAATATATACATCCGCATATGGCATCACAATGTTTCTCGAATATTTACTCTCGATTATTTATTCTTAAGATATTCAGGATTTTGTACTTGCGAAATAAGTTTAAAAATGACTAAAACGATATGGAAATAGTTGTCTGTTGTCAATTTGTTCTGCCAATTTTCAGTTGTCCTAATTGTCATCTGTCATTTAAAGTGTCAGAACCGTTTATTTCTGCATTTGGAACAAATTTATTTATTATTTTCTTTATATTTTTATTGTATTAAGAATCTTCAACATAGATAGACACCTCCTTTATTTTACGAAGCTGTAAAAATAAAGTAATGATTATTAACTTAATATAAAGTAATCAGCTCTTAACTATTAGTTTGTTGTGTCAATTTTTAGTTATTTTTTAAATTTATTTGGCGAGCAAAAAATTCAGAGCCTAGATATCTTAAGCTAATAATTTGGAAAATATGCTGATGCTATAATGCAAGCAATTAATTTCTTTAATGCATTTTATTCTTAAATACCGCATTTTGTTCTTGGTATCTTCTTAAAGTTGGATCAAAAAATATTTTTGGAAATAAAAAGTAGCAAAAAAATAACAAATAATTATGGAATATTATTAATTTTTTTGTTCGACTTATGGATACGTTATTTTTATAATGGTTTAATAGCTTGTTAGTCTTAAGCTATCTGGTTTTTGGTAACTTTTTAATAAAGTTTCAGCGAAAAATTATTTTTAAAAGCAAAAATTGGCAAATTATTTTTATATATAATTTATTATAGTATGTAATATCTTTTCATATAAAGTAAAAAAATAAATATAGAATATCGCTATTATACCTTGTATGTTTTCATTTAACTCGGGAATAGAATCATTATCGCTGATTTCATTTTCGCTTGAAGTACTAGTTATCTGAAAAATATTATTTATGTTTTGTGTTGCTTATTAATATTATCTAAAAAAGAATTATCTTATATGAAAATAAGATAACACTCAAGAGAATAATTATATTCATTTCAAGCACAAAAAATAGTTTCCAATAAATATTATCCAAGAAAATTTTTATACCGTTTTCATTTTTTTCTAAAATGTGAAATAAAACTTTTTTATTTCTTAATCCACAGCCTAATTGAGATTCCGATTCGGTATTACTTTTGTCTTTCATTAATCTTCTCTCGTTTTGGAGACTATGTTCATATGAATCTATAAAAATTAATTCTTTCAAGATGTCATTAATATTTTGCACACACACAAAATAAAAATTTATATATGTACATACGAGGTGTCAAAAACTCCAATGTGATTTGATAAAAAAATCTTAAATAGAAAGTTTAAAACATATATAAAAATTGCTTGAAAATGTTAACACTCAAATACATTTTTAAGTCTTTTTTAGACCTATGTTTAACTTTTTATAAAAGCATTTCTGGATGTTTCTCAGAAGCAATTTGTTCATAAGTGGCTGAACCGTTTGGCATCACCCTATATACATACTTATATACAGTCATACATACAATAAATATCAAAATTGGTAATCGTAGGCAATGGAGAGCTGGTATATTTGTTAATAAAAAACTAAAGGATAAAAATATAATTTGAAGAAACCATAATTGAGGTATTTAACAATATAAAGAAAACATTCTAAGTTTTTTACATATAATATGAGAAAGTAAACATTAATTGACAAAAATTTCAGTACGTACGTTTCGGCTTGTTTTCAAGCCATCTTCAGCGTTAAACATTAATATCCATTGTCAAAGCACACAAAGATACCATCCCTAAAAATTCCAATACCAACGTCATTTACAAAATTGATTGTGGTAACTGTGATGCTTCGTATGTCGGACAGACGAGCAGGAAGTTATCAACAAGGATCAAAGAACACAAAAGAAATATTAACTGCAATGTTAATAGTCGGTCTGTCATCACGGAGCATAGACTTAGCCACAATCACCATTTTAATTGGGATGACGTCAAAATCCTTAACAAAGAAACTGTTTATAATAAAAGAATAATTTCTGAAATACTTCATATAAAAAGACAACGCAATAGCATTAATCTGCAAACAAATACGGAATGCCTCCCCTAGATATATAACGATGTTATTAACAATCTACCAAAACTTTGAAAGTCATACACAGAAACAAACAAACATATTAGAACTGTTCATGTTTTCTACCATTTATAAATCAACCGTAACTGCGACAAGCGAGCTTTTTATATTGACATCACTTCTGGCGAGATTTCCTAAAAAAATTGTAAGTTATTTTAATGTATAATAATTTAGATTATTACAACCAATACACACGTAATTGCGAATTGTTTAGACTCACGGACTACATCTTAATTTTTGATACTTAATGACTCATAATTCTTAACTATTATTTATAATTTTAACACATAACACTTAATTTTATCAATATGACTCACACTCTCATTTCGACATGTTCGTTACATAATGATACCACTAATTTATAATTAACGTTCTAAAAATTGTTTTACTCTTTCTCATATCCATTGTTTGAGAAGGATCGTTGACTTGAAACACGCGTCCTTGAAGTACATCAAATATTATTACAATAATCGACTGACACAACATATACGCAACATTTACACCGATTGTTTAAATGTGAAATTTATAGATACAAATCCATGGAAATAATCTCAATTGCATTAACATCTTAGGGTGACTTCCAAATCGACATACGAACAATGGACCACAATATTCAAAAATTAACGGTGAGCATACCACACCCAACAAAAATAAAAACAAATATGTTACGCGTCCCATAATATATTCGAACTATTAGATTAAAAACACGAATATGTACTATCCAATACTTACTTTAGTTCATAAAAAGGGAAATCTTTTTCAAATCACTTTTTAATGTTTAACGCTGAAGATGGCTTGAAAACAAGCCGAAACGTACGTACTGTAATTTTTGTCAATTAATGTTTACTTTCTCACATTATATGTAAAAAACTTAGAATGTTTTGTTTATATTATTAAATACCTTAATTATGGTTTCTTCAAATTATATTTTTATCCTTTAGTTTTTTATTAACAAATATACCAGCTCTCCATTGCCAACGATTACCAATTTTGATTTTTATAGGGAGCTTACTTATCTTAGATTTGATACAATAAATACATACACAAAATAACAATAAAATTATATTTGTATGCTGCTCTTTATTTTTAATTATGTTAGCAAATATACTTATCATATTTATCAATTACGGTAACCGGGTGCATAATCCAATCATTCTGAGGTTTTTTACACTTAATGAGTGTCCTTTTTAGGCCAGTAGGAATATTTGTCATTTTCTTTTAACAATATAGTTGGTATTACAGAATATATTTCGTCTCCCTCATACTCGGCATTGAATTTTACAACAGAATAAAGTAACTGCAAACAATATATCGTTTAAAAATGCAAATTTTAAGAATTTATTTATACTTATAACAGTTTATTTACTCATACTTAATTTTAAATAAAATTATAAATTATAAATTAAATATAAATTAGAAAAAAATTATTAAATGTTAACATAATATTTGAACTTTACATGTGTGAACATAATACTTTAATATGCAATAGATATTACAAATTGTTGTGTAATAATGGAATTACTGCAAATTTATCATTTATTGGTAAAATTAAACATTTTACTTTTATATCTTTACAATCAAATGTTGCTGTATTTGGTGTTTCATGTATATCAACGACTTTTATAGTTAAACTAAATGAAGGCTTTTCTATGAAATTTGATATATTTTGAAAAATTTTTTCAGTTATTTTTATGTCGTTACTTTCATTTTTATAAGAATTTGAAATAAGCATATAATTAAAATTTCTTAAAAGAACTCAGTTATTTTCTTTGAGCTAGTGATATTGTAAAATTTTCAAAAGACATTTTTTTATAATATCTATAAATTTTTCCATTTTCATTAATTATTAAAGAGTTGTCATCTTTTTCACGTAAATTAAACTTGTTAGCAGATGTTAGCTTTCTATCTTCAACAACTCTATTATATATTTGTTGTAAGGGATACTGTGCATTCTTTATTTTTTTTTATCTGACTCATATAACTTTCGAATTTAAATGCACTAAAATTATCAAGTTTTCCAAATAATAATACATCATCGCAAAGATGCAAGAGATTATGCACGTTATATGTTCCTTACCATATATTTTTTTTACTTTTCAATAAAATATCGAATTAAAGATTTTGCATATGCATTAAGCCTAATACACTCTGATAACATAAAATTCTTATAGCGATGTGTAAGTATAAAAAAATGTTTATATTGAATATTAAGGCAATTTTCCTTGCGTTGCAGCAGGATCTGTATATAAAAGAAATTGTCTAAATTCTGTTGCTTTCCAATGTTCTACATCTTCTATAGCTCTTGTTAGACGATAAAACTCCTCAGAGATATATTTTCGGAAAATTTTCATAGTTTTTGATATTGAATTTATATCATGATCATTTAATTTTAATTGACTTATTTCCTTTTTTCCAGTCCAAAACAATACAAGTGTATTCATAATACCAAGGCATACTAAATACATATAATCGAACGGCACATTACTAATTAAACCAATTCCTATATTTTCTAAAGGAGTAGAACCTTTATGATGTTCTTGTTGTAAATGTAAAGCAAAATTTTTTTAGTTCTTAATGTGATATCAAGTTCTGAAAATGTCATTTGGACTCTAAGATATTTATCCTTTTGCGTACATTTATTGCAACCAAAATACTCTGTATGAGATTTTATTGATAGAACAAATGCTGTAGCAGGTGTATCAAAAATAATTTTTTTTAATATTGGCCTAACAACTTTATTCTATAGTAATACCATTTTTTCTTAAAAGCAAATATTCTTCCACAAATAAATTTAAAAAATCCATTACCGATTCTGGTTTTTTTAATCCATGATAAATACCGACAATAAAAGGTTCTGAAATTTCTAATAAACCAATTGACATTAAAATAAGCCAAAAGTGACTCTTTGATGATTTGCTCAATGGTAAGCCATCAATATTAATTGTTAACGGTAAAATTTCTAAATTCTCTGTTAATGTATTTTTCATCTTTTCAATTATGCCTTTTTCAATAACTAAATGTATATATGCACCAGGTGGCATATTTACAATATTACATAATGAAGGAGTTTTTAGTAATGTTCTACAATCTTTTGGAACAAGCAAATTTTCTGATTTCATTACTGATAATAATTTATTTGCAGAGTTATGCGAGATATTATTTTTAATAATCCAATGAGCAATTTTATCTGCTAAGATAATTTTATTCTGCGACTTATATATATCTTTATCATTAAAATGTATTGGTATAATTTCAGAAGAATTGCTAACTAAATTAATATTTTTATATCCATCGGTATTACTATTGTTTGTGTTTAAAATATTTTCATTAAAATTTCTTTCATTAAACTTTTTATTATTAAAAGAGTGCTGTATTTTATTAACATGCAGTAGTTGTTCTCTTTTCTTAGCTTTTATAGTTATTATTAACAATTCTACGAAAATGTCTACTTGTAACCTTTAAAATTTCTTTTTTCTTCCGTTGTGATATCTAGAATAAAAATAAAATATAAATAAATATGGCACAATAAAAGTAATCTATTTCGATGCATTCTAACACATATTATATTGTAAACAAAAAAAGATTATAAATTGAGATGTAATCGATTTTAGGGTTAGAGTCACTGATACAATTTTTGTAATTTCTTATTGACGGTATAAATAATAAGTGTTAGAAGATACATAATATATAAGAAATTTTTTTTATTATAAGTAATACTTCTATAATAATTAAGTAATTTCTATACATATACAAGGTGAGACATTTACATATATTGAGATGCATAAATGTCTCAAAAACTATAAGAGTTATAAAAAAATGTTTTAAATAAAAGTTGTATGGTTTCAAGGGGAATATAAGATGACGCCACTGATTTGAACTTCAATAATTGTTTGAAGGTCATATAAAGATCACCTTTAATTTCTTAAATGGAACCTCATTTTTCATTGCACATTCTTGTAGTTTACCTCGAGAGCTTTTTAAAACACTATAATAAAGTATTTTTTCATTAAGTACTTTTCGAGTTATGAGACTCAAAAGTTATAATATTTTGACATAAAATACAAAATATCTTGTAAAACATTCCGTTTTCGGTAATCTTATCTTAATACTTATGCACAGACTAATGAGATCAGTGTGAAAAAAACACAGTTGTCCTAAAGAAAAAAAATATGTAGTTGCTCGTTGCAAATTCATATTTTTTTCTTTAAGAAAACTATGTTTTCTTTACATCAATTGAATCTTTCTTCTTCCTTTTCAGACTTTTGTTCGGAGTTTAATCGTGCCCGACCTGTCGATTCCAAGTATAATTCTCGCGCGTGATGAAATGAAATTTTCGATCGTTCCGAAATTCGGGAGTGCCGTCAAAGTATCGCGCATAAAAGTGCGGGAGTGCCGTCCAAACTATCGCGCGTATAAAACAATTAATCCTGACGTACCTGACAATCTGAGAGGAGGAGGAGGTCTAAAAGAGACATCCTGCATCGGCGGAGCATCCCTAGGGTAAGTATTATTATTTGTATAATAATTTTTATTAATAGTGTATACGAATTAATTTGATTTATTTATTTAAATAATTTTAACAAATGAGGTTCAGAGAGAAAAACTTTTAAATATATCCAATCAAAGTTTTATTTAAAAAATAGTTTTTTTTATATTTATAAAAATATTTTATATTTATCTGTCTATTGTACACATCGAATATGAAATTTGGTGAATACAATAATTATTTCTTGAATATTAAATATTTTAAATGCTGCTATAATTTGGATTTTATATTTGCATGTTACAGAGAATGTAGCTTCAATGTCAACAACTCCGCTGCTGCGCATCAGTATCGGTAAGTAACAAAAAAACTTTTATTTTAAAGCAACAGAGAGATTTGTGTAGAGATTTGTAAATAAAAATGTAAATTATGGATAAATCTCTGTTGCTTTAACTCACGGACGGGGAAATAACTGCGCGTGTATTGTGAACTCTTTAATTTTAAATTAATTTTAGATTTTTAAAAAAAATTTCTTTTTGTACTTCAAGATAAAATTGTATATTTATTGTTAATATAATATAAAATTATAATATAAAATTGTAATATAAAATAATATAAAATTGTATATTGTTTTTTTATTCATTTTTTAAATTTGTGTTAAACTAGATATACTATTTGTATAATGTTTTAAAAAAATTGAAATAGAAAAAATATTTTTAAAACACTATAGTAAAGTATTATTTCATTAAGTTTGTTTTGAGGCTCAAAAGTTACAATATTTTAACATAAAATACAAAATATCTACAAAATACAAAACATTCATAAATGCTCCATTAAATTAAATACCAAAAATTCTCATATTCTTTCGGATAACATGTGTTGAAAATGATAAATATTTTAAAAAGTACGTCAAAACGGCCTTTAATACAAATGACATTTTATATATTATTTTATCAAAACGCACGTATACTTTTTCGATTAAAGTTATTTCGGTTCCAATAACAATAATAAACGGCTGCATTGTTCATGCAAGATTCATTTGGGACATTTTGTTTTGTTCATTAATACAGAATAGTTCAATATCTCCTGGTATCTAAAAAAAAGAAATATTAAAAAAACATTAAATTGCGTTTTACTAACATAAAAATTTAACAAATTTTTACAATTATTATCTCTTAACTACAAATATTGATAATAAACATATATTATCGAGCTAACCTTGCAATGTACAAGAATGTCATCTCGGCTTTCAGAAACTGTAAGTTTCCACACTCTTCTGCGATCTGAAGATTTTATACTAATTTTCGTTGATTTAGGAGCTAAAATAGCTATTAAAATCTAAATCTAAAAAACCGTTTTACTATTTATAAAGTTATTGTATCAAATATTTAAAAACATGTAACAATCACCTTTCAATAGATAAATATTAATAGCTGAGCAAAAAAAAAGATCTAAATATTTACCTATATTCACAGATTCCGATTGCATGAGAATCTCATTGAGTTGATCTCCTGTTGACAAATTTTTTTTTAAAAGCTTGTAAATTTTTTAAAGTCTATGATGAAATTAATCTATTTTTACATCCCGGATATTTTCTATCAAAATCTCTTTCGATCTAAATATGTGCAAAAAAATTAATCACCTACACATTTCATATATAAATGCAATTTAATAATATAAATTCGGAATTTCTACACTTTTATGATTAGTATTTTTAACTTAAGCATATTATTACCAATACGTATCCGAAATTATAAGTCAATATTAACTACTTTTTTTTATATATCATTAATACATTTTATAATTTGTATCGTGCAATCATTTAAACGTAACTCATATGACTCGTCCCACTTTTTAATTACTTCATCCTTAGAATGTCAATTATGAATTAATCAAATCCTGTATTGTTCCGTAATTTCTAAGTCCGTATACAAATTTTACAATGTTTAAAAAAATT
This sequence comes from Anoplolepis gracilipes, assembly GCF_047496725.1. Taxonomy (NCBI): domain Eukaryota; kingdom Metazoa; phylum Arthropoda; class Insecta; order Hymenoptera; family Formicidae; genus Anoplolepis; species Anoplolepis gracilipes. The sequence goes on along the minus strand of NC_132980.1, from coordinate 1,489,794 downwards.
TTGAAACAAACTGCAATTCAATATTTTATAGATGTTTCTAAATAATTTTGAATATAATTCAAATTTTGTATAAAAATACCTGTGTTGGTAAAAATGTTTTGTTCAGCTTGATTTTTTTATTTTTTTAAGTAGTTAGTAGAATTAATGAATTTTATATCATTATGAAATCTACTAATTTTCTTTGTGAAATTCCTGCTTTATTTTCCTCAAAGTCTTTTTGCGATTTGGTGGAACAAAATATGTTTTTTCGCTGTCATGCGGAGAGTTGTACGATTTCATGAGAAGTTTGTTCAAAATCGTTTCTGAGCGATCTTTTAAAGAAATTTTATATGATCTCTCGTTTGATAATATAAAATAAACACAAATTATAATAAAAGATGTACAGAGTAATATATATTTACCTGATATTCAAATTCAAAAGATGAATATCAATTAATGGCACAATAATGATTGACATCTTGTGAAAAGTCCATCATAATGACTTATTTGTAAAAGAGTTTGTCTAAATGCATTTTTCGACAAAATATCTTTTAAATTAAAAATTTTTTCTTCTCAAATTTTATACTCTTTAGAAATGCTTCGCAAACGTTATGTGTTGGATTTTATAATATTTTATTTAATGTTTCTAATTTATTTTCATTCCTATCTCTAATAATTCATTATTCTAATTTTTATCTAAGATTGTCATCAATTATTTGGAAAAATACTAAGTTTGAAGTACTTGTAAAGTTTTGTAAGTTAGATATTTTACCGTATGTTAGAACCTAAATAAGCAAAATTAACAATAAGTGAAATAAATATTATAACAACATAAACATAATAAAAAATTTTTGAATGTCATAAAATTTAAAGATGAAAATAAGTCGTACATAATCGTTGTATTTTTTACGAAGTCTACTCTATCTACAATAGAGGGAATTAATTGTTCAAAATCGCGGAAATTGCACCCTTTAAAAAGATCACCCAAACTTTCTACGTTGTCGATCCCACTAATGTGTAAAGTAAATAACAGAGACATTTAATAGACAAAAAATAATTCTTACAATAAATACATGCGTATTTTAATATTGAGACAAAAATAATATTTTGTTTAAAAATGCATTTAAAATAAAGCCTGAAAAATGAAATTTTGAAAAACACAATTTTAATTAATACGAATTAATTTAATGCAGTGTATTCCACAATCTGCACATTTCGATTTCCGAGAGTCAATTGCTTCCCCTTTACGTTTTTGATATCATCGCGTAACAACCGTAATCAAGGGTCAGGTACGGATCATCTGTACTGCGATGATTTCAAGATGTAAAAGTAAAGCGATAAATATTGACTTTTGAAAATCCGTCGAAATATGCAAATCATAGTATACGCAAATATTAAACAATTATTTCTCTCGATTCTTCAATAGAAAGTAAAAATTATTTAAATATCTTTTTCTAAATATTACATAAAAAAATGTTATTAGATTTTAAGAAAAGATAAATGTGTTCAGATTTCACCGAAAACTTCAAGAAAGTAATTTGATTATTTAGTAATATGTTGTACCTCTCTTATGAGATACACAAAATTTATTTGTTTATTGATAATTTTATATATTCTTTGAGTAATTTTTTATTAATTATCTTGGTATTCTACAATGAAGAATGAAAAGCGAAGAGGATATTGAGATTTTAATAAATCGTTGTATTAGTTGAAGGAAAAGAAAAGGAGAGAAAAATCAGGATTTTGAGAGTATTATCTATACGCGTATTTTTGTATCTGTATGTGAAATATTAGTTCAGCAAAAATACGCAGGTTCCCGCAAGGAGGAGAAATAAAAGGAATTTGCGAATATTATCTATACGTGTATTTTTATACGCTACCTCAGCATGGGTTTTCGCTCATGGGATCTGTACGAGTTTCCGCTGTTGCAGCGTACAACCAAGCACTCGTGGGCCATTAAGACCGCGACTCAGCTGGAGAAACCACGATACGTTATCTTTGCTCTGCAGACAGGCCGGAAGAATGTTATGTCCGAGGATGCGAGTAAATTCGACGACTGTAAATTAACAAACGTGAAACTCTATCTGAACTCGGAATATTATCCGTACGACGACATGAATCTGGATTTCGATAAAAACAGATGGTCGATTCTGTACGACACGTACGCGCGTTTCTGCAAAAACTATTACGGATACAAGTACCTCGAATCGAGTCTCACCGGTTCACTGTTTCTACATTACGGTCCGTTTGTGATCATCGATTGTTCTCGACAAAACGAATCGGTCAAGAGCGCAACCGTGGATGTGCGATTGGAATTTGAGTGTAAGGAGAATGTGTCTAATAATACGACTGCGTACAGTCTCATCATACACGATCGCGTGATCCAGTACAACCCGTTGACCAACGTTGTGCGCAAAATTACCTAAGTGTTTGCGACAATAATTTAGAGAGAGGGAAAGCAGAATATAAATCCAAGTGTTACGAGATGGTTGTCATTCTTCTTAACTGACGAAAAGAGATCTCATCATGTCTGTACCAACATTTGTCGATCTGCAAGGATTTGTCGTTTCGAATAAATTCATCGCAAAGGAGGTGGCGGTGCTGAGAAGAGGAACTGTTCTCACACACTACATTTTTCAGAGTTCTATACCATGGCATCTCCTTACAAAATCCGAAAAGTGTCAAGCTTCATGATTGATGGCGAATCATCATGGACTACAATGGGAGGATGAAATCGTTGCGTACAGCATGGTGAAACGATTGATTACAACAGCTGTAGTTGAAGAAGAAGATGATAAAATGCAGTGTATCGTATACGTTAAAGGATGTCAGAAACGAGAATGGCTTGCTAATATGCTCGGCGACGATGCGAGAGAAAATTTAATCATTGAGACCTTGGATGCTGATTACGACGATATCGAATCTCTAAATAATCTAGATGTTAAAAATACTATACGATGTGAAAAACATGTTAAGAATTGCGCATTACAAAATGTATTCAAAATATTTAACTGGTGGTCGCAACGCCAGAAAAAATTGCAAGATTTGGAAAAATAAAATATTTAAACATTAATATGTTTTATCTCTTATTCCCCCCTCCTCATTCCCTCCCTCCCTCACGAGTCATTTAAGAATTTTTTTTATCCGAGTATCATCTCTCCCTTCTCCTAAAAATTTTAGAGCACTAAAGTATTCTGTTTCTCACCACATTTACCACTAATCTCCCCCCACTACTTTGAAAAAACGGGGTGTCACGTATATTTGATTCTTCATATTCGATTCTTCATACGGTCAGTGTTGCGTTAACCGTTCGTGAAAGTGGTCCACTTTTGAAATCTGGAAATATGTACTACGTCGAAAGAAGCAGTGGCGGCCCCAGCAGAAGCGTGAATAATTACGTACCGAGTCGTTATGAAACTCCATCGTTTGAGAACAAATGTGACAAGTAAGTTTTTGTTTAACTTCTTTCTATTTTTCACAAATTGTTTTTAAACTAATTTTATTTTTTATTTTTCGACAGCATTTCGTTGAAGTGTCGTGCGATTTGTATACTAAATAGACGATACGCATTGACAACCACGGAATTCAAATTCCTTGAAATTGGTATCAACGTGGGTCCACCGAGTTACGTGGAAATTGTCATAGGAGATCATCAAGGAAAGGAACTGATATTATCTTTCGAAACGTGGAAGGGACTCTACGAGCAACGTCGCAATATTCAAGATTTACTGCGAAAGGACTCTAAAGATACCTATAATTTTATAAGCGTTGGACCGCTAACAGTGCGAGTTCATACGATTAACGATACTAAACTTATAAGTCTCGAATCTTTAAACGTACGCATGATGATGATTGAACCAACGTTACACCGTATGTTTGATCTCGATCAATGCATCGATGTAACCTTTGACCGATTGGTTAGAATCACCGAGACAGTCGATACTAAGTTTACACAATTCTCCAATATCGCGTCCATTATAACGGATAATAAAGAAGTATCAAATGTAATACGCGCCAGCGACGCCTTCAATAAATATCAACTCGTCGATTGTGAACTGGCAGCTTTAGTTTTTAGTCATAATATGTAATAATAAAAAAAATTTATAAAAGAGAAGAATAAAGTTTTTTTAAATTTAAATCATGATATAATTTATTCGCACGCATTTCCCATCCGTGCTTCTCCCATCTGTAAACAGTCCCAGTTCTCATACGTAACTCGTTGCGGGGGATAATGTCATGCTAAGAAGGGAGAATGCGAAGCTAGGGACCGCGAGAGAATAAGCGCTAGGAAAGAAAGAGATAGCGCGAGGCGAAGGAGAGCGAGAGAGTAAGCGCTAGGAAAGAAAGAGATAGCGTTACATTAAGGCGAAGATGATGCGAGAACGCAGAGAATTTTTTTTTATTAAATATTAACTTATTAACTTATTATATCTAATTATATCTAATATATGGAGGAAGAAGGATGGGATTGATGAAGAAGGCGCAAGTAAACAATATACGTATTTATCATAAATATAATTTTTATTCAAGAAAGTGTGTGTGTTTATTTACAAAAATCTGTGCGTGCGTGTGTGTGTGTGTGTGTGTGCGCGCGCGCGCGTGTGCGTGTGTGTGTGAATAAAAATAAAATAAAGTTAAAATCAGGGGAGGGAGGGAGAAGGCGCAGCATCTCTGAAACAGAAAAAGGAACATCTTTATTAGTATTTTAAAATATATTTAAAATTTGACCATATTATATAGAGATACTTACAATACGAGAGGCTCCTCTCCGAATAAGCTGCGGAGGTCAAATATGTCCACCTGTATGTGAGGGTGTGCAGCATCTATTTCCCGGGCACGGGAGCCATCACGCTATAAATCCTCTCATTCTTCAGCCTCCTTTCGACTGGCCCGCACCCAGCGCACATTCTCCATGTACGCGATGTTGATATAGCCCGGAATATGCTAGTGGGAACTATATTGGTAATGCTGTAAAAGATAAAAACGTATAAATGTATTATAAATATATTATAAAAGATAAAGCATATAAAATAATAAAATAAAAAAAACTACTTACATCGTCAAATAAAACATCCAGTAACGCTCGGAACAGAGCGCGAGCCACATTCTTCGCCCAACGAAGTGAACGGCGATGATATCGCCTATCAACCCATTTGGGAAATATCATGCGACAGTATCCCGACTCAAAAAGCGCATGAATGCTACTACTTGCGACATTTTTAGCTTTAGAAAATGAACTTCACTTCACTGGATCACAGACAGACACTTTATGCCAGCTCCAGCGAGAGCTAGGTAACGTCTCGGTAAAAAAGGGTAGGGGATGAGTATGGTATCAGTGATGCCAGAAGTCCGACGAGAACAACGCACAACCACAAGCGAAAACAACGTACGTGTGAGCTCGGCGCTTCGGCTAGCTTCGGATCATAGAAGGAAATAGAAAACGATATATCTGTCTTCTTTTTTCCTTTTAAAATTTCAATTTTTTTTGCAAGGAGGTGTTTGTGCTAATTGATGACGTGGTTTCATTGGATCTTGCTGCAAAAAAAAAAACAAGCTATGATTCAATATAAACAAAAACCTATAAAGAAAAATTATATTTCAAAATCATGATATTACTAACTTGTGTATCTTGACGCTCCGGATCCAGGCTTTCTGCATCTTCCTCGTCTGCATCCTGTGTTAAATAAAATTTTTTTAAATGTTATACAGACTAAGAAATTCTATAAATAAATAAATACCTGATTTTCACATATTTCTTTTCTGCATTTACATGCGGCAGAACATTTCTGTTCTCTTTTGCGGCAGCCACAGGTTTTATTAATGCAAGAAGTTTTGCATCGGCAGACATGATTTTTTTTGTCTGCCGTAGGTCTGCGCGTCGTGTTAGTCCTCTTAAAGGCATTCATAAAGTCGTTCATTTTTACCATTATATTATCGACTTTTTCTTCTAATTTTGTTAGTCTACTTTCTATTTCTAAATCATCGGTTTGTATACCGAGATCTCTAGTACTGTTAAAAAAAAATTAAATTTTTATTAATAAATTTACAATTATGTAAAAAACAAACGATAGGTCTGTATAAATTAAATTTTTATTAATAAATTTACAATTATGTAAGAGAAGACGTTACCTGTTTCGAAGAGACATTTCTTAACGAGCTTCAAACTACGATTGATCTTCTCGGCTTACGCAGGAGGCAGGAGCCCGCTGTTATTCTCACATTCCTCAGTTTTTCACCTGAGGTATATGAGACAAACAAGGTGTTTGCTTGAACACGTGTTTCGAGTTTCGATATCTCGAATTTGGCGATTTTGATAATAATTATTCTGTTAATATTTTACAATTATATATACATTTTTTTGAAATAATAAAATGCATTTTAATTCTATATATACGTATATATTACCTCATAATATATGCTAAAGTGGAAAAAGATCACGCGCAGCTAATAATATCTAATAAAACATTAATAAATCTATTATATGTTTCGTACTTTTGAGATCCACACGCGCGCGCACACACACACACACACACACACACACACGCGCGCGCGCGCGCGCGAGAATTATTATCATAAATAAATAAATATAAGTTTCATGGTATGACGAAGGTATATATATATATATATATTATATATATATTCCAATAAAATAACCAATAAAGAGATATCTTGTAAAATAATTAATTTAAATGTGGCGCGCATACAACATACAACTTCCGATGTTTGGCTATATATGGCGGATTGTCTGAACCTAACCTCTGGTCTTAACTCTTACTAGAGGAACTCTAGGGATGGCATAAGAGCTAGTACAAATGCCTACTCTTCACAACAAATAAAAAAAAATAAAAGCTAACGTGAATTTTATGGAGTCCCCGGCTATAAATCAATCATGCGTTTTTGCACCTTTAAAAATGGCCCGACCTGTTCGTCGCAACGTCAACCAAAAATTTCTATTCTAAACTTTATGCCAGCTCCAGCGAAGGGACCGTGAAAGAGAGAGAGAGAGCCAACACCTAAAAGTTAGATAGTGCGAGGCGAAGGAGAGCGAGAGAGTAAGCGCTAGGAAAGAAAGAGAGCGCTACATTAAGGCGAAGATGATGCGAGAACGCAAACAGAGAATTTTTTTTTATATTAAATATTAACTTATTAACTTATTATATCTAATTATATCTAATATATGGAGGAAGAAGGATGGGATTGATGAAGAAGGCGCAAATAAGCAATATACGTATTTATCATAAATATAATTTTTATTCAAAAAAGTGTGTGTGTGTTTATTTACAAAAATCTGTGTGTGTGTGTATGTGAATTTAAAAATAAAAAAAAAGATATAAAAAAATATATAAAAGACTGCATGACGATGGTCGAGCGGTACGGCACGACGGCGACTGCTGCTGCGAGGCGCTGGAGGGGATGACCGGCGGTGGTGGTGGCGTCCAAATAGGGCTTTTGCATAACAGAAAAAAAATAAATTATTAATATTTTCATAATTTGAAAAAGAATACTTACACATCAAAGATTACTTACAATTACTGATTGGAATCAGTATCAGAATCTGGATCATTATCGATGACATGTTGTAGATACAACATGTTATCGATTTGTTGACGGATTTCTCGATGGATTTCTTGCAACTGCTCAGGACATGCTTGCCGATTTCTGCCTGGTAAACAACAATTCTCGCAAGGCTTTCCTCTTAGTCTATCGTTTTCATTAGTCCATATATAAGTTTGTAGATTGGAGATCACGGTTGAAGAATTTTTTATATGAAGTTCGCGATTTCGTTGAAACTGCATCACTGCATTCAATAGTTTTTTGCTCACCATTCTTCACAACACTTAGTCCTAGCAAATGTCTACAAAAAGTTTATTCCTGTGCATAAAAACGGCACACACTACATGCTATTATTTGGCACAGTGACTGTCTACAGTTATTGCACGAGTTCCAAATGTGATGAATATATTGTCCAGTTTCATGTTTGTACACAATTTTTCCATGTGTATATGAGTCTTGAACTTCAATAAAACACCCAGAACAAAATTTCTCACTATTTTCTTCGTCATCGTCGTACTTTTTCACTAATAAAATATGACTCCCCCTTCCCGTAACACCAGACTCCTCGCGCCTCCTAGATACCCCCGCCCCCACACCCACCTCGAGCCCCATGGGTTAGAATCCCCCCTATATCACTACTGAAGGGAAAAGACAAAGAAGACCGGCGATCGAATATTACACATATGCGACCAGCACCGCATACATATGCAGGACTGGACTTAGTCGAATTACCCGTAAAAGAAACGAAACAAAGCAAGATAAACGTGCTGTTCGATACAGGAACAGCGATATCGTTAATAAAAGTTAAATGCTTAAAAGGAGAAACTATGATCACCGAAAATAAAATAGCGGGAGTTACAGGGCATAAAGTTTATACAATAGGAACAATAAACGCCACAATAAATCTTAAGGAAGGAAGAATCAAACATAAGATGTATGTGGTAAAAGACGATTTTCCGATCGAATATGACGGAATACTCGGAGTAGATTTCCTGAAGAAACAAGAGACCTTGCGATTATGCCAAGAAGCAACTACGAATCAAGCGAAGTATTTTGAAATTAAACTTGTACCGAAAGTTTACGTTGCAACCACGCAGCGAAACGATAATTCAGGTAGCAACGGATCAAAATATGATCGGAATAATACAAGCAGAAGAAACGAGACCCGGAATTTTTATAGGAAGCTGCCTAGTCGAGCCAAAGAATTATTTATGTCCAGCAAGTGTGATAAATACAACCGATGCTGAGGTAACCTTATTAATGCCACAACTAGTGATTGAGAAGATACCGAAGGAAACGAGGATAGAAATAAATACTGTTAACGGGGAAAATGACATCCCGCGTACCGAAAAAATAGTACGAGCCCTCCGAGCGGAACATCTAAACAAAGAGGAAAGAAGAGCAATACAAGAAATATGCCGAGAGTATAGCGATGTATTCCATCACGAAGAAGAGCCGCTTACATGCACTAACACAGTCACACATCGTATAGCAACAAAAGCAGATAGCTCACCGGTCAACGTACAACCGTACCGTCTGCCAGAGAAGCATAAAGCAGAAGTACACCGACAAGTACGAGAAATGTTAAAAGATGAAATTATTAGATCTAATACGAGTCAGTGGAACGCACCACTATTGGTGGAACCAAAGAAAGCGGATGCATCAGGAAAACAGAAACTCAGAGTAGTGGTCGATTTTCGTAAACTAAACGATCTCACAATAGGCGACTCGTTTCCGTTACCTAATATCACAGATATATTAGATCAGTTAGGAAACGCGAAATATTTTACAACATTAGATTTAGCCTCAGGATACCATCAAATCCCTATGGCTGAAGAAGACAAAAATAAGACCGCTTTCTCCACACCATATGGGCATTATGAATATAATCGAATGCCTTTCGAGTTAAAGAACGCACCCGCAACGTTTTAACGATTAATGAACGCAGTGTTAACCGGGATACAGGACATCAAGGAGTAGAACGAACCATTAATAGGATTCGATTAATACATAATTGGCGAGGATTAACACGAGACATAGAGAATTATATCGCGAAATGCGAATTATATCAGAGGAACAAATTATCCAGAAAAATCAAAATACCATTGATAATAACGGATACGCCAGATAAGCCGTTTGAAAAATGTGCTTTGGATATTATGGGGCCGTTGACAGTGACAGATAAAGGAAATAAATACATCTTAACATTTCAGGATAACTTAACAAAATTTAGCAATGCCGATTCCTAATCAAGAGGCTACGACAATTGCAAAGGAATTTACGACGAAAATCATTTTCGAATATGGAATTCCGAATAAAGTTTTAACCGATCAAGGAACGAATTTTCTGAGTAACGTTTTCAAGAGCGTATGTAAATTACTAAGGATCACGAAAATTCAGACAACGGCGTATCATCCCGAGAGTAACGAGGCGTTAGAACGTTCTCATCGGACATTGGCAGAGTACCTACAACATTATATTAACGCGGATCAGACAAACTGGGATGATGGGATGAGTGGATTCCTTACGCCATGTTTACATATAATACTACATCACACACCGCGACGGGATTTATTCGAACTGGTGTATGGACACAGGGCGATTCTATCTACGACACTGACGCAACCGCTTAAGCCCACATATACATACGACGATTATGCAAATGAATAGCGAGAAAGATTGCGAGCAACGCAGAAATTAGCAAAGGATTATATACAAGAAGAAAAAATTAAGACAAAGGAGAAATATTATAAAAAAACCAAAGAAATAAAATTTCGAGTAGGAGAAAAGATTCTCTTACATGATGAAACAATCCGTAGAGGGCGATCCAAAAAATTAGACGCATTATGGATAAGATCTTACGTAATCACCGAAAGAAATTCGGATATAAATTACACAATAAAAAAAGGAGAAGAACTGTACACGTACACGTGAACCAATTAAAATCTTTTCGTGGAAAATTAGATAGATACGACACCGCGGAAAAGAGAGATAAGGAAGAAAGTACTACAGTATAAATGATGCATTATATAATACAAAGATATTCATATTACAGGAGTATGATAGCTAGAAGTGTGGATAGCACAGATCCAGGCATTACGACAGCATGGAACATCCAAAAATTCTCAAACGAAGCAGGGATGTATTTTGAAAAAATTGGGAAAGTAAATCAAGTCGAATCAGCGTGGAAAATGGTAATAAAATTAGACATTACGGCGTTGAGTCATCGACATCAGCAATTGCAAGGATATATGGCACAGACCAGGGCGTTGTGTTACGATAAACCTTTGGAAGAAAATATGAAGGATGCTTGCGATACCCTTCAGCTAATAGAAAAAGATAACGAGCAAGTAACGACATTATTAACTCGAATCAAAACCATTTACCAGACATCGGAAAAACCACGTAGAGGATTAATCGATGGATTAGGAACAATAGCAAAAACGTTATTCGGAACAATGAACGCCAATGATGAAAGAATAATCAAAGAACAAATGAACCTTCTACAAGGAAAACAACAAACGTTACAACATGTTATGAAGAACCAGATCAAAGTATTAAACGCCACAATAGCACATGTGGATCATCTGGAAAAAGTTATTCAAGAAAACAAAGACAGATTTCTCAACATAACAGAAAAAATGAGGCGGAGCTGGTTACAAATGAAAAAAAATTACGGATATAGAGAAGAGCTAGACGAGCATTTTATTGTACTAAACGCAATTATAGGAGACTTAATGAACAATATGATGGACATTATCACACATCTACAAGACGTGAAAAAGGGAATAATCAATATAAGATTGGTGCCGATTGAAGAAGTAATAAGTAATCTTAGGGAAATAGTGTCGCAAATGCCACAAGAAGCGCGTTTTCCATTTCAAATAGCACAAGGAAATTGGGAAGCAATTGGAAAATTCATAACGATTAGCGCATATTATGATAATACACATGTATATAAGATATTAAGATTTCCGTTAGTATAATATCTAGAATTAATAAAACCGATACCTTTACCTATATATAAGTACAACCATGTATTTGCGTTTATAGAAGTAAACCAACCGTGGATAATAATAGATATAGAGAGTAGAACATACTTTACTATTACGGAAAGGGATCTTCAAAACTGCATAATAAACAATCAGCAGTATATATGCGAACAAAGTTATCCGATACATCGCGTAGATGACCAAGCGTTATGCGAAGTGCAAACATATGTACAGCTAGGGACACACACAGATAACTGTAACATAAGGCACGTACACACGAACACAACGATTTGGACGATGCTGAGTAACGCGAACTCATGGATATACTCCACGCGGACGAAACAGCAGATAGAGATAACGTGCAAGAACGAAATGACTAGGAAAGTCGAGATCGATAGAACGGGGCAGTTAACGATTAAAGGGAAATGTAAAATCGTAACACCCGACATAATAATAAGAACGAAAAAAAACTACATTAGTAACATACAATGAAATGCACATACCAGACTATAACTTAACACTGACGCCACGAAAACAAACAGACAGATTATTATATAAAATCGAGGCAATTAAGTTACAAAAAATAATTTAAAAAATCCATCAGAGTTAATGGAGTTAAGTGAAACCTTAAAAGACATGGACGAACAACTACAGGACAATACTTTCACAGTTCTAAATAAGCCAATACTCTACTATGTAATATCAAATTGCATGGGAGCGATAGTAATAATTGGTATAGTAGTAATAATATTTGCAATAAGAAAATACGCCAACAAGCAAAAACCGCAGGTAACTAGGAATTTGAACCCGATGGCAAGACCAAGCATAATTGCCATACCACACGCAAAAGCCAGAAGAAGCAGACACCAGTAATAGAATAGACGATACTGTGATATTATACTAGAATAGAGGTTAAGAAACGATTATAAAATTAACGCGGAAGATCCTGTAAAAAAAAATTAGAAATAGACGAAAATTCACCGATAGTTAATTTTCTTTTTCCGAAGGGGGAAGGATGTTACGGCCAGATCAGACATAAAATATTAACAATTCGTAGAAAGAATTAAGGGCGGAAGAAGGAATTAAGTAAAAAATATTAAATATAAAAGTTTAGAAAAAGATCACGAACGAGTAAATAAGGATATTGAGAAAGATAAGCATACGTGACGGAAATTAAAATACGACACGGCAGAAAGATGCTGTGTAAGCGGAAACGACAATGAAAACAATACGTGCTTTGATCAGGACCGTCTTTCCCACCTACGAAAAATTAGATATATAAAGACGTCGCAATAATCCTTGCGTCGTTGTCAGTATAAGCATTAAGCGCAACCACTGTATAATTGTAGTCGACGAAATATATTCTTTTACGATAGTGTACGGAGTGTTTTCTTTAGTGCGTGGGTTCTAATCCTTTAGGCAGCCAGAATTTCTTCTCCATTCTACTTTAGAGTAGACGGGCATAACACCCTTCACAATTATAAGATTCGGAGATGAGTAACCGGTGTTGAAGTTAATGATTAATCTGGAAGTCATCAATATTTGCAAAAGTTAAAAAAAAATTAAAAAACCAAAAAAAACTTTATAAATTATTTACAGAACCTATGAATCGAGTCAAATTATATGTCAGTCTTTAAAAGTAGTCAAATATGTGTTAATCTCTTTTAAAAACAGAAACATATCCCATGTACAAAACTGTGTTACGCAAAAAACTAGATTTTATCCATTTGGTGTGTCAATAAACAATTTATTTTATTATAATAGTATTAATGTTATATATATTATCTTGTAGTTTTTCCGTTTATTTTTATAAAAAAATACTTTTATAGGATGTATTTAAGCCCTTCCTTGTCCTGTAACGTGATGAGTCTTCAACCTGATACTCTTGCCTTTAATTGGGAATTAGTACAAAGTTCCCATAAGGCAGTAAGTTCAGCTTGATTGTTAATGAAATAAGTAGCTTGCAGGAAATGGGTATTCACAGGTATACTGCTGGGTTGGGGACTCGGTAACTTTATGATAAATAGGTGCTCTGGTAAGGGTTTGTCCGTAGTATTCTCTTGCAGCCTTATTTGGTGAATAGCTTCCTCTTCCGTTAAAACACAGGGAGGCTTGATTTGAGGGTACATCGGATATAGGGTGTTGAATTTATGGTGTAACACCTCGGAAGTGTCTGTTGTATTAAGTTCGCAGGGTACTTCATGCATATACAACCAAACTATCGTGGCTCTAATCGTGCAGGGTAGGGTGTCCTCGGGAGTCACTATGTAGGCTAAGTTTATGAAAGACAGTCACTGTTTCTTCTAAAGCACGGTTCTCCAACATTGAAATCTTATCCGCAGTTCTTCTCCCTACTACCCATGAGGCAAATTTTCTTGCCATATGTACTGCGTAAGATGCTTCAGCATCAACTTGTTTATGTGTAGCGTACCTCTCATAAGTATCCTTTTGGTATAGAGTAGATAAAAGTGTTGGTAGTATTACACCGGGATAGGTAACCTCGCTTAATTCGAAGGACTCTTCGGGAAGCACCCATGTACATGAGGAACACTTAAAAAGTACACCTTTTGTATAACACAAGGCCGTATCCGAAGTGATTTTGTAAAAACTTGAATGATTTAGTCTTTGATTAGCCATGCCACCTCTTCTCAATGCGGGGCACGGTAGTCGATGTGTTAATTTACTTGAGTATACCTTGCGCGTGTATTTCTGCAAATTATCTATGGTGATACTGGTTTTTTCTGCTATGAGTGTTTCGATAAGTTGAGTCATTATCATATTACCTATGATCCATCCATGTAACTCCATAAGTTGCTTGAGGCTTAACACCAAGCTTCCTACCTCGATAACTTGAAGAGAGGCACGTCGAGCTCTTAGCCTGGTTGTGGAACCAAAATAGGGAGTATACTTACCCCTACTTGTGGTCTTACTTAGTGAGGTTGGTTGCTGTTCCGTTATATAGCACGATCTATATTAATTTATGGTATAGATTCACAGGGGTAAATCTTGTTCTTGTTGAGGAGGCATGGTTATGTCTTCCATTTCTAAACCCTACGAATGTTCACATAACTTTGTGTATAAGTGGTTATGCAGTTAATACTCTTTAGTTCATCTGCAAAAGGGTCTTTTTTCTTTTGCAGAAGATATTTTAAATATCTATGCTCTAAACTTTTCACAGCTTGAACCACTTCAGCCTCACTACTCCACTGCTTAAAGGCAGTTTGCTGGATAGACCGAGTATTGGCAAATTTGCCTGCTCATTTTTCTTGTAGTCCTATGTTTGATAAAGCGTATAATTTGCTTAATAATTTGGGGTTATAAGGCTTTATTCTAGCTAAATCGGCTACTAGACTGTCTTGTGCTTGCTGCGTATCAGTAATGAATAAACATCTAACCGCCTCATTCACTACCATGGTCATTAAACCTTTCTTCACCTCTTTACGGATGTAATTGTCCGGTTGCACAGGAATATCTAAGGGCAAACTTTGCGGATCTTTTATGAGGGATAGAAAATCTTTATGAGCTCCTGCTTGCAGGGTTACGACTCTCCTCATTTGTTTTTGAAGTAAATTGTCGTTAAGGGCAGTTTTTATTAAGTATAAATTGGTGCTTAATACGTCTTGGACTGCTCTTGTGCAGAATTGGCTGTATATTGTGATAGGGTAACCGCCCAAACATCTTGTGGTGAGTAACAGACAACAGATGTATTCCCAAGGTTCTTCCAATAGTTGGGGGTAAGCAGTCGTAGTGTAGCTTCCACTATGGTACAATAGTAAGCCTCCATAGGGGTACTGTCTTCACCGCCCGCCGTCGCTCCAGTGAGAAAATACTAGAGAGATCTTCTTGTAAAGAGGGTATAACTTGATTTGCCTCACTGGCTATGCGAGAGATCCTTTTACAACAACTACTTATTTTTATGCCTTTGTAATAATATTTACGTGAGTATTCGAACAAATTGCGCAAATACCAGGTCTCTTCCAACTTGATGATAATCTCTGCCTGGCCCAATAAGGAGGCGGAGGTGCCGCATTTCCAAGAGGCTAAGAGAATGATCAGTATAGTGGCCAAGGTCCACCCCTTTTGTCTTTGACCTTCCAACAATGCCTCAGGTTCTCTGTAGCAGCGAGATCCCTCTTGTGGATCACCTGTGGGACCTTGACGTGAGGAGTTAAACCTGTCATTCCTTGGCTACTGCCACCATCACTCTCCACTCCTCTGGTATGTCACCACGTTGTAAAGTATCTATGACCTCTTTAACTTCTACCTTTTCTTGTTGCAAGTAATGAACAATCACACTCTTAGAGGTGGGAGGCGGGCCCCATGGGAAAAAGCCATGTTGGGTGCGATGAGCTTGCCTATCGTATTCGTGAATCCACTGTGATTTGCAAGGTATCATGGCTCGGTCCGATAAAAGGTCGGAGGTATCTACGTCGTAATCGAAATCCAGATTTTTGTCCAAGATAACATCTTTCAAATCTTCTGGTACCTAGGGGGCTCTTTGTTGTTCGTCCCAAGTATTGTTGGTGTAATTTCTTCTAATCTTTTGCGGTACGTCTTGCAGTATTAGATTGGGCCATCTCTTACGTTGTTTATAAAACTGTCGACAAAACTCGAGGCGGTAAGCCCAAACCAGTAAGGGTGCAATGGGATTGTTGGGACTCTTCATAGCGGCCCCTTTCCTTAACCAGGTAGCCACACTAAGATTCATGTCGATGTCTGGATGTCCAAAGCACTTCCAAAGACCAACTAATTCAAGATGGAGCACTGATGTTTTTGTCAGCCAAAGTATGCCTGTGGGTGAATCATTAGAAGGGCTGCCAATCACAAAATCACCTTCTTTGTATTTAGGTGTGGGTAGAGGTCCGTTGGCTAAATATTCCTCCTTTTGCCAAAGTATATTACATGGATCCCCTGCCAATGCTGAGGGCTCACAATCCCAACTTTCTCGCGTAGTGTCATGGGGATATCCAGGTAGTAAGATTTTCATGTGTTGCAATAGGGTGAAAATACATTTATATTTAATTTAAGAATAATAGACACTAATTAACGAATTTTAGAAACGATTTTTTATAACAAAATTTATATATAAGTCATTCTATACTAAAATAAAGAAACATATCATTTTTATTAGACACCACAATATAATTATGATGACAAGATATATGTATATATATATATATATCTTAAAAATAATCTTATATATAATAATCTGATATTTTTTATGATTATCTCTAATACAATTTATTTTATTATAATAGTATTTCATTATAATAGTTTTATATATATTATCTTTATATTATCTTGTACTTTTTTCTTTTATTTTTACAAAAAGATTTTACATTGCAATTTAAACGTTACAATTCTTTTTCCAATAAATCAAGTATATATCAACATAGTCCAATAAAAAAATTAATATTTTTTGTCAGTTTTGTTTAAATACGCCGTTAGACCATGTCATTATAATTATGGTCTGTCAAATAAAAAAAACTGAATATTTGATAAGTTCTATATAATTTATCGACATATTGCTAAAAATATTTTTAATAAATATTATTACACGTACCTCTGAATATGCTACACCAGCAATAGCTCTATTTGGCACGAAAATTCTATAAACGTTATATCGCCATATATTTGCCCCCCATGTCCTTACAACATTCCATGGATTGGGCCATTGCCTAATGTTCAAAACCATCATAATTAAAACAGAAATAGCATCTCGCCCGCTAATCGCTCGTCACGAACTGAGAGCGCCTCTTCGAATCATCTCGCGCGTCTCCGGGCACCAATAATCTCGGGCCTCCGCGCCACTATTGTTCGAGGCCCGAGATAACGAACTCGGAGCCTCGCGCAATAACAAACAACAATACCAGGTAATGGAGTCCTCTTGGAAGATGCTGACAAACAATCCGACGACTGTCAAAACAGGCAAAAACTGCCACCGGTAGTGTCGTCAAATCTAGAAAAGTCAGGAATCTTCTAGAAGGATTCAAGAATATAAAAGGTCGACAATCAAAACGATCCGAGTCACTGCTCGCTAAGTATCGATCGCTATAAGATATCGCAAATTGTATTCACGTAACTTGCGCGAAATACCAACAATTGCGACACCCCGTTGCTCGCGTCATTCTCGCGGTAAGAGTTATCTCTAGCAATTCGTTCCTTTTTCGTCACGTCGTAGCTCGCGACTGGCGGACCACGATCGCCTTTAATCGTAATCGCGCTGATTGACCAATCTTTGCTGATTACGCGGCTCAAAAACTGTAAATATTGTAAATATTCCCGTGTTAAGTTGAATCTTTTATTAAAGATTAAATTGTAAACATTACAAGTAGTTCGTCACCAGTGTGCCTCTGAATACACAGTGCTGCGTTCCGATTCTTCTTTATTCCTGACGCCTGCTAAGTTCCCCTCATTTGCAATTTTCGCTTAACTCGCGAACACCTAATAATGTTAAGAATGTTATTAATAACAAATAAATCTTTCAATGTTAATAATAAATTAATAATTATTACATTTTAATATTTTTTACAATAATAATATTAAAAATATATTAATTACATATAGTTTAAAATATAGTACAATATATATACGATATATATAAATAATAGTACAATATATATATGTATATATATTGTACTTTCATGTATATATGTACGTCTCTATATATGTACTCGTATATCATATATTGTACTATATTCGAAACTATATGTAATTAATATATTTTTATACACATGTTACTAAAAATATTTTTAATAAAGCTTACCAAACTCTCTAGCACCATTAAAGGACACGAAGTGAAACTTTAGCTTTTCAATTGTCAATTCGAAGTGTTAATTGTTTCTCACTGCAACAGAAAATTAAAACAATAATTAATATTAATAAAATTTTGAAAAAATATTTTTTTTAATAATGTTTTTTTACTTACTTTAGTCTGTGTGTTTTACTATATAGGCAGTGACGTTTCCAATTATCTTTTCATTCGCAGTACAAATATGTGTAAGTGACTTATTACAGCTGCGCGTGGCGTAGAGAGGATGTCATTTTTAAGCACATTTAATCTGAATGAGAAGTTAATCGTTCCTCACTGCAACAGAAAATTAATAATTAATATTAATAAAATTTTGAAAAAACATTTAAAAAAATTTTTTTTTTACTTACTTTATTTTATGGGTTTTCGACAGCATGTGCCGTTTAAGGCTATATGTTGAAATCAAACTTTTCCCACACAGGTCGCACCAGAATGGTGCACACGGCGGAGCCGAATTGCTCGAAACAGATGGTTCCCCTCGATGACTCTGTATTGAAGGCCCCGCTGTTTCCTATAGAAAAATATAATGATTCAGCACGAGATTCACGCAGTTTTTAATTTTAACCGATAAAATTTTTTTTACGAAATTCTTTCTTCCTGGCCCTTCTCCCTTCGGAGGGATCTTCTTAGTTTCACTTCTTCGTTTTTCTCTTTAAGGGGCAGTCTTTTTCTTTCTCCCTCTTCCTAGCCCTTCTCCCTTCGGAGGGATCATTTATGTGATACTTTAAATGTTATAAGAAAAAAAAGCAATTTTTACCAACCTGCTCGGCCACATCTTGCCACGTGTGGATAGTATGCGATGGCATTTGGAAATTCTCTTCCACATATGCAATTGAATATTGGCACTAAAAAATATTTTTTGGCATTCTATCACGTGGTTCCTGAGATCCTCTTTATCTGCTTCAATTTTTGTCCCACAGCAAGGTGGCTCCTCACTGCAACATAAAATTAAACCGATAATTAATATAAATAAAATTTTAAAAAAACATTTTTTTCTAATGTTTTTAATGTTTTTACTTACTTTAATTTATGCTTTTTTGTATTTGTGTGTCTTTTAAAATTGTCACTTTTTTTGCATGCGACATCGCATAAATTACATTTGCATGTATGCGAATCAGATCAGAACTGATTACATATTGGTAGCCAGGCTGTTTCCTACAGAAAAAAGGACATTCTTGATTTTCAGGATCATTATAATATAAAATGCAGTCGAAAATTAATAAATCTTCTTCGCCGATATTGTGTTCATTTTTCAAATGGGATCGAAAATCAGGGTAGTCCATAAATATATTTTCACAAAGTGAACAATAATAAGGCGGATAATGATGATCTTTATATTTAGGAAGAAACTTTCCGAAATGTTTATAATACTGTTGTTTTTCTCTTACTCTTGATCAGAATTCAGAGAGAGCAAATCTGCGCTGCGACGTTTCTCCCTTCGGGGGGATCTTCTTGGTTTTTCTCTTTAAGAGGCGGTCTTTTTCTTTCTTCCTCTTCCTAGCCCTTCACCCTTCGGGGGGATCTTCTTGGTGTCACTTCTTCGTTTTTCTCTTTAAGGGGCAGTCTTTTTCTTTCTCCCTCTTCCTGGCCCTTCTCCCTTCAGGGGGATCTATAAGATACGTGGATATACTTATTAAGATTTCTAATGAAAGTAATTATATTTTTTTGTGCATATACAGTGCGATTATGGTTTTGAAATATTACAATTTGAAAATAGTTCCTTGTTTCATGTAATACAATCCGATAAAAATTGACCTTTCTTTTTAACAAGTATAAACAATTATTTTTGATGTATTTTTTGCTTGCTTTTTCAGATTTATTAAAACTCAAGTACAAACCATATTAAAGGAAATTATTGCACGTTATGCGCTATTTTCACATGATTTAAACGACTCTCCTCATAATAAAAACGTTTTCCGTATTCACATACAATTTTTGGTGATTTTATGAAAAGTTTTGGAGCGTTGTGCTCCATTGTCACGTGTTCCCTGAGTTTCTCTCTTGTTTTCAATGTTTCTGAATACAAAGGACATTTTAGACCGTCAAGCTCATGAAATACAAGGCAGTCGAAAACTTCTAAATCTTCGTTATCGATATTGTGAATTCTAAGTAAGTGTCCTCGCAAACGTGCGTAGTCATCAAAACGATTTTCACAAAGACTACAAGAATAATAATCTTCATTGTAAGGCTTTAACCCTGTAAAAGCTACTTTATAGCTTCTTTTTTCGATTTGTTTTCCTCTTAGATATGTAAAGCGTTTTTAGCTTCAACGCTGCAAAAAAGTTTGTTTAGTTTACATAATGCAGGACTTTTTTTAAGTTAAGTTTAAAAATCTCAAACTATAATTTATAAAACAAAGCATTAAAAGCTTTATGAAAGGGAAACAGTTTTTACGAACCTTAGGAAGGTGTCCCTATTTTTTCCTTACATTGGGATGTCCTAGGTGTTTGTATCTCGGGCATTTGACCACCTAAAAAAGGAAAATGGTGATCTTTATATTTAGGAAGAAACTTTCCGAAATGTTTATGATACTGTTGTTTTTCTCTTAGTCTTGATCCGAATTCAGAGAGAATAGGTCTGCGCTGCGACGTTTCTCCTTTCGGGGGGAACTTCTTAGTTTTTCTCTTTAAGAGGCAGTCTTTTTCTTTCTCCCTCTTCTTGGCCCTTTTCCCTTCGGTCGATGGCCTCCGCTACTTTCATTAATTGTGGGCAGTACATAATACTTGCACCCACAGTTGAGAGCTGCTCGTTGACAAGTGAGCTAGCTTGAATGTCATTCTGCTTCTCAAGAAGCATGACATTAGTAGGTGGTAATGGCCATTGTATTATGGCCTGGGTGGTTGAGCCTGTCTCTGGTAAGCTGTCTATAGACAAAGTGGTCACCTTGAAGCTTTTGGTTAGTGCCACATAAGCAGAGATAGCGTACATCAGGTTGATGTTTAAACCTGAGTTATTTGGAAATTCGGGGAAGAGGTCTTGAGTTATCCCCACGTCGTAAGCCAAATTCTTGGCTTCATTTCGTCTAATGCTTAGGGGTTTAAAACCCAAAAGATTAGCGTTGGGCACTACTCTTGGTGTTTGTAGTGTAGACTGGTACGGGCCGGGAGGTGCATTGCTAACTGTCTGTCGCACAGCTTCGCTTAAGACACCTAAACATGGTATCTCCTCGTACATGTTGTGTGTGTCGACGTTAATAGGGCCATATTATCCACCATGACCTGCGATCACACTGATTGGTAGGTCTGGTATGGTTGGGGTCAGGTGTTCACGCGTCATCGTTTGCGTTGCCCGAATGGATCTTTGTTGTACTAAGATAGGCTCTGGAACGGAAAATTGGCTGTTCTGAATTAGAAGCAGCGCATCACGTTCCGCTTCGGTGATTGGTTGGCGAAGTTTCACTTTAAGTGAAATCATTCGAAGCCAGGTGAGGGCTACTGCGTAGTAGTCCAGGTACTCAGATAGTATGTTCTTCTGAGTATTGACGTTGTCCGCTACAAACTCGGAATAGCATAGTCGAGCCACTTCCACGAGTGTAGTTGTTGATGGTGAAAAGCGCGTGTCATTATTGACTTCGCGTACGGACATAGAACCAACAAAAACAGCGTTCTTTGAGGGATCGTCATTGACTGGCTGCGTTGGTTGGGTTTGTTGTAGGTTGGCGGGCTGGTTAATAGCGTGTGGTAACTGGCACCTCCGCGATGGTTGTTGCTTTGGTAGTTGTGGGGGTCGGGGGGATCTTCTTGGTTTCACTTTTTCGTTTTTCTCTTTAAGGAGCAGTCTATTTCTTTTTCCCTCTTCCTGGCGCTTCTCCTTTTGGGGAGATCTATTAGATACGTAAAAACAGGGACACCTTCCCAAGGTTCGTAAAAACTGTTTCCCTTTTATAAAGCTTTTAATGCTTTGTTTTATAAATTATAGTTTAAGATTTTTAAACTTAACTTAAAAAGAGTCTTGCATTATGTAAACTAAACAATTTTTTACTTATTAAGATTTTTAATGAAAGTAATTATATTTTTTTGTGCATATACAGTGCAATTATTTGTTTTCGATTTTCCATTATAGTCAAATTGATTCATAACAACACTAACAAATTAATATTTTGTTTTCTATGCAAACGGATACAAGTGTTTGAAGTAAACGCAATTATTGATAAATTGTTTAAAAACTTTTTTGTCACAAAATAAAAGAATTTGCGTATGATTTAATTTTATTATTTCACAGATAGTTTATTTTTTTAAATAGCGCGGTCAATCGCTCCTCACTGCAACATAAAATTAACCGATAATTAATATATAAAATTAAAAAAAAAACATTTTTTTTTAATGTTTTTTTCTTACTTTAATTTGTTTCTTCGTATTCTTATGCCGCTTATAATTATCGCTTCTTTTAGCAAACATCGCAACATCGTATAAATTACATTTGCATGTATGCGAGTCAGATCGGAGCTGATTACATATTGGTAGCCGGGCTGTTTCCTACAGAAAAAAATAATGATTTAGCACGAGGAGCAACAACGGTGAAGAAACAACTTTGATGAATAGCTAATTACATGCTAGTAACAACTATAAAAATTTTTAAAAGTTTAAAACAAACATAAATTAAGAGAAAACGAAAAATTTATATTCCTTGGTTTTGAGTCCCTAGCCTTCTCGGCCGCAGAGACTATTCTAACCTTTATTTAATTACTCTGTTTACATTTCATACCTTTTTACATTTTACTTTATCTTAACCTATATATATATTCTTATTCCTACTTCATCTGGGTGGGTTTGAGTCTGTATGGCGTTCCGCCATACTCGTTGTTTCAGACAAGTTTCGGCGACGCATACTTTTTGCCTCAGGCGAGTTTCAGCGACGTAGCGCGCACGACCACCGTACAACCTAACAAAAAATTGATATATAATATAATAAATAATTAAATGTAGTTATTTAATATATAAAATTATAGATAATTCATCTGTTTTAGTCGTTCTTCACTGCAACATAAAATTAAAATGATAATTAATATGAATAAAATTTAAAGAAAACATTTTTTTTTTAATATTTTTTTACTTTAATTTGTGTTGTTTCGTAGCTAAATTTAAAGTTATCAGGACGTGTTAGATCATATCATTATAATTACGTTGTGGAAACTAAAAAAAACCAGAATATTTGGGTAAGTTCTATATAATTTATACGCATGTTGCTAAAAATATTTTTAATAAATATTTTTACACTTACCACTTCATTTTTTAGACTCTCAATGGCTCTATTTGGTACAATAACAACATTCCTCAAAATAAACATGTCCCAAATATTCTCCCATGCTCTTATCAACCAATTCCATGGTTCTGGGTACCATCTAATAACATTAGAATGTTATTAATGACAAATAAATCTTTCAATAATTGTTCATAATAAATTAATAATTATTATATTTTAATATTTTTTACAATAATGATATTAAAAATATAGACTTACTTTTGTATAATATATATTATAAGTACAGCAACGACGACTTAGATGATAAGTGATGTTGGTACAGTAATATTAATGTTTATATTGGGTTGTTTGAAAGAAGAGACCCATGAAAGAAGATCCATTTTTAATGTCCTGAAACATTTCATGGGTAAATATGTATTATCATGAAATGTTTAATAATATTTTCAATTTATTTCATAAAATATTTCAAAAAATATATGAAAAATTTTTCACAAAATATTTTTAAAAATATTTCTATAATATATCATAAATGTTTCAGGAATTCTTTTCTATTAATTATGAAATCTTTCATAAAATAATTTAAAAATATTTCAAAAATCATTTAATGTAATACATCGAAAATTTTTCTTGAAATTTTATAAAAAAAATTTTAGAAATTTTTCAGAAATATTTCTGTATTTTGAAAAATGTAAATTAAAAATTTTTACAACAAAGTTATGAAATAAGATATTTTACTAAATACAAACATAAAAAGCTTAAGCATGCATTTTTTCTTACGGTTACGTATAATATATTTTAAATTATTAGATCAAAATCGCTAGTGATCAATTAATAGGGCGCGATATATATATATATATATCGCGCCCCTATATACAAATACTGATGTTTACTATTTACAGAGTTTTATTTATTTTATATATGTATGTACATATAAAATAAATATAGGGTACATGTATGTATACACAGGGTGATTCAAAACAACCTGATGTCCTTAAAATGACATATTCTTGAGCGAATTCTAAGACGATTTTTTCTTTTACAAAATTTTATCTGAAGCTTAGTTTTTGAGTTATAATTGAAAATAGTTAGCCATTTATGAGCTGGATGCAACGGGCATGCAGGGACAACGCAACGTGTCATCAGACTAATGGCCTCTCTACGGTCAATAATATTGTATAGAATGCAATAATAATTCAATAAACTTTAAACAATAATGTGTAATAATAATAATAATTATTATTATTGTGTAATATTATTAGCCGTCTAGAGATGTCATTTCCCAGTGAGAAATGACCCATCGATCGATATCAAATTGACATCGAATCGACATCAAATCATCGAAATTACATCGAATTGATATCAAATCGACATCGAATTGATATCAAATCGACATCGAATTGATATCAAATCGACATCGATTTGATAAGTCATTTCTCACTGGGTTGTTTCATGACGCGTTGCGCCGTCCCTGCTTGCCCATTGTACTCGGCTCGTAAAAATTCACATCACTTGTTGAAGAATTTTATGTCGAATCTTCATTACTTGAAGTCGGAGTCGGACTCTTTACTATTTTTTTCGTTTTTTAAATGACATTTTTGGATCTTTTTGTCTTTCTTACGTTTTATAATTGTCGTAGTGGTATTTGAAGCATTGTTTTCTAACTTATCATGTTTAGAATCAACTAAATTATTTTGCTGAAATATTTTTTTTCTTATATTTGTTGCATTATCTGATAAATGTAATTTGTTGAAATGTTATCTGTTGAATGTAAGTACTTATAAACTGCTCAGCATCATCATAATTATCTGAACATTCATATAAATAAATATTAAGACATTATATATTTGCAGATTATTTTAGACATATAATAAGTTTGCATACGTTTTAAGAATACGAATATAATATACCTTCTTATATAGAACAGCATTGACATCAAATTTTTTCCATGACGACTGATAGACTGCATTAGATTTTACTAATGCTTTAAATTTAACAGCAGATGTGGTTTTTGACCAATAACAAACTGAATTATTATCTGTTAACCAGATAAGAGGGATGACTGCATATTCTTTCTGAGTGCCTTTTAAAAATTGCACTATTGCATACATACTCATTTCGGCCAGTAGGATTTATATCGTGTTTTTTTCTATATTATGTGTTGTGTGTGTTATAGTACATTGAGGAAATATATTCAAAATTAATATTATAAAATTATTAATATTAAAATGATAATAACATTTACAAAAATGCAACTATCTTAATTATAATTTATCAATTCAGTTTTATTCATATTATAGCTCAAATTTTTAGTAATGTTTTGAAGAAATTTTTCACACAATTAGAATAATGAAAGCATTTCTCTCGCAATCTACCTCTACAATGTATGTAGTTATACAAATAAGCGTTGTCTCAATGTATACGTTATTGCTTAAACCTGATTTTTTTTCTTTAAAAGTAGTGATATGAAGAAAATGCGTCAATTGAGAATAAGTAGTATATTATTATAATATTATGTTATGTAATATTATATTTATTGTATTATGTATTAGATTAAATATATATATGTATATAAATAAATAAATAAATAAATATATATATATAAACTAATAATACGTATAATATGATTATGTATTTTACTTTAAAACATTTATGTATATATATTGCTTATATATAATATTCATATATATATATATATATATATATATATATATATATATATATGGTATATAAAATTTATAAAATATAATTACAAGATATTTTTAACTAGAGAATTTTTGAAAACATAATATATATGAATAAAAATTAAGACAATTAAAGTAATTAACAGTAAACAATAAATTTAATGTGATAAAATATAATACTACTATATACACATATATTACATAATTATTACATATATTACAAAACAATAAAATGAATGATGACATGAAAATTGATTACATGATTACAAGAAATTTATTACAAAAAATTTTGTTACATTAAATTTTTTTGTTTAATATAGTATATCTAATTATAGTGTACTCTATTGTTTTCTTTTTCTAATATTGTATGTCTTGACTTACTTTATTGAGTAAATTACTCAATAAAAATTCTTTTACTTCTGGTACGCAATATGTAACAACTTCTTCGATAATCCACAAGTACTTGATGATTATCATTGGCTGACACCGAGAAGGTCTATCATTAGATCGTGATGCATCCACACAATCACGACTTGGAGCAAGTATTGTGAAGATACAATAACAAGGAGCACATGCATAAATATTAGCTGAATATAACTTACAAACTTATGTTTTCGATTGCTGACCATTCGATGCGACAACTGGCAAAGAAGCGGAACAGTGATGTTACTAAGTGCATTGCTGATTTACTACTGGCACTTCAGATGATTCAACAACAGTTACATGGATTGCAGTTTGATCTTTATGTCTGGAAGGACTCCAACAAATCTACGCTAATATCTAATGATTAGATAACTATACAAGGATATTTTCTCATTCAAAATCAAGCCGAATTGATTTGATAATCAAGCGCTCAATTTCGCAGATGATTGGTTGATTCTCTAGGATGGTTAATATCGGTAGCGATCCATGCAAAGAGTCTCATTTAATTAACTTGGCTGCAACAGTTGTATTGAAGCCTTTATTGAGATCAAGTTTGATACAACTGACAAAAACGCTTGGACAAGTTGTATCGAAGAGAAATTTTTATTTCTAGAATGTATTTATGTGGTTCGATAGTTTGATACAGGAACTGTAAGGTGTCAGCTGAAGCTCCACAATTTACTGATGCTTCCTGATTGATGAGTGAGATTATGCAAGCATAATAT
This sequence comes from Anoplolepis gracilipes, assembly GCF_047496725.1. NCBI lineage: Eukaryota > Metazoa > Arthropoda > Insecta > Hymenoptera > Formicidae > Anoplolepis > Anoplolepis gracilipes. The sequence goes on along the minus strand of NC_132980.1, from coordinate 1,462,427 downwards.
ATCTCAGAAATTAAGAATTAAAATCCGAACAAATCATCTAACTGTTTACGTCCATACTGCTTATGAGGACCAAGGTAACGCATCAAACAAATGTCACTGCACTATTTGAAGCTAAGCTGTTATTCTTTTCACCAGGCTAATAGCGCACATAATCCGAATTTGATCAAAATATGTTTACTCATTTGTAATTGATCACGCTTTGTTAAATTCAAGGTCATCTATTTAAGAAGAAAAGAGTTTTTTGTGGCGCATTGTAACTAGTGATTAAAAGTGGATTTATTTTGATAATCCCAAGTGAAAAAAATCATAGGTGGACTCTGGTCAATCATGCACATTAACGCCAAAACAGAATATTCATATAAAGTTTTGCTCTGCTGGGACCAGGAAGGCGCGCTTTATTACGAGCTACTGCAACAGAATGAAATAGTCACGGCTGACGGCTATCAACAATAATTGTACCAATTGAACGATGAATTGATGTGAAGAAGATCATCAGTAACCAATAATCGGTGCAAAGTAATTCTTTTGCATGACAACGCACGACCACATGTTGCAAGAACCGTGAAAGAAACCCTATTCGAACTCGAATGGGAAGTTCTTTCGCACCCAGCCTATTCTCCAGACTTGGCTCCATCGGATTACTTTTTCTGATCGATGCAACACGCGCTCGCCGATTACGAACAAGTTAAAAAATGGATGGATGGAAAGCTTGCTTAAAAAAACAACTCATTCTATCATCGCAAAATCCAACTTTTATCAGAAAGATGGTAAAAAGTAATAGAAAACGATGGAAAATATTTTGACTGATGTATTAATTAATATTCTTATTAAAATAAATGTATTTTTTAAGCAACACAAAACTGGCGAAAACTAAGTTTAACATCTATATGGAAGACTTATGTAATTAACAGATCCAGTGGACATTTTTAGATGCTCGGATCATTTATTTAGCAAAGACAATTCTGTAAATCACAGCTTTTAAGGATTGTCTCTGCACAAGCTGTTGCAATGCGAGCTTACGTAGACTCGTGTGGCTATTGAAAAACATAATTGGCTCCAACAACAACCTCTGTTTGTCATAGTAGACGACATCATTACAGAGATTGATGAGCAATTTTCCATTTGATCTTCGAGTCACATCGTCGAGACTCTTCCTGCAAATCTGAAATAGACTACACTGTACCGTGTATCACTGCATTGCCAATGTGGACATAAGATAGGAGATTTTTATTGCTGTTTTTGTCTGCCTCAGTATCAGAATGGTTAATTTGCGTTAATTTGGAAATAATCTCTGACTATATTTTTGGCAGCATTTTCGACGTTTTGTGTCTCGCCGAGATCTCTGCGACTGTATTCAACGGAATACCCAAGTAAAATATAATCAACGAATCCAGCAATCAACTTAAATAGTCAACTTTTACATTGCTAGACAACTTTTGGTAAAATTGATCACGCTAATATTTACATGGACTAAATTTAAAAATTTACGATTCAAGTGATGGACACAGAACGATTCTTTCCGAATTAGCATATGTCTGATGTACTCTGAGCTGATTCTATTTTACTATTGCGTGAGTCGTCCAGATTTTTCCTGCAAATAATAATCAAATATGCATAGTTATAGTATGGATGATTACAACAGTGTTCAAATGACCCGCAACAAAAATTATTCTCTCCTTTGCGTACAATGAATTAGTTCACGACGGAGAATATTTCAATTGAAAGCATCTTTGGCGGCTTGAAATATATTATTAAAATTATGCGTATAATTATATACACTTTACATTTAGTTATTAAATCTTAATTACTATGATAAGTATCAGCGTTATTTTTAATAAGATTTTATTCTGCACATGCATGTATCTATTTAACACACTCTATACTGAACACAAGCTGTCGAAAAATTCATTTAACTACTTTTACTTTCATTGACAACAGTCTCACTTGAATTAGAATCTGATTCTTTATAACTAAAAAGCAACGATAATAACAAAGCTAACAGAGATATAACATTTTATAAAACATTGCGTACGCTATACAGTATATTTTGTCATGTTAATTTTGTTAAGTTTGTGTGACATGACAAGCAGGTTTGAAATTACTAAGTCACAAATAAATACAATAAAAAATCGTAATATTTATAACAAAACTTTATAACTCAATAATGTGAAATGCATTGTCCATTTACTCGATGTCTAAACTGCACGCAAGTAATAATGTTTGCAATAATTGGCTAAATAATTATATTGTACAAGAAAATTTGTAATTTTTAAATAGTTATAAGTTGTAATTTTAGATGATAAAAAAGGAAGAGAATGAAACTTTCAAACAAAGATATTAAAAACAAATAATAATGGCGAGCGGTCGAAAACCAAAATATTTGTTACTTTTCGCTCAAAAGTGTAAAAATTTACTATTCTTAAAATTAAAGATTTGAGACTTATTGTTAGAAAGTGTCGGTCTCTTTTAAAAATATATATACGTAACATACATACAACATTATTTTTCGCAACGTAACACTATTACGATTACGAAAGGAATTATCTACAAAAAGAATAATTTTGCACTTAAAGGATCTTTTTATGCAAATTTTATAAACAAATTAAAATATATATAGACAAATATATATTTATAAAGTGCACAATCGTATTATGCGTTAAATATAACAACTTAGATATTTAAACGTAATACATACACATATATAATAAGAAAATAAAATTAATTTTATAGTTTATAATTTCTACTTTTTATATCATTATTTATGTAAAAAAGACAGATTTAAGCAATAACATATTTATATGTATATTGTAGCAACTTTTTTCTGCAATTATTTATTTAAAAAATTAAAATATGCATTAGTAGATAATATAAGAGAGTTCTAATCCTGGGATCTGAGGGGGGGTGAGGTAAGCGGGGGAGGACGAGGCGAGGTACCTCGCCCCCCGTACTGACCGGGGGGGGGGCAAATGTCCCCCTAGACTGAGGGGGAAGGGGAGGGTACCAAATGTCCCCCCAGATTGAGGGGGAAGGGTGGTACCAAACACCCCCCTGATTGAAAGGGGGAGGAGGAGCGGGGAGGCATACATATGGTTCCGCACGTGAAGGGAATGTCCTCTCCGACTGACTGCGGAGGTCTAATGGTGAGAGAGGAATGTCAACTGTTATAGATAAAATAATCACCCCACTCTGTTTATCCATAACGTATATTTGCAATAAATAATTACGTTCGCAACGTAGTAGAGGGAGACGGTGCGATAGACGTTCGCAACGCGGTAGAGGGAGACGGTACGATAGACGTTCGCAACGCGTTAGAGGGAAGCGGTGCGATAGGCGTTCGCAACGCGTTAGAGGGAGACGGTGCGATAGGCGTTCGCAACGCGTTAGAGGGAGACGGTGCTATAGGCGTTCTATATAGCGTAGGACAAGGAGAGTATGACGTGGTGTGAGAGGGAAAGCACTGTATGTGTATGACAAGGGAGTGCATGATGATAGGAAAAGGAGAGCATGATGGTAAGAAAAGGAGAGCATGATGGTAGGAAAAGGAGATATGGGTGCGAGAGAAAAGAATAGAGAGGAAGAAGGATAGCGAGAAGGAGAGCGTGTTATGGGGTGCGAGAGAAAGAATAGAGAGGAAGGAGGATAACGGAGGCGCGATAAGACGGAGGCTAAGGCGTACGCGAGAAAAAAGATAATTTTTGTATGTTAAGTTTTTTTTTATAGTATTAAATGTTATCTTATTATCTAATTATATCTAATACAGATGAAGAAGGATGGGATAGATGATGAAGGTGGATAAGTAATAAATATATATAAGTTTAACATAAATTTTATTTAAAAAGTGTGTATGTGTATACATATAAAGTGTGTGTGTGTGTGTGTGTGTTTTAAAATTTAAAAAAGAATAGAAATTGTAATAGAAAATTTAAAAAATTAAAATAGTTATATGTTTAAATATAAAAATATAAAAAAGAATTAAAATTATAGTAGAAAATTTAAAAAATTAAAAATCTGTAGGGGCGATGCGCCATGGGAACTCGTCATAGCTGCGTCTGTAACAGGAAAAAAAAACATTTTTATTAGTACTTTAAAAATATTTTCTAAAATGATAAAAATTATAAATACTCACAATCTATTCGGAGTCTCTCTCATCTGACAACCTGGAGTCCTCCTGTAGAGTTTCGGGGAGCCACGGTTCCTCTGTCTCCCACACCTCATATGGAAGCTCACCAAAGAGTTTCCGCAAACAAAGACGATCCTCGTTAAACTGAGGAGTCACCTCCTCGCACCTCCGGTTCTCAGAAGTGTCACCTATGCGTAACAATAATAGTTTGTTTGATTTTTACACATAAGTCCTCAGTGTATGTGCAACACTTACACAATAATAATAATAATAATAGTTTTTTTTTTGTAGTATTCACACAAGTCTTAAGTCATGCAAATCGGACACATATTGCAAGGTAAAATTTGAAATAATGGAGTTCGACACTCACTACAAAATAATCCGAGTGTTAATGCGTAAATATTAATCGAATGTTCCCGCACAGCACAAATCTCATCAAAAAGGTACGCCATTCTTATAAAACACGATGTGCAGAAGTATGTGCCATCTACAGTTGCATAACAAAAATATATGCAGCACATTCTTGTTAGTTCATTATACGAATTAATATCCGCTAAGTCCAAATCACGATCGATTCTGTCTTCGAAAACACTTTCATCACTTTCATAGTCACTGTCAGCTAAGCGTTGTACTTCAACGTCCAAATCACCCTCTTCGTCAGAATTGTTCATATTAATATCACCATTATTTTCGATAACATCGAAACCGATATTTCCAATAATAGGCCCACACAGCATGCAATAGCAAGCAAATAAAAATAAAAAATAAAAATAAAAGATAATTGTGGGCAGGACAAATACGCAATAATTTACGCGACATTCACACTCGGCATACACATCGTATTAAAAATAATTAAAAATCAAAATAAATATATAATAAATAAATAAATAAATAATAAATAATAAAACTAGGCGATACCGCCGTTTCTGCCGGCGGGCCAACGCCGGCGAATCGCTCGGGGGGGGGGGGGGTGTCGCGAGCACCCCATCACCGGAGGGACGGGAAGGAGCGGCGTACTGGCGCACGCCGGACACGTGTTCCACGTAAACGTCCCGCGACCAACGAATGGTATCCGAGACAACGAGGCGGCGCAGCATAGAGGCGTACGCACTGCCAATATGCAACGCCCGCAGCACCGCCTCGTTGGCCGGATTTCACGAGCCGAGGGAGCCGACGACGAAGGCCGTCACGACGACACGGTACCCTTCGCGCTGGAGCGCCTCCGCCAAGGGCGAGTACTTGGCAATTTTCCTCGCCCTGGCCTCCTCAAACGACCTCCAGCGGTTTTCGAAGGGCACCGTGACGTCGCATATGACGACGCACTTGGAGGGCTCGTGCCTGATCACGAGATCAGGTCGTAGCTCCCCAAGTTCCCCGTCGACCCCCTCGACCCGCTGGTTTACCCGTTTTTCACCGGGCATACGGCAAGCCTTTCGGAGCCTGTGCAGCACGGCGTCGTGCCTCAGCTGAATGGCGGCAGAATGGACCCCACAGTGGTTGATAACGTGGGGAAGGGTCTTGGCCGCCAACCCGCATCGCCGACATCTTCGGTCCGCCTCCCCCCAGCGACGAGCGCCGTTTAGGGGGAGGACGTCCAGGCGCGCGCGGTGGATAAAGCGCCAGTCGGCGAAGCGGGTGAAGCTGCCGCCGCGGACGAAGTGATTGCTCACCCCAGCCCGCGACGACACCTCGAACACCTTCCCCTGGTCCGGTTTGGCCAAAAGCGTTGACGCGTAAAATGCCGCCACCGCTGAGCGCAGACGGGTCACCACCTGGGCACGAGCACCAGGTGGGACTTTTACCGTGTCCCCTACGGGCGTACCCCTGCACTCCACGACCAACTCCTCGGTCGGCCCGCTCCATCGCCACCGAAGAGACAACCTTTCAGACTGCCTCCGGGCGGCGTTCCGCGCCCTCGACCACAGGGAGCGCTCCCCTCCGTCGCGAAGCCTCCCTTCGAGCGAGCCCGAGAGGAAGGCAGCTAAATCATCGCCCGATGGCGGGCCCCCAATACGCCTGGCCACAACTCCCCGCAGAGACGCCCACGCGAGCCCCCTGACCGTCTCGTCGCCAGCGTAAGCATACGGAAGGCGTGCGCGACGGACAAGACGTCCGCGAGGTTCAGACATCGGAAGTAGCCCACAACCCCCCCGTTTGGAAGGGAGGTAGACCACTTCCGCGCTGGCCCTCTGCGGGAGGTTGAGCCAGGCCTTGGCAGCCCGCCGAATCTCCAAATCTACGGTCTTGAGGGGGCGTTTCTCCACTGCGGCTCCCCGTAGCAGAAAGTCGACGCGCGGCAGGATGTTGGTAGCCAGTGTCTCTATCTTCTGCCACGGGGCGAGGAGAGCGCGGTCAACCGCCCGAAGATCCTCCAGGAGGATCCACGATGCTTCGAGCTCCGCGACGGCGAGAAGCCGCCGCATTCCCTCGGGCGTTTCAGCGACAAGGGCTATGTCGTCCGCGTACGCGAAGGTGTTAAAGCGATAGCCCAGTAGATCGAACCCCGCATCGACATCGGTGACTGCGCGCAGCACCGAGTCGATAGCGAGGTTAATTACTACCGGGCTAAGCGGACACCCCTGTCGCACGCCCGAGCGAATCGGGACAGGCGCGGTGTAGCCCTCGGCAGTTCGCACCCGCGTGGAGCACCCGTCATACATGGAGTTCCATATATTGACGAGGCCCCCCGGCACGCCGGAGCGAATGAGCGCGCGGCGGATCGTCGCATGCGGGATCGAGCCAAACGCGTTGGAAAGATCCAGCCATGCGACGACCGCCTGCCGCCGAGTCCGCCGGGCATCAGTCAGGATTTCCTGCAGGACGAAGTTATGCTCGTAGCACCCCTCGTCCCTTAGGAATCCCTTCTGCGCCCGGCTAAGCTTGTTGTTACTGACCGCCCAGTCGGTCAGACGATCAGCGACGAGCGCGGCGTAAAGTTTGGGGACCGTATCACCCAGCGCGAGAGGACGCCAGTTCTCCAACATTTCCCGGTCGCCTTTCTTGTACACCAACACTGTGTTGGAGGTCTTCCAGGACGCGGGAACTGCCTCGAGCCGCTGACAGATGTTAAATAGCGCGGTGAGGAGTCGCGCGCCCGGATCCGATTCGCGGAGGTCCTTATAGCTGATACCGTCGGGACCCGGCGCAGAGTTATTCATACGCCGGAGTCGACGGTCAACTACTCGCTCCGCGAACGGATCGAGCAGGCGCGCGGCCTCCTCAACGGCCAAGGGGTCAGCGCGCTCCACGACTTCGTCGCCGACACTGCCCATAGGTTCCCCTCCGCGATATAGGTCCTCAAAGTACGCCTGGACCCGCTCCTTCGGCACTTGGCAGAATTCTGCGGGCCCCTGCAGCACCTCTCGGACCGCACGACGTCGGTTCACCCGGTACAGCGCCTGTAGACGAGTCGCTTCGCGCACCCAGTCTCCGCGTCCTTCTCCCGACTGCGAGGGACCGGCCGGTGCCGGCCCCCTTCGATTTCTGGCGCCGTCTCTCGCTGGGGCGGCCCCCTCGCCCCGCCGCCCCCGCGCCTCACGCGACCGAACCGGACGGTCACGGGCGCCGGGAGCATCGCCGTTGGCCACACCCGCCGCACCTCCCCCGAGGAAGTCAGCGACCGAGGCCGCGTATTCCTCGAGGTCAGCGAGCGAGGCAACGTCTCCGGCCCGCCGCATCAGCACGTCCCGCACGACCAGTCGTGCCCGCCTGTACTGCCTCGCGGCAGCAGCAGGGGTCGGTAGGTCAGCGGGCCGCTGACCCGTCGGGCCGGTAGCGCGCCGCGGACCTCGGCGGTGCTCCCCGCCCCCGTTTAGGGCTCGTCTCGGCGGTGTCGTCTCACTCGCTCCCGCGCCGCCGGCTACGGTTGCCCCCCGCCGACGGCCCATAACACCGCGGACGCTCGCGGACCCACTCGGATGTCCGGCCGCTTCCTCTTCAGCACGCCGTTGACCCGGTGCTCCTCCCGCGTTGATCCCCCGGGATGCGACGATCGCGGCGAGCCCCGCTGGAACGCTCGCAACGGACCGAACACTGGTCCGCTCCAGCACCACCGAGCACGGTCGAATCACTCTCTCAAAGTCATTTATGTTCGCCGGCGTTATCGGCGAGACGGGCGACTGCCGCGGCCCCGCCGCCGCCGGGCTGACACCCCACACGGAGTCGTCGCTCCGCCGACGCCCCGCTCTTCTTCCCAGGCTCGTCCTCCATCCCTCTGGGTCTCCCTCCTCCCCCGATGTCCTTGGGGATGCTCCTCGGTGCACCTCGTCCGGCGTCCTCATGTCCCGGCGCATCCGCACGTCGACCTCACACGGTGACACCTCCAGGATGGTCGGAAGGGGGGAGGGACGGAGCGGCGTGCTCCTTCTCCCCGCGGTGTACCCCGTGGACATCACGGGGGACCCGCATGTAGTGGTTGTCACCGTGTTGGTCGACAACGTGGCGGGCATCGACGTCGCGGGCATCTCCGATGTTGGTGGAAGTTGAGGAGACACCGCGCCGCACATGCAGATGGTCGGCGATGCGGCGGGGCTTCTCTGGGAGGGCGGGGTCCCGCGCTGCAGGGGCGACGTCCTCGCCGGCCCCTGTGCCCTCCCTGTGCTCCGCGACGTCGATAGCGCGGCGCTCAGATTCCGCACCGCGGTGCCGGCGGAGATGGTCGTCGTCGGCCGCGCCTCCGGGTTCCTCCTGGTAGACGTCGTCCTACCCAGAGGCGCCCGCGGTGCCGCCCTGGCCGATGACCTGGCCAGGGACCTCGTCTCCCGCGCGGTCTTCTCGACCGACACGCTGGACGCCCGAGTCCTGCTCCTCGTCGTGGGTCCTGCCTGGATGGTGGTTGGCGGTGTTTTCTCGGGCGTCCTCCTCCGTGTGCCCCCCCCCGCCGCCGAAGGATGGTGAAAAATCGGCGGCGGCTCCTGGTGACCTCCTGGGGGGCACGCGTGTCGGTCTGGTAGCGCCGCTCTTCTCGAGAGGCACGCTCATCGATCTCCGACTCCTGGACGACCCCGCCGTGCTGGTGGTGGTCGGCGGGGTCACGGAGGGCCTCCTGGTGGTCGCCGGCCCTCCCCCCGATGACGTGGGAGTCGGAATTCGCGCCTCTCTGGACGCGGGAGACGGACGCTTCCTATTGGCTGCGCCGCGTTGCGTTGAAGATCCGCCTTGAATTTGCGGATGCGCCTTAATCGCGCCGGCGACGGCCGCGCGTGGCGCGGCGCTCGCGGTGCACGTAATGGCGGCCGTCCTTCCCGTCAACGTTGGTGTGCGCGTGGTGTTTGCGGCGGCCGACGACGATGGTGGATTTGTCGTCGGCCCCGCTGCAGTGACGGCCGCGTAGGAGGGAGATCTCCTCGTTGGCGCCGATGTGGTCGTGGCTGGTGGTGTTGCCCGTGTACTTATTCCTGTTGTTGTGTGTACAGGTGTCGGCGCCGATGCGGAGAACGTGAGCCTGGGTTGCCGCGAGGATGACGCTCGGCTTCGCGACGGTGCTCCAGTGGCAGACGTCGACGGCGGGGCAGCGCCCATCGCCCTTGGACGCGCACCCGAAGAAGATGGCCCGCCGGCAGTATTACTAGTGTGTGCGCCATCCGCGTCGCGACCCGCCGCAGCGGGGACACCGTGACTTTTTTCAAAATGTAATTTTACGGATTTAAGGGGATATCTCCCTTGCCCCATGTATTCACACATGGAGCATTTGTACGTCACGGTGTCCCCCGCATGGTATTTCTTTTGGTGTTTAATTAAATGCGGCGGGTCGCTAAATTCGCCGCGTGACTTCGCGACGCCGTCAGCGGTCATCCAGCAGCGGGGGCAATGCACCCGGGCGGGCACTGGATACTCGATGACGACGACGCGGGCGTCCTGTGACATTGTGTTCTATAGGCTAGGGTAAATAAATAGGAACAAATATATGTATGTGAACGTTGTAAAGACTCTTGCAAATATGTCAGTGGCTGTGTGTATGTTGTGTGCAGATAGTTTTAATAGATAGATGTAAGTGTAAAGTTGTGAATAATTATATATGCGTGGATGTGTAGATACAAATAAGGCACTGTTGCGAGTAGACTATGCAAGTATATGCGAGTGAATAAATAAGTGTAAAAGAATGTATATAGCTCAATGCATATGTACTACTCAGCGATAGGTGTGTATTGTGTGAAAGCCGTCAGAAATATGTGCAAATTATAGAAATTAGGTATTTAAGAGTATATGTACCTTTAGTGACAAATTTGAACCATTGTATATACCATCCGCATCAGAATTGACATAAATAGGTTAGATATAGTTACATATACACACAGCGTTGAGTCTATCAATATGATTTTGCAGCGTTTAAATCTCTATGACAGTTTTAGGTTAAAAATATGTAAATAGAATGAGTAAGAGTGTATGAATGACTGTATATATAGACTTAATAGATATGTATAAGTATAAAGAATAGGAATATAATTATAATGTTGAATATGTCAATAGAATAGTGTGCACATACAATCAGCCTGCAGCGATGACCAGAGCGATGGCTAAGTTTGTATAGATTGATATGTATGTACAATTTAAAGTGAAATAAATAGATAAATAAATAAGAATAAATGTGTATATACAATTCAGAGATAACTAGGAATAGATGAATAAATATAATTGAGTATATACAATTAAGAAAATAAATAGTTATTGATATATATGTACATACAGTATGAAAAGAATGAGAGAAGATAGCTGCAGGATAATATATATGTACAATTAGAAGTAATAAGTATATAGATAGTTAATAAATAAATAAATAAATAAATATAATGTTGAATATGTCTATGTAAAAATGTGTATATACAATCAGATTGCAGCGAAGACCAGAGCGATGACTAGATGTATGTAAATTAATGTGTATGTACAATTTAGATTGAAATAAATAAGTAACTATAAATTAATGAATATATATAATTCAATAATAAATAGAAATAAATAAATAGATGTAATTAAATATATATAATTGAGAAAATAAATAGATAAGTTATGAATATATATGTACATACAGCGAGAAAGAAAATAAATAGCTGCAAGTCAATATATATATAAAAATTGAGAATAAATAAATAAATAAGTGATTAATAAATAGGCAGATATATATACAGATTAGATTTAATTATCAAATAAGGGAATAGGATCAATAAATAGCTGTCATAGGTAGAATATAAAAATATACATATATTTATTCACAATATTGTCAATGTCACATGCGCGGCGTGTGACAATAACAATCTCAACGCCGCGACACGTGGAGGCAGCGCGTGGCGGGCCGGATGACAGGCCCGCTAATTGCACTAAATGACTTTTATTTAATTAATATACTTAATTAGTAGACGCGCACTGCACCCACGTGCCACTGAGCCGTCACAACACCGCGCAATTACCTTTACAGGACGCCTGTCAACCGCGGATGACGCACACCCGCTCGCAAAGGGCAATCCCGCTTTTTCCTAATTAATAAATAAATTACGCGATCGCCTCTCGGCCGGACACACTCGCGACTCACTCACACTCCCGGGTTAAAAAAAAAAACTTATCAAATAATAAAAAAAAAAAAAAAACCGGCTAAGCCCCCCGAGCTAAGACTTTACGCGAAAAAAGCGCGCGATCACCCGGGGATTCAGAAAACCGCTAATTAGTGAAACCGGGCGCGCGGCCACGGGTCAGGGCCTAATAAGCCTGTAATTAAAGATGTTAAATATAATAATCTAAAAAACTTATGTTTGAATTGGCTTATTAGGCCGCTCCTGACGGTACTGCAATGTCAGGTCGACCCGCGGCAGAGTCGGAGCAAGCTCCGGTCACCCGCCCGGTTCCAAAAATCAGTTTAATATTCTGAATCCCCTATGGGGATTGTATCAGATATTAAGCTGATAAGAACAGATAAAAACCACTTTATTTCAATTAATGTTCCCCGAGGAGGCAAACCCCCCCCCCGGGGTAAAAATACAATATAAAAGCGGCTCTAGCCGCGCGCATATCTTAATTAATATATGAGCGGGGGACAATAGCCCCCCCCGCCAGTGGGAAACACTATGATTATGCGATGAGGGAGGACCAGCCTCCCTCAGAGCGCGAGTATATATATATATTATATTAATATTGCCCCGGTTCGCAGGCCGGGGCAATTCATACAATACATATCACAGCATTTCGCTCCCGGGCCTATCACAGTCGCAAGTCAAAAGATAAAATGGCCCGGGAGCGCGCACGCGGTTTAAAAAATTATTTAAAAGAAATTAGTCAATTACGACTCATTCACACTCGCTTAAAATACAATATTATTATACGCGACATTCACTCTCGGAACATATAGGCCCACACAGCATGCAATAGCAAGCAAATAAAAATAAAAAAAATATTTGTGGGCAGGACAAATACGCAATAATTTACGCGACATTCACACTCGGAATACACATCGTAATAAAATAAATAAAATAAATAAAAATAAGAATAAATATATAATAAATGAATAAATAAATAAATAAATAAATAATCTCTAAATTAGGCAGCACTGCCGTCCCTGCCGGCGGGCCAACGCCGGCGAACCGCTCGGGGGGGTGTCGCGAGCACCCCATCACCGGAGGGACGGGAAGGAGCGGCGTACTGGCGCACGCCGGACACGTGTTCCACGTAAACGTCCCGCGACCAGCGAATGGTATCCGAGACAACGAGGCGGCGCAGCATAGAGGCGTACGCACTGCCAATATGCAACGTCCGCAGCACCGCCTCGTTGGCCGGACCCCACGAGCCGAGGGAGCCGACGACGAAGGCCGTCACGACGACACGGTACCCTTCGCGCTGGAGCGCCTCCGCCAAGGACGAGTACTTGGCAATTTTCCTCGCCCTGGCCTCCTCAAACGACCTCCAGCGGTTTTCGAAGGGCACCGTGACGTCGCATATGACGACACACTTGGAGGGCTCGTGCCTGATCACGAGATCAGGTCGTAGCTCCTTAAGTTCCCCGTCGACCCCCTCGACCCGCTGGTTTACCCGTTTTTCACCGGGCATACGGCAAGCCTTTCGGAGCCTGTGCAGCACGGCGTCGTGCCTCAGCTGAATGGCGGCAGAATGGACCCCACAGTGGTTGATAACGTGGGGAAGGGTCTCGGCCGCCAACCCGCATCGCCGACATCTTCGGTCCGCCTCCCCCCAGCGACGAGCGCCGTTTAGGGGGAGGACGTCCAGGCGCGCGCGGTGGATAAAGCGCCAGTCGGCGAAGCGGGTGAAGCTGCCGCCGCGGACGAAGTGATTGCTCACCCCAGCCCGCGACGACACCTCGAACACCTTCCCCTGGTCCGGTTTGGCCAAAAGCGTTGACGCGTAAAATGCCGCCATCGCTGAGCGCAGACGGGTCACCACCTGGGCACGAGCACCAGGTGGGACTTTTACCGTGTCCCCTACGGGCGTACCCCTGCACTCCACGACCAACTCCTCGGTCGGCCCGCTCCACCGCCACCGAAGAGACAACCTTTCGGACTGCCTCCGGGCGGCGTTCCGCGCCCTCGACCACAGGGAGCGCTCCCCTCCGTCGCGAAGCCTCCCCTCGAGCGAGCCCGAGAGGAAGGCAGCTAAATCTTCGCCCGATGGCGGGCCCCCAATACGCCTGGCCACAACTCCCCGCAGAGACGCCCACGCGAGCCCCCTGACCGTCTCGTCGCCAGCCGTAAGCATACGGAAGGCGTGCGCGACGGACAGGACGTCCGCGAGGTCAGACATCGGAAGTAGCCCACAACCCCCCCGTTTGGGAGGGAGGTAGACCACCTCCGCGCTGGCCCTCTGCGGGAGGTTGAGCCAGGCCTTGGCAGCCCGCCGGATCTCCAAATCTACGGTCTTGAGGGGGCGTTTCTCCACTGCGGCTCCCCGTAGCAGAAAGTCGACGCGCGGCAGGATGTTGGTGGCCAAGGTCTCTATCTTCTGCCACGGGGCGAGGAGAGCGCGGTCAACCGCCCGAAGATCCTCCAGGAGGCCTCCGACGGCGACATATGGAGTTTGGTCGACCGAGAAGCCGGTCGGGACTCCGAGATGAAAGTAAGGCTCGCCGCCTACCAGGCGATGAACGGGCTGCCCCTGGATCTCGAAGGTCGTCGGTAGGACCCTGCCGACCACTCCTGCACCGATGTGCAGGGTGGCGCATTTCGCAGGGTTGAACCGCAACCCCACCGACGATGCTTCGAGCTCCGCGACGGCAAGAAGCCGCCGCATTCCCTCGGGCGTTTCAGCGACAAGGGCTATGTCGTCCGCGTACGCGAAGGTGTTAAAGCGATAGCCCAGTAGATCGAACCCCGCATCGACATCAGTGACTGCGCGCAGCACCGAGTCGATAGCGAGGTCAAATACTACCGGGCTAAGCGGACACCCCTGTCGCACGCCCGACAGAATCGGGACAGGCGCGGTGTAGCCCTCGGCAGTTCGCACCCGCGTGGAGCACCCGTCATACATGGAGTTCCATATATTGACGAGGCCCCCCGGCACGCCGGAGCGAATGAGCGCGCGGCGGATCGTCGCATGCGGGATCGAGCCAAACGCGTTGGAAAGATCCAGCCATGCGACGACCGCCTGCCGCCGAGTCCGCCGGGCATCAGTCAGGATTTCCTGCAGGACGAAGTTATGCTCGTAGCACCCCTCGTCCCTTAGGAATCCCTTCTGCGCCCGGCTAAGCTTGTTGTTACTGACCGCCCAGTCGGTCAGACGATCAGCGACGAGCGCGGCGTAAAGTTTGGGGACCGTATCACCCAGCGCGAGAGGACGCCAGTTCTCCAACATTTCCCGGTCGCCTTTCTTGTACACCAACACTGTGTTGGAGGTCTTCCAGGACGCGGGAACTGCCTCGAGCCGCTGACAGATGTTAAATAGCGCGGTGAGGAGTCGCGCGCCCGGATCCGATTCGCGGAGGTCCTTATAGCTGATACCGTCGGGACCCGGCGCAGAGTTATTCATACGCCGGAGCCGACGGTCAACTACTCGCTCCGCGAACGGATCGAGCAGGCGCGCGGCCTCCTCAACGGCCAAGGGGTCAGCGCACTCCACGACTTCGTCGTCGACGCTGCCCATAGGTTCCCCTCCGCGATATAGGTCCTCGAAGTACGCCTGGACCCGCTCCTTCGGCACTTGGCAGAATTCTGCGGGCCCCTGCAGCACCTCTCGGACCGCACGACGTCGGTTCACCCGGTACAGCGCCTGTAGACGAGTCGCTTCGCGCACCCAGTCTCCGCGTCCTTCTCCCGACTGCGAGGGACCGGCCGGTGCCGGCCCCCTTCGATTTCTGGCGCCGTCTCTCGCTGGGGCGGCCCCCTCGCCCCGCCGCCCCCGCGCCTCACGCGACCGAACCGGACGGTCACGGGCGCCGGGAGCATCGCCGTTGGCCACACCCGCCGCACCTCCCCCGAGGAAGTCAGCGACCGAGGCCGCGTATTCCTCGAGGTCAGCGAGCGAGGCAACGTCTCCGGCCCGCCGCATCAGCACGTCCCGCACGACCAGTCGTGCCCGCCCGTACTGCCTCGCGGCAGCAGCAGGGGTCAGTAGGTCAGCGGGCCGCTGACCCGTCGGGCCGGGAGCGCGCCGCGGACCTCGGCGGTGCTCCCCGCCCCCGTTTAGGGCTCGTCTCGGCGGTGTCGTCTCACTCGCTCCCGCGCCGCCGGCTACGGTTGCTCCCCGCCGACGGCCCATGACACCGCGGACGCTCGCGGACCCACTCGGATGTCCGGCCGCTCCGTCTTCAATACGCCGTTGACCCGGTGCTCCTCCCGCGCTGATCCCCCGGGATGCGACGATCGCGGCGAGCCCCGCTGGAACGCTCTCGACGGACCGAACACTGGTCCGTTCCAGCACCACCGAGCACGGTCGAATCACTCTCGCAATGTCATTAGCGTTCGCCGGCGTCATCGGCGAGACGGGCGATTGCCGCGGCCCCGCCGCCGCCGGGCTGACACTTTGTACGGAGTCGTCGCTCCGCCGACGCCTCGCTCCTCTTCCCAGGCTCGTCCTCCATCCCTCTGGGTCTCCCTCCTCCCCCGATGTCCTTGGGGATGCTCCTCGGTGCACTTCGTCTGGCGTCCTCATGTCCCGGCGCATCCGCACGTCGACCTCACACGGTGACACCTCCAGGATGGTCGGGAGGGTGGAGGGACGGAGCGGCGTGCTCCTTCTCCCCGCGGTGTACCCCGTGGACATTACGGGGGACCCGCATGTAGTGGTTGTCACCGTGTTGGTCGACAACGTGGCGGGCATCGACGTCGCGGGCATCTCCGAAGTTGGTGGAGGTTGAGGAGACACCGCGCCGCACACGCAGATGGTCGGCGATGCGGCGGGGCTCCTCTGGGAGGGCAGGGTCCCGCACTGCAGGGGCGACGTCCTCGCCGGCCCCTGTGCCCTCCCAATGCTGCGCGACGTCGATAGCGCGGCGCTTAGATTCCGCACCGCGGTGCCGGCGGAGGTGGTCGTCGCCGGCCGCGCCTCCGGGTTTCTCCTGGTAGACGTCGTCCTACCCGGAGGCGCCCGCGGTGCCGCCCTGGCCGATGACCTGGCCAGGGACCTCGTCTCCCGCGCGGTCTTCTCGACCGACACGCTGGACGCCCGAGTCCTGCTCCTCGTCGTGGGTCCTGCCTGGATGGTGGTTGGCGGTGTTTTCTCGGGCGTCCTCCTCCGTGTGCCCCCTCCGCCGCCGAAGGATGGTGAAAAATCGGCGGCGGCTCCTGGTGACCTTTTGGGGGGCACGCGTGTCGGTCTGGTAGCGCCGCTCTTCTCGAGAGGCACGCTCTGCGATCTCCGACTCCTGGACGACCCCGCCGTGCTGGTGGTGGTCGGCGGGGTCACAGAGGGCCTCCTGGTGGTCGCCGGCCCTCCCCCCGATGACGTGGGAGTCGGAATTCGCGCCTCTCTGGACGCGGGAGACGGACGCTTCCTATTGGCCGCGCCGCGTTGCGTTGAAGATCCGCCTTGAATTTGCGGATGCGCCTTAATCGCGCCGGCGACGGCCGCGCGTGGCGCGGCGCTCGCGGTGCACGTAATGGCGGCCGTCCTTCCCGTCAACGTTTGTGTGCGCGTGGTGTTTGCGGCGGCCGACGACGATGGTGGGTTTGTCGTCGGCCCCGCTGCAGTGACGGCCGCGTAGGAGGGAGATCTCCTCGTTGGCGCCGATGTGGCTGGTGGTGTTGCCCGCGTTGTAATTCCCGCTGTTGTCTGTGCAGGTGGTGTCGGCGCCGATGTGGAGAACGAGAGCCTGGGTTGCCGCGAGGATGACGCTTGGCTTCGCGACGGTGCTCCAGCGGCAGACGTCGACGGCGGGGCAGCGCCCATCGCCCTTGGACGCGCACCCGAAGAAGATGGCCCGCCGGCAGTACTACCAGTGTGTGCGTCATCCGCGTTGCGACCCGCCGCAGCGGGGACACCGTGACTTTTTTCAAAATGCAATTTAACTGATTTGAGGGGATATCTCCCTTGCCCCATGTACTCGCACATGGAGCATTTGTACGTCACGGTGTCCCCTGCATGGTATTTTTTCTGGTGCTTAATTAGGTGCGGCGGGTCGCTAAATTCGCCGCGCGACTTCGCGACGCCGTCAGCGGTCATCCAGCAGCGCGGGCAATGCACCCGGGCGGGCACTGGATACTCGATGACGACGACGCGGGCGTCCTGTGACATTGTGTTTTATAGTTTAGTGTAGATAAGAATAAATGTATGTATGCAGGCGATGCTGCAGGACTCGTGCTGGTATGTGAATGTGTAAGTGTGTAGACAAGTGCGTGTATATGCGTGACAAATGTAAATGTAGAGTAGTAAATACTTATATGCGTGGATGTGTATATACAATTGAGGTACTTCTGCGAGTGGATGGATGCGAGTATATGTGGGTGACTAATTTAATAATAAGTATGTAGAAGAATGTTTATGAAAGAGTATGTGTGTGTACCACTCAGCGATGGACATATAATTATACAAAAGTTATCAGAAATATGTAAAAATTATAGAAATTATATAGTTAAGCGTATAAGTACCTTTAAGAGATAATGTGAATCATTGCACAAACCACCAGCATCAAAATTAGAATAAATAAGTTAGATATAGCTAAATATACACGCAACGGTGAGTCTATCAGTGTGAAATTATAGTAATTTGAGTATCTATGACAGTAGCGATTAAATATATGTCAATAAAATAAGTAAGAGTGTTTGAGAAACTGTATATATAGTAATAATAAATAGATGTAAGTAAGAAAGAATAAGAACATAATTATAATGACAAATATGTCGATTTACAAATGTGTACACATGCTCAAACTGCAGCGATAACCAGAGCGATGACTAGACTTGTATAGATTACTATGTATGTACAATTTGAAATGAGATAAATAAGTAACTATGAATAAATAGATATATACAATTAGGAAATAAGTAGAAATAAATAATTAAATAAATAGATACACTTAAATATATACAATTGAAAAAGTAAATAGTTATGAATCTATATGTGCACATACAGTATGAAGGAAAATAAGAATAGACAGCTACAAGTTGATACATACACACAATTGCAAATAAATAACTAAATAAATGGTTAATAAATAGATCGATATATATACAGATTAGAAATTTAATTATAAGTATAAAGGAATAGGATCGATAGATAACTGTCATAGATAATACATAGTAGTATATATATATTTACTCCACAAAGATGTCAGTACCCGCAGCGTTGAGTCTCTTAATTGAAATTTATAATATTTAAGTACCTTATGACGGTTGCAATTGTAATAAATAGGTAGAATAAGCAAGAATATATGAATAGCTGTATATATAATATTGATAAATAAATATATGTGAAATAGAATAAAAGAATATAATTACAAGAATGAGATATGTCAATGTGGGAGTGTGTATATGCGATCAAATTGCAGCGAAGACCAAGGCGATGTATGAGATTTATATGTATGCACAATCTACCGTTAAATAAATAAATAAATATAGATAAATGTATATACACAATTCCGGTATAAATAGAAATAAATAGTAATAAATAAATAAATATAATTATATATATACAATTGACAGAATAAATAAATAGCTAGATAGTTCTGAATATTTATATGTACATTCAATTGGAGACAGAATAAGAAGTGATAGCTGCAGGTTAATACACATATACAATTGCAAATAAATAGATAAATAAATAAATAATTATATATATATATATATATAGATTAATTTTAAATTATAATTATAAGGGGATGGGATCAATAGATATATAAATAAATAAATAACTGTCATAGGTATCATATAGAAAAATACGTACATTTATTCAACACAAATGTCAATGTCACATGCGCGGCGCGCGACAATAACAATGTCAACGCCGTGACACGTGGAGGCAGTGCACGGCGGGCCGGATGACAGGCCCGCTAATTACTCAAACACTAATTAAATAATAAATAGCTACGCACTGCACCCACGTGCCACTGAGCTGTCACAACACCGCGCAATTACCTTTACAGGACGCCTGTCAACCGCGGATGACGCACACTCGCTCGCAGAAAAAGGGGCAATCCCGCTCTTTCCTGATTAATAATTAATTAACGCGATCGCCTCTCGGCCGGACACACTCGCAACGCACTCACACTCCCGGATTAAAAAATAAAAACTTATCAAATAATAAAAAAAAAACCGGCTAAGCCCCCCGAGCTAAGTCTTTCCGCGAGAAAAAGGCGCGATCGCCCGGGGATTCAGAACACGCTAATTAGTGAAACCGGGCGCGCGGCCACGGGTCAGGGCCTAATAAGCCTGTAAATAAAGATGTTAACTAACTAATTATTATGTTTTAATTGGCTTATTAGGCCGCTCCTGACGGTACTGCAATGTCAGGTCGACCCGCGGCAGAGTCGGAGCAAGCTCCGGTCACCCGCCCGGTTCCAAAAATCAGTTTAATATTCTGAATCCCCTATGGGGATTGTATCAGATATTAAGCTGATAAGAACAGATTAAAACCACTTTATTTTCAATTAATGTTCCCCGGGAGGGCAAACCCCCCCGGGGTAGGTAAATACAATATCAAAGCGGCTCTAGCCGCGCGCAAACTTAAATAATATATGAGTGGGGGACAATAACCCCCCCTGCCAGTGGGCAACACTATGATTATGCGATGGGGGAGGGCCCGCCTCCCCCAGAGCGCGAGTATATATACATATTATATTAGTATTGCCCCGGTTCGCAGGCCGGGGCAATTCGTATAATATAAATCACAGCATTTCGCTCCCGGGCCTATCACAGTCGCAAGTCAAAAGATAAAATGGCCCGGGAGCGCGCACGCGGTTTAAAAAATTATTTAAAAAGAAATTAGTCAATTACGACTCATTCACACTCGCTTAAAATACAATATTATTATACGCGACATTCACTCTCGGAACATATAGGCCCACACAGCATGCAATAGCAAGCAAATAAAAATAAAATAAAAAATAAAAATAAAAAATATTTGTGGGCAGGACAAATACGCAATAATTTACGCGACATTCACACTCGGAATACACATCGCAATAAAAAATAAAAATAAAAATAAATATAAAAATAAATATATAATAGATAAATAAATAAATAAATAGATAACCTAAGTTAGGCAACACCGCCGTTCCTGCCGGCGGGCCAACGCCGGCGAACCGCTCGGGGGGGTGTCGCGAGCACCCCATCACCGGAGGGACGGGAAGGAGCGGCGTACTGGCGCACGCCGGACACGTGTTCCACGTAAACGTCCCGCGACCAGCGAATGGTATCCGAGACAACGAGGCGGCGCAGCATAGAGGCGTACGCACTGCCAATATGCAACGTCCGCAGCACCGCCTCGTTGGCTGGATCCCACGAGCCGAGGGAGCCGACGACGAAGGCCGTCACGACGACACGGTACCCTTCGCGCTGGAGCGCCTCCGCCAAGGGCGAGTACTTGGCAATTTTCCTCGCCCTGGCCTCCTCAAACGACCTCCAGCGGTTTTCGAAGGGCACCGTGACGTCGCAAATGACGACACACTTGGAGGGCTCGTGCCTGATCACGAGATCAGGTCGTAGCTCCCCAAGTTCCCCGTCGACCCCCTCGACCCGCTGGTTTACCCGTTTTTCACCGGGCACACGGCAAGCCTTTCGGAGCCTGTGCAGCACGGCGTCGTGCCTCAGCTGAATGGCGGCAGAATGGACCCCACAGTGGTTGATAACATGGGGAAGGGTCTCGGCCGCCAACCCGCATCGCCGACATCTTCGGTCCGCCTCCCCCCAGCGACGAGCGCCGTTTAGGGGGAGGACATCCAGGCGCGCGCGGTGGATAAAGCGCCAGTCGGCGAAGCGGGTGAAGCTGCCGCCGCGGACGAAGTGATTGCTCACCCCAGCCCGCGACGACACCTCGAACACCTTCCCCTGGTCCGGTTTGGCCAAAAGCGTTGACGCGTAAAATGCCGCCACCGCTGAGCGCAGACGGGTCCCCACCTGGGCACGAGCACCAGGTGGGACTTTTACCGTGTCCCCTATGGGCGTACCCCTGCACTCCACGACCAACTCCTCGGTCGGCCCGCTCCATCGCCACCGAAGAGACAACCTTTCGGACTGCCTCCGGGCGGCGTTCCGCGCCCTCGACCACAGGGAGCGCTCCCCTCCGTCGCGAAGCCTCCCCTCGAGCGAACCCGAGAGGAAGGCAGCTAAATCTTCGCCCGATGGCGGGCCCCCAATACGCCTGGCCACAACTCCCCGCAGAGATGCCCACGCGAGCCCCCTGACCGTCTCGTCGCCAGCCGTAAGCATACGGAAGGCGTGCGCGACGGACAGGACGTCCGCGAGGTCAGACATCGGAAGTAGCCCACAACCCCCCCGTTTGGGAGGGAGGTAGACCACTTCCGCGCTGGCCCTCTGCGGGAGGTTGAGCCAGGCCTTGGCAACCCGCCGGATCTCCAAGTCTACGGTTTTGAGGGGGCGTTTCTCCACTGCGGCTCCCCGCAGCAGAAAGTCGACGCGTGGCAGGATGTTGGTAGCCAGCGTCTCTATCCTCTGCCACGGGGCGAGGAGAGCGCGGTCAACCGCCCGAAGATCCTCCAGGAGGCCTCCGATGGTGACATATGGAGTCTGGTCGACCGAGAAACCGGTCGGGACTCCGAGATGAAAATAAGGCTCGCCGTCCGCCAGGTGACGAACGGGCTGCCCCTGGATCTCGAAGGTCGTCGGTAGGACCCTGCCGACCACTCCTGCACCGATGTGCAGGGTGGCGCATTTCGCAGGGTTGAACCGCAACCCCACCGACGATGCTTCGAGCTCCGCGACGGCGAGAAGCCGCCGCATTCCCTCGGGCGTTTCAGCGACAAGGGCTATGTCGTCCGCGTACGCGAAGGTGTTAAAGCGATAGCCCAGTAGATCGAACCCCGCATCGACATCGGTGACTGCGCGCAGCACCGAGTCGATAGCGAGGTCAAATACTACCGGGCTAAGCGGACACCCCTGTCGCACGCCCGAGCGAATCGGGACAGGCGCGGTGTAGCCCTCGGCAGTTCGCACCCGCGTGGAGCACCCGTCATACATGGAATTCCATATACTGACGAGGCCCCCCGGCACGCCGGAGCGAACGAGCGCGCGGCGGATCGTCGCATGCGGGATCGAGCCAAACGCGTTGGAAAGATCCAGCCATGCGACGACCGCCTGCCGCCGAGTCCGCCGGGCATCAGTCAGGATCTCCTGCAGGACGAAGTTATGCTCGTAGCACCCCTCGTCCCTTAGGAATCCCTTCTGCGCCCGGCTAAAGCTTGTTGTTACTGACCGCCCAGTCGGTCAGACGATCAGCGACGAGCGCGGCGTAAAGTTTGGGGACCGTATCACCCAGCGCGAGAGGACGCCAGTTCTCCAACATTTCCCGATCGCCTTTCTTGTACACCAACACTGTGTTGGAGGTCTTCCAGGACGCGGGAACCGCCTCGAGCCGCTGACAGATGTTAAATAGCACGGTGAGGAGTCGCGCGCCCGGATCCGATTCGCGGAGGTCCTTATAGCTGATACCGTCGGGACCCGGCGCAGAGTTATTCATACGCCGGAGCCGACGGTCAACTACTCGCTCCGCGAACGGATCGAGCAGGCGCGCGGCCTCCTCAACGGCCAAGGGGTCAGCGCGCTCCACGACTTCGTCGCCGACACTGCCCATAGGTTCCCCTCCGCGATATAGGTCCTCGAAGTACGCCTGGACCCGCTCCTTCGGCACTTGGCAGAATTCTGCGGGCCCCTGCAGCACCTCTCGGACCGCACGACGTCGGTTCACCCGGTACAGCGCCTGCAGACGAGTCGCTTCGCGCACCCAGTCTCCGCGTCCTTCTCCCGACTGCGAGGGACCGGCCGGTGCCGGCCCCTTTCGATTTCTGGCGTCGTCTCTCGCTGGGGCGGCCCCCTCGCCCCGCCGCCCCCGTGCCTCACGCGACCGAACCGGACGGTCACGGGCGCCGGGAGCACCGCCGTTGGCCACACCCGCCGCACCTCCCCCGAGGAAGTCAGCGACCAAGGCCGCGTATTCCTCGAGGTCAGCGAGCGAGGCAACGTCTCCGGCCCGCCGTATCAGCACGTCCCGCACGACCAGTCGTGCCCGCCTGTACTGCCTCGCGGCAGCAGCAGGGGTCGGTAGGTCGGCGGGCCGCTGACCCGTCGGGCCGGGAGCGCGCGGCGGACCTCGGCGGTTCTCCCCGCCCTTGTTTAGGGCTCGACTCGGCGGTGTCGTCTCATTCGCTCCCGCGCCGCCGGCTACGGTTGCTCCCCGCCGACGGCCCATAACACCGCGGACGCTCGCGGACCCACTCGGATGTCCGGCTGCTCCGTCTTCAATACGCCGTTGACCCGGCGCTCCTCCCGCGTTGATCCCCCGGGATGCGACGATCGCGGCGAGCCCCGCTGGAACGCTCGCAACGGACCGAACACTGGTCCGCTCCAGCACCACCGAGCACGGTCGAATCACTCTCTCAAAGTCATTTATGTTCGCCGGCGTTATCGGCGAGACGGGCGACTGCCGCAGCCCCGCCGCCGCCGGGCTGACACCCTGCACGGAGTCGTCGCTCCGCCGACGCCTCGCTCTTCTTCCCAGGCTCGTCCTCCATCCCTCTGGGTCTCCCTCCTCCCCCGATGTCCTTGGGGATGCTCCTCGGTGCACCTCGTCCGGCGTCCTCATGTCCCGGCGCATCCGCACGTCGACCTCACACGGTGACACCTCCAGGATGGTCGGGAGGGGGGAGGGACGGAGCGGCGTGCTCCTTCTCCCCGCGGTGTACCCCGTGGACATTACGGGGGACCCGCATGTAGTGGTTGTCACCGTGTTGGTCGACAACGTGGCGGGCATCGACGTCGCGGGCATCTCCGGAGTTGGTGGAGGTTGAGGAGACACCGCGCCGCACACGCAGATGGTCGGCGATGCGGCGGGGCTCCTCTGGGAGGGCGGGGTCCCGCGCTGCAGGGGCGACGTCCTCGCCGGCCCCTGTGCCCTCCCTGTGCTCCGCGACGTCGATAGCGCGGCGCTCAGATTCCGCACCGCGGTGCCGGCGGAGATGGTCGTCGTCGGCCGCGCCTCCGGGTTCCTCCTGGTAGACGTCGTCCTACCCAGAGGCGCCCGCGGTGCCGCCCTGGCCGATGACCTGGCCAGGGGCCTCGTCTCCCGCGCGGTCTTCTCGACCGACACGCTGGACGCCCGAGTCCTGCTCCTCGTCGTGGGTCCTGCCTGGATGGTGGTTGGCGGTGTTTTCTCGGGCGTCCTCCTCCGTGTGCCCCCCCCGCCGCCGAAGGATGGTGAAAAATCGGCGGCGGCTCCCGGTGACCTCCTGGGGGGCACGCGTATCGGTCTGGCAGCGCCGCTCTTCTCGAGAGGCACGCTCATCGATCTTCGACTCCTGGACGACCCCGCCGTGCTGGTGGTGGTCGGCGGGGTCACGGAGGGCCTCCTGGTGGTCGCCGGCCCTCCCCCCGATGACGTAGGAGTCGGAATTCGCGCCTCTCTGGACGCGGGAGACGGACGCTTCCTATTGGTTGCGCCGCGCTGTGCTGTGGATCCGCCTTGAGGTTGCGGATGCGCCTTAATCGCGCCGACGACGGCCGCGCGTGGCGCGGCGCTCGCGGTGCACGTAATGGCGGCCGTCCTTCCCGTCAATGTTGGTGTGCGCGTGGTGTTTGCGGCGGCCGACGACGATGGTGGGTTTGTCGTCGGCCCCGCTGCAGTGACGGCCGCGTAGGAGGGAGATCTCCTCGTTGGCGCCGATGTGGCTGGTGGTGTTGCCCGCGTTGTAATTCCCGCTGTTGTCTGTGCAGGTGTCGGCGCCGATGCGGAGAACGAGAGCCTGGGTTGCTGCGAGGACGACGCTCGGCTTCGCGACGGTGCTCCAGCGGCAGACGTCGACGGCGGGGCAGCGCCCATCGCCCTTGGACGCGCACCCGAAGAAGATGGCCCGCCGGCAGCACTACTAGTGCGTGCGCCATCCGCGTCGCGACCCGCCGCAGCGGGGACACCGTGACTTTTTTCAAAGTGTATCTTAACAGATTTAAGGGGATATCTCCCTTGCCCCATGTACTCGCACATGGAGCATTTGTATGTCACGGTGTCCCCCGCATGATATTTCTTTTGGTGCTTGATTAAGTGCGGCGGGTCGCTAAATTCGCCGCGTGACTTCGCGACGCCGTCAGCGGTCATCCAGCAGCGCGGGCAATGCACCCGGGCGGGTACTGGATACTCG
Organism: Anoplolepis gracilipes; assembly: GCF_047496725.1. Classification (NCBI taxonomy): domain Eukaryota; kingdom Metazoa; phylum Arthropoda; class Insecta; order Hymenoptera; family Formicidae; genus Anoplolepis; species Anoplolepis gracilipes. The sequence goes on along the minus strand of NC_132980.1, from coordinate 1,436,577 downwards.
ATGACGACGACGCGGGCGTCCTGTGACATTTTAGCTTTAAGGTTAGAACAAATAGGTAGGAACAAATATATATATATGTAGGCAGAGTTGTGCAAGACTCGTGTGTATGTGTGAACGGCTGTGTGTATGTTATGTGCAAATAGTTTTAAATAAATAATTATAAATAGTTGGATGCAAGAATGTGTATATACAATTAATGTATCGCTGCAGGTGAATGTATGTCAGTATGTATGAGTGAGTAGTTTGTAGAAGTATGTGAGTGGATATGTGAATCGTTATGTGTGAACAGTCCAGCGATGAATAGATATAAGTAGAAATAATTAAAAGTGTGGTTAATTATAAAGAAAATTAGACAATGTTACTATTTAGGTACAGCTGCGAGTGGCTGAATATGAATGTCTATGCGTATAAAGTTTAATAACAGATATGTAGAAGAATGTATGCAAGTCAATATGTATGTGCCACTCAGCGATGAATGTATGATTATGTGAAGGCTGTCAGAAATATGTACAATTATAAGAAATTAGTTAAGAGTATATGTACCTTTAGGAATCAATGTAGATCAATGTATATACCACCAGCATCAAAATTGAGATAAATAAGTGAGATATGATTGAACATACACACAGCGTTGAGTCTATCGATGAGAATTTGTAGGGCTGAAGTATCTATGACAGTCGTAGTTGAAATAAATAAATAGAATAAATAAAAATATATAAATAACTGTATATATAGTATTAATTGATAGGTATAAGTATAAAAGAATAAGAATATAATAGTGAATATGTCAATGTGAGAGTATGTATATATGACCAAGTTGCAGCGAAGACTAGAGCGATGACTAGATTTGTGTGAATTAATACATATATATGTACAAATTGGAATGAAATAAATAAATGATTATAAATGAATGAGTATATGCAATTCAGAAATAAATATAAATAAATAAATAAATATAATTATGTATATACAATTGAGAAAATAAATAATTATAGAAATATATGTACATATAGTGAGACAAAAGATAAGAAAAGATAGCTGCAAGTTAATATATATACAATTGAGAATAATAATAAATAAACAGATAAATAGATAGTTATTAACTAGATATATATATATATACAAATTAATTTTTAATTATAAAATAAAATAAGGGAGTAGGATTAATAAAAAACTGTCACAGGTAACATATAAGGGCATACATATATTTATTCAATAAAAGCGTCAATGTCACATGCGCGGCGTGCGACAATAACAATGTCAACGCTGTGACACGTGGAGGCAGCGCGCGGCGGGCCGGATGACAGGTCCGCTAATTGTACAAATGACTTTAATTTAATTAATACTATTAATTAATAGACGCGCACTGCACCCACGTGCCACTGAACTGTCACAACACCGCGCAATTACCTTAACAGGACGCCCGTCAAACGCAGACGACGCACACTCGCTCGCAAAGGGCAATCCCGCTGTTTTTTAATAAATAAATAAATTAATTATGCGGATCGCCTCTCGGCCGGACACTCGCGACGCACTCACACTCCCGGGTTAAAAAAGACTTATCAATTAATAAAAATTACTCCGGCTAAGCCCCCCGAGCTAAGTCTTTCCGCGAGAAAAAGGCGCGATCGCCCGGGGATTCAGAACACGCTAATTAGTGAAACCGGGCGCGCGGCCACGGGTCAGGGCCTAATAAGCCTGTAAATAAAGATGTTAACTAACTAATTATTATGTTTTAATTGGCTTATTAGGCCGCTCCTGACGGTACTGCAATGTCAGGTCGACCCGCGGCAGAGTCGGAGCAAGCTCCGGTCACCCGCCCGGTTCCAAAAATCAGTTTAATATTCTGAATCCCCTATGGGGATTGTATCAGATATTAAGCTGATAAGAACAGATAAAAACCACTTTATTTTCAATTAATGTTCCCCGGGAGGGCGAACCCCCCCGGGGTAGATAGGTACAATATCAAAGCGGCTCTAGCCGCGCGCAGACTTAAATAATATATGGGCGGGGGACAATAACCCCCCCCGCCAGTGGGCAACACTATGATTATGCGATGGGGGAGGGCCCGCCTCCCCCAGAGCGCGAGTATATATAAATATTATATTAATATTGCCCCGGTTCGCAGGCCGGGGCAATTCGTATAATACATATCACAGCATTTCGCTCCCGGGCCTATCACAGTCGCAAGTCAAAAGATAAAAAGGCCCGGGAGCGCGCACGCGGTTTAAAAAAAATTATTAAAAAAGAAATTAGTCAATTACGACTCATTCACACTCGCTTAAAATACAATATTATTATACGCGACATTCACTCTCGGAACATATAGGCCCACAGCATGCAATAGCAAGCAAAAATAAAAAAAATAAAAATATAAGATAAAAGATAATTGGGGGCAGGACAGATACGCAATAATTTACGCGACATTCACACTCGGAATACACATCGTACTAAAATAAATAAAATAAATAGAAATAAGAATAAATATATATAAAATAAATAAGTAAAATAAATAATAGAACTAGGCGACACCGCCGTTTCTGTCGGCGGGCCAACGCCGGCGAACCGCTCGGGGAGGTGTCGCGAGCACCCCATCACCGGAGGGACGGGAAGGAGCGGCGTACTGGCGCACGCCGGACACGTGTTCCACGTAAACGTCCCGCGACCAGCGAATGGTATCCGAGACAACGAGGCGGCGCAGCATAGAGGCGTACGCACTGCCAATATGCAACGTCCGCAGCACCGCCTCGTTGGCCGGATCCCACGAGCCGAGGGAGCCGACGACGAAGGCCGTCACGACGACACGGTACCCTTCGCGCTGGAGCGCCTCCGCCAAGGGCGAGTACTTGGCAATTTTCCTCGCCCTGGCCTCCTCAAACGACCTCCAGCGGTTTTCGAAGGGCACCGTGACGTCGCAAATGACGACACACTTGGAGGGCTCGTGCCTGATCACGAGATCAGGTCGTAGCCCCCCAAGTTCCCCGTCGACCCCCTCGACCCGCTGGTTTACCCGTTTTTCACCGGGCATACGGCAAGCCTTTCGGAGCCTGTGCAGCACGGCGTCGTGCCTCAGCTGAATGGCGGCAGAATGGACCCCACAGTGGTTGATAACGTGGGGAAGGGTCTCGGCCGCCAACCCGCATCGCCGACATCTACGGTCCGCCTCCCCCCAGCGACGAGCGCCGTTTAGGGGGAGGACGTCCAGGCGCGCGCGGTGTATAAAGCGCCAGTCGGCGAAGCGGGTGAAGCTGCCGCCGCGGACGAAGTGATTGCTCCCCCCGGCCCGCGACGACACCTCGAACACCTTCCCCTGGTCCGGTTTGGCCAAGAGCGTTGACGCGTAAAATGCCGCCACCGCTGAGCGCAGACGGGTCACCACCTGGGCACGAGCACCAGGTGGGACTTTTACCGTGTCCCCTACGGGCGTACCCCTGCACTCCACGACCAACTCCTCGGTCGGCCCGCTCCATCGCCACCGAAGAGACAACCTTTCGGACTGCCTCCGGGCGGCGTTCCGCGCCCTCGACCACAGGGAGCGCTCCCCTCCGTCGCGAAGCCTCCCCTCGAGCGAGCCCGAGAGGAAGGCAGCTAAATCTTCGCCCGATGGCGGGCCCCCAATACGCCTGGCCACAACTCCCCGCAGAGACGCCCACGCGAGCCCCCTGACCGTCTCGTCGCCAGCCGTAAGCATACGGAAGGCGTGCGCGACGGACAGGACGTCCGCGAGGTCAGACATCGGAAGTAGCCCACAACCCCCCCGTTTGGGAGGGAGGTAGACCACCTCCGCGCTGGCCCTCTGCGGGAGGTTGAGCCAGTCCTTGGCAGCCCGCCGGATCTCTAAATCTACGGTTTTGAGGGGGCGTTTCTCCACTGCGGCTCCCCGTAGCAGAAAGTCGACGCGCAGCAGGATGTTGGTGGCCAAGGTCTCTATTTTCTGCCACGGGGCGAGGAGAGCGCGGTCAACCGCCCGAAGATCCCCCAGGAGGCCTCCGATGGTGACATATGGAGTCTGGTCGACCGAGAAGCCGGTCGGGACTCCGAGATGAAAGTAAGGCTCGCCGTCTGCCAGGTGACGAACGGGCTGCCCCTGGATCTCGAAGGTCGTCGGTAGGACCCTGCCGACCACTCCTGCACCGATGTGCAGGGTGGCGCATTTCGCAGGGTTGAACCGCAACCCCACCGACGATGCTTCGAGCTCCGCGACGGCGAGAAGCCGCCGCATTCCCTCGGGCGTTTCAGCGACAAGGGCTATGTCGTCCGCGTACGCGAAGGTGTTAAAGCGATAGCCCAGTAGATCGAACCCCGCATCGACATCGGTGACTGCGCGCAGTACCGAGTCGATAGCGAGGTCAAATACTACCGGGCTAAGCGGACACCCCTGTCGCACGCCCGAGCGAATCGGGACAGGCGCGGTGTAGCCCTCGGCAGTTCGCACCCGCGTGGAGCACCCGTCATACATGGAGTTCCATATATTGACGAGGCCCCCCGGCACGCCGGAGCGAATGAGCGCGCGGCGGATCGTCGCATGCGGGATCGAGCCAAACGCGTTGGAAAGATCCAGCCATGCGACGACCGCCTGCCGCCGAGTCCGCCGGGCATCAGTCAGGATTTCCTGCAGGACGAAGTTATGCTCGTAGCACCCCTCGTCCCTTAGGAATCCTTTCTGCGCCCGGCTAAGTTTGTTGTTACTGACCGCCCAGTCGGTCAGACGATCAGCGACGAGCGCGGCGTAAAGTTTGGGGACCGTATCACCCAGCGCGAGAGGACGCCAGTTCTCTAACATTTCCCGGTTGCCTTTTTTATACACCAACACTGTGTTGGAGGTCTTCCAGGACGCGGGAACTGCCTCGAGCCGCTGACAGATGTTAAATAGAGCGGTGAGGAGTCGCGCGCCCGGATCCGATTCGCGGAGGTCCTTATAGCCGATACCGTCGGGACCCGGCGCAGAGTTATTCATACGCCGGAGCCGACGGTCAACTATTCGCTCCGCGAACGGATCGAGCAGGCGCGCGGCCTCCTCAACGGCCAAGGGGTCAGCGCGCTCCACGACTTCGTCGTCGACACTGCCCATAGGATCCCCTCCGCGATATAGGTCCTCGAAGTACGCCTGAACCCGCTCCTTCGGCACTTGGCAGAATTCTGCGGGCCCCTGCAGCACCTCTCGGACCGCACGACGTCGGTTCACCCGGTACAGCGCCTGTAGACGAGTCGCTTCGCGCACCCAGTCTCCGCGTCCTTCTCCCGACTGCGAGGGACCGGCCGGTGCCGGCCCCCTTTGATTTCTGGCGTCGTCTCTCGCTGGGGCGGCCCCCCCGCCCCGCCGCCCCCGCGCCTCACGCGACCGAACCGGACGGTCACGGGCGCCGGGAGCATCGCCGTCGGCCACACCCGCCGCACCTCCCCCGAGGAAGTCAGCGACCGAGGCCGCGTATTCCTCGAGGTCAGCGAGCGAGGCAACGCCTCCGGCCCGCCGCATCAGCACGTCCCGCACGACCAGTCGTGCCCGCCTGTACTGCCTCGCGGCAGCAGCAGGGGTCGGTAGGTCGGCGGGCCGCTGACCCGCCGGGCCGAGAGCGCGCCGCGGACCTCGGCGGTGCTCCCCGCCCCCGTTTAGGGCTCGACTCGGCGGTGTCATCCCATTCGCTCCCGCGCCGCCGGCTACGGTTGCTCCCCGCCGACGGCCCATGACACCGCGAACGCTCGCGGACCCACTCGGATGTCCGGCCGCTTCCTCCTCAGCACGCCGTTGACCAGGTGCTCCTCCCGCGTTGATCCTCCGGGATGCGACGATCGCGGCGAGCCCCGCTGGAACTCTCTCAACGGACCGAACACTGGTCCGCTCCAGCACCACCGAGCACGGTCGAATCAAGTTCAAAGTGTCTCTGTCACTTATGTTCGCCGGCGTTATCGGCGAGACGGGCGATTGCCGCGGCCCCGCCGCCGCCGGGCTGACACTTTGTACGGAGTCGTCGCTCCGCCGACGCCCCGCTCTTCTTCCCAGGCTCGTCCTCCATCTCTCTGGGTCTCCCTCCTCCCCCGATGTCCTTGGGGATGCTCCTCGGTGCACTTCGTCCGGCGTCCTCATGTCCCGGCGCATCCGCACGTCGACCTCACACGGCGACACCTCCAGGATGGTCGGGAGGGGGGAGGGACGGAGCGGCGTGCTCCTTCTCCCCGCGGTGTACCCCGTGGACATCACGGGGGACCCGCATGTAGTGGTTGTCACCGTGTTGGTCGACAACGTGGCGGGCATCGACGTCGCGGGCATCTCCGATGTTGGTGGAGGTTGAGGAGACCCCGCTCCGCATACGCAGATGGTCGGCGATGCGGCGGGGCTTCTCTGGGAGGGCGGGGTCCCGCGCTGCAGGGGCGACGTCCTCGCCGGCCCCTGTGCCCTCCCTGTGCTCCGCGACGTCGATAGCGCGGCGCTCAGATTCCGCACCGCGGTGCCGGCGGAGATGGTCGTCGCCGGCCGCGCCTCCGGGTTCCTCCTGGTAGACGTCGTTCTACCCGGAGGCGCCCGCGGTGCCGCCCTGGCCGATGACCTGGCCAGGGACCTCGTCTCCCGCGCGGTCTTCTCGACCGACACGCTGGACGCCCGAGTCCTGCTCCTCGTCGTGGGTCCTGCCTGGATGATGGTTGGCGGTGTTTTCTCGGGCGTCCTCCTCCGTGTGCCCCCCCCGCCGCCGAAGGATGGTGAAAAATCGGCGGCGGCTCCCGGTGACCTTCTGGGGGGCACGCGTGTCGGTCTGGTAGCGCCGCTCTTCTCAAGAGGCACGCTCTGTGATCTCCGACTCCTGGACGACCCCGTCGTGCTGGTGGTGGTCGGCGGGGTCACGGAGGGCCTCCTGGTGGTCGCCGGCCCTCCCCCCGATGACGTGGGAGTCGGAATTCGCGCCTCTCTGGACGCGGGAGACGGACGCTTCCTATTGGCTGCGCCGCGCTGTGTTGTGGATCCGCCTTGAGGTTGCGGATGCGCCTTAATCGTGCCGGCGGCGGCCGCGCGTGGCGCGGCGCTCGCGGTGCACGTAATGGCGGCCGTCCTTCCCGTCAACGCTGTGGATGTTGTGCGCGTGGTGTTTGCGGCGGCCGACGACGATGGTGGATTTGTCGTCGGCCCCGCTGCAGTGACGGCCGCGTAGGAGGGAGATCTCCTCGTTGGCGCCGATGTGGTCGTGGCTGGTGGTGTTGCCCGTGTACTCATTCCTGTTGTTGTTTGTGCAGGTGTCGGCGCCGATGCGGAGAACGTGAGCCTGGGTTGCCGCGAGGATGACGCTCGGTTTCGCGACGGAGCTCCAGCGGCAGACGTCGACGGCGGGGCAGCGCACACCGCCCTTGGACGCGCACCCGAAGAAGATGGCCCGCCGGCAGTATTACCAGTGTGTGCGCCATCCGCGTTGCCACCCGCCGCAGCGGGGACACCGTGACTTTTTTCAAAGTGCACTTTTACAGATTTAAGGGGATATCTCCCTTGCCCCATGTACTCGCACATGGAGCATTTGTATGTCACGGTGTCCCCCGCATGATATTTCTTTTGGTGCTTGATTAAGTGCGGCGGGTCGCTAAATTCGCCGCGTGACTTCGCGACGCCGTCAGCGGTCATCCAGCAGCGCGGGCAATGCACCCGGGCGGGCACTGGATACTCGATGACGACGACGCGGGCGTCCTGTGACATTGTGAATATGTTATAATATAAATAACGAACAAATATATATGTATGTGAGTGGTATTTTGCAAGACTCGTGTGAATGTGTGGATAGCTGCGCATATATTGTAAATATAATGTATAGGTGTAATAATATGTGTAAATGTATGATTAAGTGTATGCAGATAGTTGTGAGTGAATAGATTGTAAGTGATTAGATGCGAGAATGTGTATATACAACTGATGTATCGCTGTGAGTAGATGTAAGTCGATAACTAGTTAAGGTACTGCTGCGAGTGGATGAATGTAATTGTGTGTGCGTATATAATTTAATAGGAAATATGTAAAAAGAATGTGTATGAGTTAATGTGCATGTACCCCTCAGCGATGATTATGTAATTATATGAAGGCTGTCAGAAATATGTATAGTTATGGAAATTATATATTTAATAGTATATGTAGCTTTATAGGCTAATGTAAATTATTGTATATACCATTGGCATCAAATTTAGTATAAATAGATAGAAAAATGATAGGATATATACACAGCGTTGAGTCTACTAGTGTGAATTTGTAGCATTTAAGTATCTGTGACAGTTTAGGTTAAGAATAAGGAAGTTGAATGAATAAATAAAAGTATACGAGTGGCTGTATATATAGTATTAATAAATAAATGTAGATAGAAAAAAATAAGAATATAATTATAACAGTGACTATGCCAATATGAAAGTATGCATATACAATCAGGCTGCAGCGAGGACCAGAGCGATGACTGGTTTTGTGTAGATTACTGTGTATGTATAACTTGGAGTGAAATGAATAAGTAAATATAGATGGATGAGTATATACGATTCAGAAGTATGTAAAAATAAGTGAATAAATATAGTTAAGTATATACAGTTAAGAAAATAGGCAGTTATGAATCTTTATATGTGCGCACAGTAATAAATAGAATAAGGATAAATAGCTGCAAGCCCATATATATATGCAATTAAGAATAGTGATAGTCAAATAAATAAATAGCTAATAAAAAAAAATATGTATAATAAATATGTCAATGTAAAGAAAAGTTATGTATATATGACCAATTGCAGCGAAGACAAGAGCGAAGACAAGAGCGATGACTAGATTTGTGTATTAATGTATATGTACAATTTGAAGTGAAATAAATAAATAATTATAATTAAATGAGTATATACAATTCAGAGATAAATAAGAATAAATAAATAAATATAATTATGTATATACAATTGAGAAAATAAATAATTATGAAAATATATGTACATATAATAAGAAAAGAATATAACTGCAAGTTGATATATATACAATTGAAAATGGTAATAAATAAAATGAATAAATAGACAGTTAATAAATAAATATATATATACAGATTAAATCCAATTATAAATCTAAGGGAATAGGATACTAATAAATAGACTGTCACAGGTAGCATACATAAAAATACACATATATTTATTCAACGAGAATATCAATGTCATATGCGCGGTGTGCGACAATAACAATGTCAAAGCCGTGACACGTGGAGGCAGCGCGTGGCGGGCCGGATGACAGGCCCGCTAATTGCACTAAATGACTTTATTTAATTTATATTATTAATTAATCAACGCGCACTGCACCCACGTGCCACTGAGCTGTCACAACACCGCGCAATTACCTCAACAGGACGCCTGTCAAACGCAGACGACGCACACTCGCTCGAAAAGGGCAATCCCGCTGTTTTTCAATAAATAAATAAATTAAATAAATTACGCGATCGCCTCTCGGCCGGACACACTCGCGACTCACTCACACTCCCGGGTTAAAAAAAAAAAAAAACTTATCAAATAATAAAAAAAAACCGGCTAAGCCCCCCGAGCTAAGACTTTACGCGAAAAGCGCGCGATCACCCGGGGATTCAGAAAACCGCTAATTAGTGAAACCGGGCGCGCGGCCACGGGTCAGGGCCTAATAAGCCTGTAATTAAAGATGTTAAATATAATAAACTTATGTTTTAATTGGCTTATTAGGCCGCTCCTGACGGTACTGCAATGTCAGGTCGACCCGCGGCAGAGTCGGAGCAAGCTCCGGTCACCCGCCCGGTTCCAAAAATCAGTTTAATATTCTGAATCCCCTATGGGGATTGTATCAGATATTAAGCTGATAAGAACAGATAAAAACCACTTTATTTCAATTAATGTTCCCCGAGGAGGCAAACCCCCCCGGGGTAAAAATACAATATAAAAGCGGCTCTAGCCGCGCGCATATCTTAATTAATATATGGGCGGGGGACAATAACCCCCCCCGCCAGTGGGCAACACTATGATTATGCGATGGGGGAGGGCCCGCCTCCCCCAGAGCGCGAGTATATATAAATATTATATTAATATTGCCCCGGTTCGCAGGCCGGGGCAATTCGTATAATACATATCACAGCATTTCGCTCCCGGGCCTATCATAGTCGCAAGTCAAAAGATAAAATGGCCCGGGAGCGCGCACGCGGTTTAAAGAAAAAATTATTATTAAAAAAAAAGAAATTAGTCAATTACGACTCATTCACACTCGCTTAAAATGCAATATTTTTATACGCGACATTCACTCTCGGAACATATAGGCCCACACAGCATGCAATAGCAAGTAAATAAAAATAGAAAAAAAAAAAAAAAATAAAAAAAAAAAAAAAAATAAAAATAAAAGATAATTGTGGGCAGGACAGGTACGCAATAAATTACGCGACATTCACACTCGGAATACACATCGTACTAGAATAAATAAAATAAATAAGAATAAGAATAAATATATAAAAAATAAATAAATAAGTAATAAATAATAAAACTAAGCGACACCGCCGTTTCTGCCGGCGGGCCAACGCCGGCGAACCGCTCGGGGGGGTGTCGCGAGCACCCCATCACCGGAGGGACGGGAAGGAGCGGCGTACTGGCGCACGCCGGACACGTGTTCCACGTAAACGTCCCGCGACCAGCGAATGGTATCCGAGACAACGAGGCGGCGCAGCATAGAGGCGTACGCACTGCCAATATGCAACGTCCGCAGCACCGCCTCGTTGGCCGGATCCCACGAGCCGAGGGAGCCGACGACGAAGGCCGTCACGACGACACGGTACCCTTCGCGCTGGAGCGCCTCCGCCAAGGGCGAGTACTTGGCAATTTTCCTCGCCCTGGCCTCCTCAAACGACCTCCAGCGGTTTTCGAAGGGCACCGTGACGTCGCAAATGACGACACACTTGGAGGGCTCGTGCCTGATCACGAGATCAGGTCGTAGCTCCCCAAGTTCCCCGTCGACCCCCTCGACCCGCCGGTTTACCCGTTTTTCACCGGGCATACGGCAAGCCTTTCGGAGCCTGTGCAGCACGGCGTCGTGCCTCAGCTGAATGGCGGCCGAATGGACCCCACAGTGGTTGATAACGTGGGGAAGGGTCTCGGCCGCCAACCCGCATCGCCGACATCTTCGGTCCGCCTCCCCCCAGCGACGAGCGCCGTTTAGGGGGAGGACGTCCAGGCGCGCGCGGTGTATAAAGCGCCAGTCGGCGAAGCGGGTGAAGCTGCCACCGCGGACGAAGTGATTGCTCACCCCAGCCCGCGACGACACCTCGAACACCTTCCCCTGGTCCGGTTTGGCCAAGAGCGTTGACGCGTAAAATGCCGCCACCGCTGAGCGCAGACGGGTCACCACCTGGGCACGAGCACCAGGTGGGACTTTTACCGTGTCCCCTATGGGCGTACCCCTGCACTCCACGACCAACTCCTCGGTCGGCCCGCTCCATCGCCACCGAAGAGACAACCTTTCGGACTGCCTCCGGGCGGCGTTCCGCGCCCTCGACCACAGGGAGCGCTCCCCTCCGTCGCGAAGCCTCCCCTCGAGCGAGCCCGAGAGGAAGGCAGCTAAATCCTCGCCCGATGGCGGGCCCCCAATACGCCTGGCCACAACTCCCCGCAGAGACGCCCACGCGAGCCCCCTGACCGTCTCGTCGCCAGCCGTAAGCATACGGAAGGCGTGCGCGACGGACAGGACGTCCGCGAGGTCAGACATCGGAAGTAGCCCACAACCCCCCCGTTTGGGAGGGAGGTAGACCACTTCCGCGCTGGCCCTCTGCGGGAGGTCGAGCCAGTCCTTGGCAGCCCGCCGGATCTCTAAATCTACGGTTTTGAGGGGGCGTTTCTCCACTGCGGCTCCCCGTAGCAGAAAGTCGACGCGCGGCAGGATGTTGGTGGCCAAGGTCTCTATTTTCTGCCACGGGGCGAGGAGAGCGCGGTCAACCGCCCGAAGATCCTCCAGGAGGCCTCCGATGGTGACATATGGAGTCTGGTCGACCGAGAAGCCGGTCGGGACTCCGAGATGAAAGTAAGGCTCGCCGTCTGCCAGGTGACGAACGGGCTGCCCCTGGATCTCGAAGGTCGTCGGTAGGACCCTGCCGACCACTCCTGCACCGATGTGCAGGGTGGCGCATTTCGCAGGGTTGAACCGCAACCCCACCGACGATGCTTCGAGCTCCGCGACGGCGAGAAGCCGCCGCATTCCCTCGGGCGTTTCAGCGACAAGGGCTATGTCGTCCGCGTACGCGAAGGTGTTAAAGCGATAGCCCAGTAGATCGAACCCCGCATCGACATCGGTGACTGCGCGCAGTACCGAGTCGATAGCGAGGTCAAATACTACCGGGCTAAGCGGACACCCCTGTCGCACGCCCGAGCGAATCGGGACAGGCGCGGTGTAGCCCTCGGCAGCTCGCACCCGCGTGGAGCACCCGTCATACATGGAGTTCCATATATTGACGAGGCCCCCCGGCACGCCGGAGCGAATGAGCGCGCGGCGGATCGTCGCATGCGGGATCGAGCCAAACGCGTTGGAAAGATCCAGCCATGCGACGACCGCCTGCCGCCGAGTCCGCCGGGCATCAGTCAGGATTTCCTGCAGGACGAAGTTATGCTCGTAGCACCCCTCGTCCCTTAGGAATCCCTTCTGCGCCCGGCTAAGCTTGTTGTTACTGACCGCCCAGTCGGTCAGACGATCAGCGACGAGCGCGGCGTAAAGTTTGGGGACCGTATCACCCAGCGCGAGAGGACGCCAGTTCTCTAACATTTCCCGGTTGCCTTTTTTATACACCAACACTGTGTTGGAGGTCTTCCAGGACGCGGGAACTGCCTCGAGCCGCTGACAGATGTTAAATAGAGCGGTGAGGAGTCGCGCGCCCGGATCCGATTCGCGGAGGTCCTTATAGCTGATACCGTCGGGACCCGGCGCAGAGTTATTCATACGCCGGAGCCGACGGTCAACTATTCGCTCCGCGAACGGATCGAGCAGGCGCGCGGCCTCCTCAACGGCCAAGGGGTCAGCGCGCTCCACGACTTCGTCGTCGACACTGCCCATAGGATCCCCTCCGCGATATAGGTCCTCGAAGTACGCCTGAACCCGCTCCTTCGGCACTTGGCAGAATTCTGCGGGCCCCTGCAGCACCTCTCGGACCGCACGACGTCGGTTCACCCGGTACAGCGCCTGTAGACGAGTCGCTTCGCGCACCCAGTCTCCGCGTCCTTCTCCCGACTGCGAGGGACCGGCCGGTGCCGGCCCCCTTTGATTTCTGGCGTCGTCTCTCGCTGGGGCGGCCCCCCCGCCCCGCCGCCCCCGCGCCTCACGCGACCGAACCGGACGGTCACGGGCGCCGGGAGCACCGCCGCTGGCCACACCCGCCGCACCTCCCCCGAGGAAGTCAGCGACCGAGGCCGCGTATTCCTCGAGGTCAGCGAGCGAGGCAACGCCTCCGGCCCGCCGCATCAGCACGTCCCGCACGACCAGTCGTGCCCGCCTGTACTGCCTCGCGGCAGCAGCAGGGGTCGGTAGGTCGGCGGGCCGCTGACCCGCCGGGCCGAGAGCGCGCCGCGGACCTCGGCGGTGCTCCCCGCCCCCGTTTAGGGCTCGACTCGGCGGTGTCATCCCATTCGCTCCCGCGCCGCCGGCTACGGTTGCTCCCCGCCGACGGCCCATGACACCGCGAACGCTCGCGGACCCACTCGGATGTCCGGCCGCTTCCTCCTCAGCACGCCGTTGACCAGGTGCTCCTCCCGCGTTGATCCTCCGGGATGCGACGATCGCGGCGAGCCCCGCTGGAACCCTCTCAACGGACCGAACACTGGTCCGCTCCAGCACCACCGAGCACGGTCGAATCAAGTTCAAAGTGTCTCTGTCACTTATGTTCGCCGGCGTTATCGGCGAGACGGGCGATTGCCGCGGCCCCGCCGCCGCCGGGCTGACACTTTGTACGGAGTCGTCGCTCCGCCGACGCCCCGCTCTTCTTCCCAGGCTCGTCCTCCATCTCTCTGGGTCTCCCTCCTCCCCCGATGTCCTTGGGGATGCTCCTCGGTGCACTTCGTCCGGCGTCCTCATGTCCCGGCGCATCCGCACGTCGACCTCACACGGCGACACCTCCAGGATGGTCGGGAGGGGGGAGGGACGGAGCGGCGTGCTCCTTCTCCCCGCGGTGTACCCCGTGGACATCACGGGGGACCCGCATGTAGTGGTTGTCACCGTGTTGGTCGACAACGTGGCGGGCATCGACGTCGCGGGCATCTCCGATGTTGGTGGAGGTTGAGGAGACCCCGCTCCGCATACGCAGATGGTCGGCGATGCGGCGGGGCTTCTCTGGGAGGGCGGGGTCCCGCGCTGCAGGGGCGACGTCCTCGCCGGCCCCTGTGCCCTCCCTGTGCTCCGCGACGTCGATAGCGCGGCGCTCAGATTCCGCACCGCGGTGCCGGCGGAGATGGTCGTCGCCGGCCGCGCCTCCGGGTTCCTCCTGGTAGACGTCGTTCTACCCGGAGGCGCCCGCGGTGCCGCCCTGGCCGATGACCTGGCCAGGGACCTCGTCTCCCGCGCGGTCTTCTCGACCGACACGCTGGACGCCCGAGTCCTGCTCCTCGTCGTGGGTCCTGCCTGGATGATGGTTGGCGGTGTTTTCTCGGGCGTCCTCCTCCGTGTGCCCCCCCCGCCGCCGAAGGATGGTGAAAAATCGGCGGCGGCTCCCGGTGACCTTCTGGGGGGCACGCGTGTCGGTCTGGTAGCGCCGCTCTTCTCAAGAGGCACGCTCTGTGATCTCCGACTCCTGGACGACCCCGTCGTGCTGGTGGTGGTCGGCGGGGTCACGGAGGGCCTCCTGGTGGTCGCCGGCCCTCCCCCCGATGACGTGGGAGTCGGAATTCGCGCCTCTCTGGACGCGGGAGACGGACGCTTCCTATTGGCTGCGCCGCGCTGTGTTGTGGATCCGCCTTGAGGTTGCGGATGCGCCTTAATCGTGCCGGCGGCGGCCGCGCGTGGCGCGGCGCTCGCGGTGCACGTAATGGCGGCCGTCCTTCCCGTCAACGCTGTGGATGTTGTGCGCGTGGTGTTTGCGGCGGCCGACGACGATGGTGGATTTGTCGTCGGCCCCGCTGCAGTGACGGCCGCGTAGGAGGGAGATCTCCTCGTTGGCGCCGATGTGGTCGTGGCTGGTGGTGTTGCCCGTGTACTCATTCCTGTTGTTGTTTGTGCAGGTGTCGGCGCCGATGCGGAGAACGTGAGCCTGGGTTGCCGCGAGGATGACGCTCGGTTTCGCGACGGAGCTCCAGCGGCAGACGTCGACGGCGGGGCAGCGCACACCGCCCTTGGACGCGCACCCGAAGAAGATGGCCCGCCGGCAGTATTACCAGTGTGTGCGCCATCCGCGTTGCCACCCGCCGCAGCGGGGACACCGTGACTTTTTTCAAAGTGTACTTTTACAGATTTAAGGGGATATCTCCCTTGCCCCATGTACTCGCACATGGAGCATTTGTATGTCACGGTGTCCCCCGCATGATATTTCTTTTGGTGCTTGATTAAGTGCGGCGGGTCGCTAAATTCGCCGCGTGACTTCGCGACGCCGTCAGCGGTCATCCAGCAGCGCGGGCAATGCACCCGGGCGGGCACTGGATACTCGATGACGACGACGCGGGCGTCCTGTGACATTGTGAATATGTTATAATATAAATAACGAACAAATATATATGTATGTGAGTGGTATTTTGCAAGACTCGTGTGATTGTGTGGATAGCTGCGTATATATTGTAAATATAATGTATAGGTGTAATAATATGTGTAAATGTATGATTAAGTGTATGCAGATAGTTGTGAGTGAATAGATTGTAAGTGATTAGATGCGAGAATGTGTATATACAACTGATGTATCGCTGTGAGTAGATGTAAGTCGATAACTAGTTAAGGTACTGCTGCGAGTGGATGAATGTACTTGTGTGTGCGTATATAATTTAATAGGAAATATGTAAAAAGAATGTGTATGAGTTAATGTGCATGTACCCCTCAGCGATGATTATGTAATTATATGAAGGCTGTCAGAAATATGTATAGTTATGGAAATTATATATTTAATAGTATATGTAGCTTTATAGGCTAATGTAAATTATTGTATATACCATTGGCATCAAATTTAGTATAAATAGATAGAAAAATGATAGGATATATACACAGCGTTGAGTCTACTAGTGTGAATTTGTAGCATTTAAGTATCTGTGACAGTTTAGGTTAAGAATAAGGAAGTTGAATGAATAAATAAAAGTATACGAGTGGCTGTATATATAGTATTAATAAATAAATGTAGATAGAAAAAAATAAGAATATAATTATAACAGTGACTATGCCAATATGAAAGTATGCATATACAATCAGGCTGCAGCGAGGACCAGAGCGATGACTGGTTTTGTGTAGATTACTGTGTATGTATAACTTGGAGTGAAATGAATAAGTAAATATAGATGGATGAGTATATACGATTCAGAAGTATGTAAAAATAAGTGAATAAATATAGTTAAGTATATACAGTTAAGAAAATAGGCAGTTATGAATCTTTATATGTGCGCACAGTAATAAATAGAATAAGGATAAATAGCTGCAAGCCCATATATATATGCAATTAAGAATAGTGATAGTCAAAAAAAAATAGGTAATAATAAATATGTCAATGTAAAGAAAAGTTATGTATATATGACCAATTGCAGCGAAGACAAGAGCGATGACTAGATTTGTGTATTAATGTATATGTACAATTTGAAGTGAAATAAATAAATAATTATAATTAAATGAGTATATACAATTCAGAGATGAATAAGAATAAATAAATAAATATAATTATGTATATACAATTGAGAAAATAAATAATTATGAAAATATATGTACATATAATAAGAAAAGAATATAACTGCAAGTTGATATATATACAATTGAAAATGGTAATAAATAAAATGAATAAATAGACAGTTAATAAATAAATATATATATACAGATTAAATCTAATTATAAATCTAAGGGAATAGGATACTAATAAATAGACTGTCACAGGTAGCATACATAAAAATACACATATATTTATTCAACGAGAATATCAATGTCATATGCGCGGTGTGCGACAATAACAATGTCAAAGCCGTGACACGTGGAGGCAGCGCGTGGCGGGCCGGATGACAGGCCCGCTAATTGCACTAAATGACTTTATTTAATTTATATTATTAATTAATCAACGCGCACTGCACCCACGTGCCACTGAGCTGTCACAACACCGCGCAATTACCTCAACAGGACGCCTGTCAAACGCAGACGACGCACACTCGCTCGAAAAGGGCAATCCCGCTGTTTTTCAATAAATAAATAAATTAAATAAATTACGCGATCGCCTCTCGGCCGGACACACTCGCGACTCACTCACACTCCCGGGTTAAAAAAAAAACTTATCAAATAATAAAAAAAACCGGCTAAGCCCCCCGAGCTAAGACTTTACGCGAAAAAAGCGCGCGATCACCCGGGGATTCAGAAAACCGCTAATTAGTGAAACCGGGCGCGCGGCCACGGGTCAGGGCCTAATAAGCCTGTAATTAAAGATGTTAAATATAATAAACTTATGTTTTAATTTGCTTATTAGGCCGCTCCTGACGGTACTGCAATGTCAGGTCGACCCGCGGCAGAGTCGGAGCAAGCTCCGGTCACCCGCCCGGTTCCAAAAATCAGTTTAATATTCTGAATCCCCTATGGGGATTGTATCAGATATTAAGCTGATAAGAACAGATAAAAACCACTTTATTTCAATTAATGTTCCCCGAGGAGGCAAACCCCCCCGGGGTAAAAATACAATATAAAAGCGGCTCTAGCCGCGCGCATATCTTAATTAATATATGGGCGGGGGACAATAACCCCCCCCGCCAGTGGGCAACACTATGATTATGCGATGGGGGAGGGCCCGCCTCCCCCAGAGCGCGAGTATATATAAATATTATATTAATATTGCCCCGGTTCGCAGGCCGGGGCAATTCGTATAATACATATCACAGCATTTCGCTCCCGGGCCTATCATAGTCGCAAGTCAAAAGATAAAATGGCCCGGGAGCGCGCACGCGGTTTAAAGAAAAAATTATTATTAAAAAAAAGAAATTAGTCAATTACGACTCATTCACACTCGCTTAAAATGCAATATTTTTATACGCGACATTCACTCTCGGAACATATAGGCCCACACAGCATGCAATAGCAAGTAAAAAAAAATAAAAAAAAAAAAAAAAAAAAAAAAAAAAAAAAAAAAAAAAAAAAAAATAAAAAAAAAAAAAAAAAAAATAAAAATAAAAGATAATTGTGGGCAGGACAGGTACGCAATAAATTACGCGACATTCACACTCGGAATACACATCGTACTAGAATAAATAAAATAAATAAGAATAAGAATAAATATATAAAAAATAAATAAATAAGTAATAAATAATAAAACTAAGCGACACCGCCGTTTCTGCCGGCGGGCCAACGCCGGCGAACCGCTCGGGGGGGTGTCGCGAGCACCCCATCACCGGAGGGACGGGAAGGAGCGGCGTACTGGCGCACGCCGGACACGTGTTCCACGTAAACGTCCCGCGACCAGCGAATGGTATCCGAGACAACGAGGCGGCGCAGCATAGAGGCGTACGCACTGCCAATATGCAACGTCCGCAGCACCGCCTCGTTGGCCGGATCCCACGAGCCGAGGGAGCCGACGACGAAGGCCGTCACGACGACACGGTACCCTTCGCGCTGGAGCGCCTCCGCCAAGGGCGAGTACTTGGCAATTTTCCTCGCCCTGGCCTCCTCAAACGACCTCCAGCGGTTTTCGAAGGGCACCGTGACGTCGCAAATGACGACACACTTGGAGGGCTCGTGCCTGATCACGAGATCAGGTCGTAGCTCCCCAAGTTCCCCGTCGACCCCCTCGACCCGCTGGTTTACCCGTTTTTCACCGGGCATACGGCAAGCCTTTCGGAGCCTGTGCAGCACGGCGTCGTGCCTCAGCTGAATGGCGGCAGAATGGACCCCACAGTGGTTGATAACGTGGGGAAGGGTCTCGGCCGCCAACCCGCATCGCCGACATCTTCGGTCCGCCTCCCCCCAGCGACGAGCGCCGTTTAGGGGGAGGACGTCCAGGCGCGCGCGGTGTATAAAGCGCCAGTCGGCGAAGCGGGTGAAGCTGCCACCGCGGACGAAGTGATTGCTCACCCCAGCCCGCGACGACACCTCGAACACCTTCCCCTGGTCCGGTTTGGCCAAGAGCGTTGACGCGTAAAATGCCGCCACCGCTGAGCGCAGACGGGTCACCACCTGGGCACGAGCACCAGGTGGGACTTTTACCGTGTCCCCTATGGGCGTACCCCTGCACTCCACGACCAACTCCTCGGTCGGCCCGCTCCATCGCCACCGAAGAGACAACCTTTCGGACTGCCTCCGGGCGGCGTTCCGCGCCCTCGACCACAGGGAGCGCTCCCCTCCGTCGCGAAGCCTCCCCTCGAGCGAGCCCGAGAGGAAGGCAGCTAAATCCTCGCCCGATGGCGGGCCCCCAATACGCCTGGCCACAACTCCCCGCAGAGACGCCCACGCGAGCCCCCTGACCGTCTCGTCGCCAGCCGTAAGCATACGGAAGGCGTGCGCGACGGACAGGACGTCCGCGAGGTCAGACATCGGAAGTAGCCCACAACCCCCCCGTTTGGGAGGGAGGTAGACCACTTCCGCGCTGGCCCTCTGCGGGAGGTTGAGCCAGTCCTTGGCAGCCCGCCGGATCTCTAAATCTACGGTTTTGAGGGGGCGTTTCTCCACTGCGGCTCCCCGTAGCAGAAAGTCGACGCGCGGCAGGATGTTGGTGGCCAAGGTCTCTATTTTCTGCCACGGGGCGAGGAGAGCGCGGTCAACCGCCCGAAGATCCTCCAGGAGGCCTCCGATGGTGACATATGGAGTCTGGTCGACCGAGAAGCCGGTCGGGACTCCGAGATGAAAGTAAGGCTCGCCGTCTGCCAGGTGACGAACGGGCTGCCCCTGGATCTCGAAGGTCGTCGGTAGGACCCTGCCGACCACTCCTGCACCGATGTGCAGGGTGGCGCATTTCGCAGGGTTGAACCGCAACCCCACCGACGATGCTTCGAGCTCCGCGACGGCGAGAAGCCGCCGCATTCCCTCGGGCGTTTCAGCGACAAGGGCTATGTCGTCCGCGTACGCGAAGGTGTTAAAGCGATAGCCCAGTAGATCGAACCCCGCATCGACATCGGTGACTGCGCGCAGTACCGAGTCGATAGCGAGGTCAAATACTACCGGGCTAAGCGGACACCCCTGTCGCACGCCCGAGCGAATCGGGACAGGCGCGGTGTAGCCCTCGGCAGCTCGCACCCGCGTGGAGCACCCGTCATACATGGAGTTCCATATATTGACGAGGCCCCCCGGCACGCCGGAGCGAATGAGCGCGCGGCGGATCGTCGCATGCGGGATCGAGCCAAACGCGTTGGAAAGATCCAGCCATGCGACGACCGCCTGCCGCCGAGTCCGCCGGGCATCAGTCAGGATTTCCTGCAGGACGAAGTTATGCTCGTAGCACCCCTCGTCCCTTAGGAATCCCTTCTGCGCCCGGCTAAGCTTGTTGTTACTGACCGCCCAGTCGGTCAGACGATCAGCGACGAGCGCGGCGTAAAGTTTGGGGACCGTATCACCCAGCGCGAGAGGACGCCAGTTCTCTAACATTTCCCGGTTGCCTTTTTTATACACCAACACTGTGTTGGAGGTCTTCCAGGACGCGGGAACTGCCTCGAGCCGCTGACAGATGTTAAATAGAGCGGTGGGGAGTCGCGCGCCCGGATCCGATTCGCGGAGGTCCTTATAGCTGATACCGTCGGGACCCGGCGCAGAGTTATTCATACGCCGGAGCCGACGGTCAACTATTCGCTCCGCGAACGGATCGAGCAGGCGCGCGGCCTCCTCAACGGCCAAGGGGTCAGCGCGCTCCACGACTTCGTCGTCGACACTGCCCATAGGATCCCCTCCGCGATATAGGTCCTCGAAGTACGCCTGAACCCGCTCCTTCGGCACTTGGCAGAATTCTGCGGGCCCCTGCAGCACCTCTCGGACCGCACGACGTCGGTTCACCCGGTACAGCGCCTGTAGACGAGTCGCTTCGCGCACCCAGTCTCCGCGTCCTTCTCCCGACTGCGAGGGACCGGCCGGTGCCGGCCCCCTTTGATTTCTGGCGTCGTCTCTCGCTGGGGCGGCCCCCCCGCCCCGCCACCCCCGCGCCTCACGCGACCGAACCGGACGGTCACGGGCGCCGGGAGCACCGCCGCTGGCCACACCCGCCGCACCTCCCCCGAGGAAGTCAGCGACCGAGGCCGCGTATTCCTCGAGGTCAGCGAGCGAGGCAACGCCTCCGGCCCGCCGCATCAGCACGTCCCGCACGACCAGTCGTGCCCGCCTGTACTGCCTCGCGGCAGCAGCAGGGGTCGGTAGGTCGGCGGGCCGCTGACCCGCCGGGCCGAGAGCGCGCCGCGGACCTCGGCGGTGCTCCCCGCCCCCGTTTAGGGCTCGACTCGGCGGTGTCATCCCATTCGCTCCCGCGCCGCCGGCTACGGTTGCTCCCCGCCGACGGCCCATGACACCGCGAACGCTCGCGGACCCACTCGGATGTCCGGCCGCTTCCTCCTCAGCACGCCGCTGACCAGGTGCTCCTCCCGCGTTGATCCTCCGGGATGCGACGATCGCGGCGAGCCCCGCTGGAACCCTCTCAACGGACCGAACACTGGTCCGCTCCAGCACCACCGAGCACGGTCGAATCAAGTTCAAAGTGTCTCTGTCACTTATGTTCGCCGGCGTTATCGGCGAGACGGGCGATTGCCGCGGCCCCGCCGCCGCCGGGCTGACACTTTGTACGGAGTCGTCGCTCCGCCGACGCCCCGCTCTTCTTCCCAGGCTCGTCCTCCATCTCTCTGGGTCTCCCTCCTCCCCCGATGTCCTTGGGGATGCTCCTCGGTGCACTTCGTCCGGCGTCCTCATGTCCCGGCGCATCCGCACGTCGACCTCACACGGCGACACCTCCAGGATGGTCGGGAGGGGGGAGGGACGGAGCGGCGTGCTCCTTCTCCCCGCGGTGTACCCCGTGGACATCACGGGGGACCCGCATGTAGTGGTTGTCACCGTGTTGGTCGACAACGTGGCGGGCATCGACGTCGCGGGCATCTCCGATGTTGGTGGAGGTTGAGGAGACCCCGCTCCGCATACGCAGATGGTCGGCGATGCGGCGGGGCTTCTCTGGGAGGGCGGGGTCCCGCGCTGCAGGGGCGACGTCCTCGCCGGCCCCTGTGCCCTCCCTGTGCTCCGCGACGTCGATAGCGCGGCGCTCAGATTCCGCACCGCGGTGCCGGCGGAGATGGTCGTCGCCGGCCGCGCCTCCGGGTTCCTCCTGGTAGACGTCGTTCTACCCGGAGGCGCCCGCGGTGCCGCCCTGGCCGATGACCTGGCCAGGGACCTCGTCTCCCGCGCGGTCTTCTCGACCGACACGCTGGACGCCCGAGTCCTGCTCCTCGTCGTGGGTCCTGCCTGGATGATGGTTGGCGGTGTTTTCTCGGGCGTCCTCCTCCGTGTGCCCCCCCCGCCGCCGAAGGATGGTGAAAAATCGGCGGCGGCTCCCGGTGACCTTCTGGGGGGCACGCGTGTCGGTCTGGTAGCGCCGCTCTTCTCAAGAGGCACGCTCTGTGATCTCCGACTCCTGGACGACCCCGTCGTGCTGGTGGTGGTCGGCGGGGTCACGGAGGGCCTCCTGGTGGTCGCCGGCCCTCCCCCCGATGACGTGGGAGTCGGAATTCGCGCCTCTCTGGACGCGGGAGACGGACGCTTCCTATTGGCTGCGCCGCGCTGTGTTGTGGATCCGCCTTGAGGTTGCGGATGCGCCTTAATCGTGCCGGCGGCGGCCGCGCGTGGCGCGGCGCTCGCGGTGCACGTAATGGCGGCCGTCCTTCCCGTCAACGCTGTGGATGTTGTGCGCGTGGTGTTTGCGGCGGCCGACGACGATGGTGGATTTGTCGTCGGCCCCGCTGCAGTGACGGCCGCGTAGGAGGGAGATCTCCTCGTTGGCGCCGATGTGGTCGTGGCTGGTGGTGTTGCCCGTGTACTCATTCCTGTTGTTGTTTGTGCAGGTGTCGGCGCCGATGCGGAGAACGTGAGCCTGGGTTGCCGCGAGGATGACGCTCGGTTTCGCGACGGAGCTCCAGCGGCAGACGTCGACGGCGGGGCAGCGCACACCGCCCCTGGACGCGCACCCGAAGAAGATGGCCCGCCGGCAGTATTACCAGTGTGTGCGCCATCCGCGTTGCCACCCGCCGCAGCGGGGACACCGTGACTTTTTTCAAAGTGTACTTTTACAGATTTAAGGGGATATCTCCCTTGCCCCATGTACTCGCACATGGAGCATTTGTATGTCACGGTGTCCCCCGCATGATATTTCTTTTGGTGCTTGATTAAGTGCGGCGGGTCGCTAAATTCGCCGCGTGACTTCGCGACGCCGTCAGCGGTCATCCAGCAGCGCGGGCAATGCACCCGGGCGGGCACTGGATACTCGATGACGACGACGCGGGCGTCCTGTGACATTGTGAATATGTTATAATATAAATAACGAACAAATATATATGTATGTGAGTGGTATTTTGCAAGACTCGTGTGATTGTGTGGATAGCTGCGTATATATTGTAAATATAATGTATAGGTGTAATAATATGTGTAAATGTATGATTAAGTGTATGCAGATAGTTGTGAGTGAATAGATTGTAAGTGATTAGATGCGAGAATGTGTATATACAACTGATGTATCGCTGTGAGTAGATGTAAGTCGATAACTAGTTAAGGTACTGCTGCGAGTGGATGAATGTACTTGTGTGTGCGTATATAATTTAATAGGAAATATGTAAAAAGAATGTGTATGAGTTAATGTGCATGTACCCCTCAGCGATGATTATGTAATTATATGAAGGCTGTCAGAAATATGTATAGTTATGGAAATTATATATTTAATAGTATATGTAGCTTTATAGGCTAATGTAAATTATTGTATATACCATTGGCATCAAATTTAGTATAAATAGATAGAAAAATGATAGGATATATACACAGCGTTGAGTCTACTAGTGTGAATTTGTAGCATTTAAGTATCTGTGACAGTTTAGGTTAAGAATAAGGAAGTTGAATGAATAAATAAAAGTATACGAGTGGCTGTATATATAGTATTAATAAATAAATGTAGATAGAAAAAAATAAGAATATAATTATAACAGTGACTATGCCAATATGAAAGTATGCATATACAATCAGGCTGCAGCGAGGACCAGAGCGATGACTGGTTTTGTGTAGATTACTGTGTATGTATAACTTGGAGTGAAATGAATAAGTAAATATAGATGGATGAGTATATACGATTCAGAAGTATGTAAAAATAAGTGAATAAATATAGTTAAGTATATACAGTTAAGAAAATAGGCAGTTATGAATCTTTATATGTGCGCACAGTAATAAATAGAATAAGGATAAATAGCTGCAAGCCCATATATATATGCAATTAAGAATAGTGATAGTCAAAAAAAAATAGGTAATAATAAATATGTCAATGTAAAGAAAAGTTATGTATATATGACCAATTGCAGCGAAGACAAGAGCGATGACTAGATTTGTGTATTAATGTATATGTACAATTTGAAGTGAAATAAATAAATAATTATAATTAAATGAGTATATACAATTCAGAGATGAATAAGAATAAATAAATAAATATAATTATGTATATACAATTGAGAAAATAAATAATTATGAAAATATATGTACATATAATAAGAAAAGAATATAACTGCAAGTTGATATATATACAATTGAAAATGGTAATAAATAAAATGAATAAATAGACAGTTAATAAATAAATATATATATACAGATTAAATCTAATTATAAATCTAAGGGAATAGGATACTAATAAATAGACTGTCACAGGTAGCATACATAAAAATACACATATATTTATTCAACGAGAATATCAATGTCATATGCGCGGTGTGCGACAATAACAATGTCAAAGCCGTGACACGTGGAGGCAGCGCGTGGCGGGCCGGATGACAGGCCCGCTAATTGCACTAAATGACTTTATTTAATTTATATTATTAATTAATCAACGCGCACTGCACCCACGTGCCACTGAGCTGTCACAACACCGCGCAATCACCTCAACAGGACGCCTGTCAAACGCAGACGACGCACACTCGCTCGAAAAGGGCAATCCCGCTGTTTTTCAATAAATAAATAAATTAAATAAATTACGCGATCGCCTCTCGGCCGGACACACTCGCGACTCACTCACACTCCCGGGTTAAAAAAAAAACTTATCAAATAATAAAAAAAAAAACCGGCTAAGCCCCCCGAGCTAAGACTTTACGCGAAAAAAGCGCGCGATCACCCGGGGATTCAGAAAACCGCTAATTAGTGAAACCGGGCGCGCGGCCACGGGTCAGGGCCTAATAAGCCTGTAATTAAAGATGTTAAATATAATAAACTTATGTTTTAATTGGCTTATTAGGCCGCTCCTGACGGTACTGCAATGTCAGGTCGACCCGCGGCAGAGTCGGAGCAAGCTCCGGTCACCCGCCCGGTTCCAAAAATCAGTTTAATATTCTGAATCCCCTATGGGGATTGTATCAGATATTAAGCTGATAAGAACAGATAAAAACCACTTTATTTCAATTAATGTTCCCCGAGGAGGCAAACCCCCCCGGGGTAAAAATACAATATAAAAGCGGCTCTAGCCGCGCGCATATCTTAATTAATATATGGGCGGGGGACAATAACCCCCCCCGCCAGTGGGCAACACTATGATTATGCGATGGGGGAGGGCCCGCCTCCCCCAGAGCGCGAGTATATATAAATATTATATTAATATTGCCCCGGTTCGCAGGCCGGGGCAATTCGTATAATACATATCACAGCATTTCGCTCCCGGGCCTATCATAGTCGCAAGTCAAAAGATAAAATGGCCCGGGAGCGCGCACGCGGTTTAAAGAATAAATTATTATTAAAAAAAAAGAAATTAGTCAATTACGACTCATTCACACTCGCTTAAAATGCAATATTTTTATACGCGACATTCACTCTCGGAACATATAGGCCCACACAGCATGCAATAGCAAGTAAATAAAAATAGAAAAAAAAATAAAAAAATAAAAATAAAAGATAATTGTGGGCAGGACAGGTACGCAATAAATTACGCGACATTCACACTCGGAATACACATCGTACTAGAATAAATAAAATAAATAAGAATAAGAATAAATATATAAAAAATAAATAAATAAGTAATAAATAATAAAACTAAGCGACACCGCCGTTTCTGCCGGCGGGCCAACGCCGGCGAACCGCTCGGGGGGGTGTCGCGAGCACCCCATCACCGGAGGGACGGGAAGGAGCGGCGTACTGGCGCACGCCGGACACGTGTTCCACGTAAACGTCCCGCGACCAGCGAATGGTATCCGAGACAACGAGGCGGCGCAGCATAGAGGCGTACGCACTGCCAATATGCAACGTCCGCAGCACCGCCTCGTTGGCCGGATCCCACGAGCCGAGGGAGCCGACGACGAAGGCCGTCACGACGACACGGTACCCTTCGCGCTGGAGCGCCTCCGCCAAGGGCGAGTACTTGGCAATTTTCCTCGCCCTGGCCTCCTCAAACGACCTCCAGCGGTTTTCGAAGGGCACCGTGACGTCGCAAATGACGACACACTTGGAGGGCTCGTGCCTGATCACGAGATCAGGTCGTAGCTCCCCAAGTTCCCCGTCGACCCCCTCGACCCGCTGGTTTACCCGTTTTTCACCGGGCATACGGCAAGCCTTTCGGAGCCTGTGCAGCACGGCGTCGTGCCTCAGCTGAATGGCGGCAGAATGGACCCCACAGTGGTTGATAACGTGGGGGAGGGTCTCGGCCGCCAACCCGCATCGCCGACATCTTCGGTCCGCCTCCCCCCAGCGACGAGCGCCGTTTAGGGGGAGGACGTCCAGGCGCGCGCGGTGTATAAAGCGCCAGTCGGCGAAGCGGGTGAAGCTGCCACCGCGGACGAAGTGATTGCTCACCCCAGCCCGCGACGACACCTCGAACACCTTCCCCTGGTCCGGTTTGGCCAAGAGCGCTGACGCGTAAAATGCCGCCACCGCTGAGCGCAGACGGGTCACCACCTGGGCACGAGCACCAGGTGGGATTTTTACCGTGTCCCCTATGGGCGTACCCCTGCACTCCACGACCAACTCCTCGGTCGGCCCGCTCCATCGCCACCGAAGAGACAACCTTTCGGACTGCCTCCGGGCGGCGTTCCGCGCCCTCGACCACAGGGAGCGCTCCCCTCCGTCGCGAAGCCTCCCCTCGAGCGAGCCCGAGAGGAAGGCAGCTAAATCCTCGCCCGATGGCGGGCCCCCAATACGCCTGGCCACAACTCCCCGCAGAGACGCCCACGCGAGCCCCCTGACCGTCTCGTCGCCAGCCGTAAGCATACGGAAGGCGTGCGCGACGGACAGGACGTCCGCGAGGTCAGACATCGGAAGTAGCCCACAACCCCCCCGTTTGGGAGGGAGGTAGACCACTTCCGCGCTGGCCCTCTGCGGGAGGTTGAGCCAGTCCTTGGCAGCCCGCCGGATCTCTAAATCTACGGTTTTGAGGGGGCGTTTCTCCACTGCGGCTCCCCGTAGCAGAAAGTCGACGCGCGGCAGGATGTTGGTGGCCAAGGTCTCTATTTTCTGCCACGGGGCGAGGAGAGCGCGGTCAACCGCCCGAAGATCCTCCAGGAGGCCTCCGATGGTGACATATGGAGTCTGGTCGACCGAGAAGCCGGTCGGGACTCCGAGATGAAAGTAAGGCCCGCCGTCTGCCAGGTGACGAACGGGCTGCCCCTGGATCTCGAAGGTCGTCGGTAGGACCCTGCCGACCACTCCTGCACCGATGTGCAGGGTGGCGCATTTCGCAGGGTTGAACCGCAACCCCACCGACGATGCTTCGAGCTCCGCGACGGCGAGAAGCCGCCGCATTCCCTCGGGCGTTTCAGCGACAAGGGCTATGTCGTCCGCGTACGCGAAGGTGTTAAAGCGATAGCCCAGTAGATCGAACCCCGCATCGACATCGGTGACTGCGCGCAGTACCGAGTCGATAGCGAGGTCAAATACTACCGGGCTAAGCGGACACCCCTGTCGCACGCCCGAGCGAATCGGGACAGGCGCGGTGTAGCCCTCGGCAGCTCGCACCCGCGTGGAGCACCCGTCATACATGGAGTTCCATATATTGACGAGGCCCCCCGGCACGCCGGAGCGAATGAGCGCGCGGCGGATCGTCGCATGCGGGATCGAGCCAAACGCGTTGGAAAGATCCAGCCATGCGACGACCGCCTGCCGCCGAGTCCGCCGGGCATCAGTCAGGATTTCCTGCAGGACGAAGTTATGCTCGTAGCACCCCTCGTCCCTTAGGAATCCCTTCTGCGCCCGGCTAAGCTTGTTGTTACTGACCGCCCAGTCGGTCAGACGATCAGCGACGAGCGCGGCGTAAAGTTTGGGGACCGTATCACCCAGCGCGAGAGGACGCCAGTTCTCTAACATTTCCCGGTTGCCTTTTTTATACACCAACACTGTGTTGGAGGTCTTCCAGGACGCGGGAACTGCCTCGAGCCGCTGACAGATGTTAAATAGAGCGGTGAGGAGTCGCGCGCCCGGATCCGATTCGCGGAGGTCCTTATAGCTGATACCGTCGGGACCCGGCGCAGAGTTATTCATACGCCGGAGCCGACGGTCAACTATTCGCTCCGCGAACGGATCGAGCAGGCGCGCGGCCTCCTCAACGGCCAAGGGGTCAGCGCGCTCCACGACTTCGTCGTCGACACTGCCCATAGGATCCCCTCCGCGATATAGGTCCTCGAAGTACGCCTGAACCCGCTCCTTCGGCACTTGGCAGAATTCTGCGGGCCCCTGCAGCACCTCTCGGACCGCACGACGTCGGTTCACCCGGTACAGCGCCTGTAGACGAGTCGCTTCGCGCACCCAGTCTCCGCGTCCTTCTCCCGACTGCGAGGGACCGGCCGGTGCCGGCCCCCTTTGATTTCTGGCGTCGTCTCTCGCTGGGGCGGCCCCCCCGCCCCGCCGCCCCCGCGCCTCACGCGACCGAACCGGACGGTCACGGGCGCCGGGAGCACCGCCGCTGGCCACACCCGCCGCACCTCCCCCGAGGAAGTCAGCGACCGAGGCCGCGTATTCCTCGAGGTCAGCGAGCGAGGCAACGCCTCCGGCCCGCCGCATCAGCACGTCCCGCACGACCAGTCGTGCCCGCCTGTACTGCCTCGCGGCAGCAGCAGGGGTCGGTAGGTCGGCGGGCCGCTGACCCGCCGGGCCGAGAGCGCGCCGCGGACCTCGGCGGTGCTCCCCGCCCCCGTTTAGGGCTCGACTCGGCGGTGTCATCCCATTCGCTCCCGCGCCGCCGGCTACGGTTGCTCCCCGCCGACGGCCCATGACACCGCGAACGCTCGCGGACCCACTCGGATGTCCGGCCGCTTCCTCCTCAGCACGCCGTTGACCAGGTGCTCCTCCCGCGTTGATCCTCCGGGATGCGACGATCGCGGCGAGCCCCGCTGGAACCCTCTCAACGGACCGAACACTGGTCCGCTCCAGCACCACCGAGCACGGTCGAATCAAGTTCAAAGTGTCTCTGTCACTTATGTTCGCCGGCGTTATCGGCGAGACGGGCGATCGCCGCGGCCCCGCCGCCGCCGGGCTGACACTTTGTACGGAGTCGTCGCTCCGCCGACGCCTCGCTCTTCTTCCCAGGCTCGTCCTCCATCTCTCTGGGTCTCCCTCCTCCCCCGATGTCCTTGGGGATGCTCCTCGGTGCACTTCGTCCGGCGTCCTCATGTCCCGGCGCATCCGCACGTCGACCTCACACGGCGACACCTCCAGGATGGTCGGGAGGGGGGAGGGACGGAGCGGCGTGCTCCTTCTCCCCGCGGTGTACCCCGTGGACATCACGGGGGACCCGCATGTAGTGGTTGTCACCGTGTTGGTCGACAACGTGGCGGGCATCGACGTCGCGGGCATCTCCGATGTTGGTGGAGGTTGAGGAGACCCCGCTCCGCATACGCAGATGGTCGGCGATGCGGCGGGGCTTCTCTGGGAGGGCGGGGTCCCGCGCTGCAGGGGCGACGTCCTCGCCGGCCCCTGTGCCCTCCCTGTGCTCCGCGACGTCGATAGCGCGGCGCTCAGATTCCGCACCGCGGTGCCGGCGGAGATGGTCGTCGCCGGCCGCGCCTCCGGGTTCCTCCTGGTAGACGTCGTTCTACCCGGAGGCGCCCGCGGTGCCGCCCTGGCCGATGACCTGGCCAGGGACCTCGTCTCCCGCGCGGTCTTCTCGACCGACACGCTGGACGCCCGAGTCCTGCTCCTCGTCGTGGGTCCTGCCTGGATGATGGTTGGCGGTGTTTTCTCGGGCGTCCTCCTCCGTGTGCCCCCCCCGCCGCCGAAGGATGGTGAAAAATCGGCGGCGGCTCCCGGTGACCTTCTGGGGGGCACGCGTGTCGGTCTGGTAGCGCCGCTCTTCTCAAGAGGCACGCTCTGTGATCTCCGACTCCTGGACGACCCCGTCGTGCTGGTGGTGGTCGGCGGGGTCACGGAGGGCCTCCTGGTGGTCGCCGGCCCTCCCCCCGATGACGTGGGAGTCGGAATTCGCGCCTCTCTGGACGCGGGAGACGGACGCTTCCTATTGGCTGCGCCGCGCTGTGTTGTGGATCCGCCTTGAGGTTGCGGATGCGCCTTAATCGTGCCGGCGGCGGCCGCGCGTGGCGCGGCGCTCGCGGTGCACGTAATGGCGGTCGTCCTTCCCGTCAACGCTGTGGATGTTGTGCGCGTGGTGTTTGCGGCGGCCGACGACGATGGTGGATTTGTCGTCGGCCCCGCTGCAGTGACGGCCGCGTAGGAGGGAGATCTCCTCGTTGGCGCCGATGTGGTCGTGGCTGGTGGTGTTGCCCGTGTACTCATTCCTGTTGTTGTTTGTGCAGGTGTCGGCGCCGATGCGGAGAACGTGAGCCTGGGTTGCCGCGAGGATGACGCTCGGTTTCGCGACGGAGCTCCAGCGGCAGACGTCGACGGCGGGGCAGCGCACACCGCCCTTGGACGCGCACCCGAAGAAGATGGCCCGCCGGCAGTATTACCAGTGTGTGCGCCATCCGCGTTGCCACCCGCCGCAGCGGGGACACCGTGACTTTTTTCAAAGTGTACTTTTACAGATTTAAGGGGATATCTCCCTTGCCCCATGTACTCGCACATGGAGCATTTGTATGTCACGGTGTCCCCCGCATGATATTTCTTTTGGTGCTTGATTAAGTGCGGCGGGTCGCTAAATTCGCCGCGTGACTTCGCGACGCCGTCAGCGGTCATCCAGCAGCGCGGGCAATGCACCCGGGCGGGCACTGGATACTCGATGACGACGACGCGGGCGTCCTGTGACATTGTGAATATGTTATAATATAAATAACGAACAAATATATATGTATGTGAGTGGTATTTTGCAAGACTCGTGTGATTGTGTGGATAGCTGCGTATATATTGTAAATATAATGTATAGGTGTAATAATATGTGTAAATGTATGATTAAGTGTATGCAGATAGTTGTGAGTGAATAGATTGTAAGTGATTAGATGCGAGAATGTGTATATACAACTGATGTATCGCTGTGAGTAGATGTAAGTCGATAACTAGTTAAGGTACTGCTGCGAGTGGATGAATGTACTTGTGTGTGCGTATATAATTTAATAGGAAATATGTAAAAAGAATGTGTATGAGTTAATGTGCATGTACCCCTCAGCGATGATTATGTAATTATATGAAGGCTGTCAGAAATATGTATAGTTATGGAAATTATATATTTAATAGTATATGTAGCTTTATAGGCTAATGTAAATTATTGTATATACCATTGGCATCAAATTTAGTATAAATAGATAGAAAAATGATAGGATATATACACAGCGTTGAGTCTACTAGTGTGAATTTGTAGCATTTAAGTATCTGTGACAGTTTAGGTTAAGAATAAGGAAGTTGAATGAATAAATAAAAGTATACGAGTGGCTGTATATATAGTATTAATAAATAAATGTAGATAGAAAAAAATAAGAATATAATTATAACAGTGACTATGCCAATATGAAAGTATGCATATACAATCAGGCTGCAGCGAGGACCAGAGCGATGACTGGTTTTGTGTAGATTACTGTGTATGTATAACTTGGAGTGAAATGAATAAGTAAATATAGATGGATGAGTATATACGATTCAGAAGTATGTAAAAATAAGTGAATAAATATAGTTAAGTATATACAGTTAAGAAAATAGGCAGTTATGAATCTTTATATGTGCGCACAGTAATAAATAGAATAAGGATAAATAGCTGCAAGCCCATATATATATGCAATTAAGAATAGTGATAGTCAAAAAAAAATAGGTAATAATAAATATGTCAATGTAAAGAAAAGTTATGTATATATGACCAATTGCAGCGAAGACAAGAGCGATGACTAGATTTGTGTATTAATGTATATGTACAATTTGAAGTGAAATAAATAAATAATTATAATTAAATGAGTATATACAATTCAGAGATGAATAAGAATAAATAAATAAATATAATTATGTATATACAATTGAGAAAATAAATAATTATGAAAATATATGTACATATAATAAGAAAAGAATATAACTGCAAGTTGATATATATACAATTGAAAATGGTAATAAATAAAATGAATAAATAGACAGTTAATAAATAAATATATATATACAGATTAAATCTAATTATAAATCTAAGGGAATAGGATACTAATAAATAGACTGTCACAGGTAGCATACATAAAAATACACATATATTTATTCAACGAGAATATCAATGTCATATGCGCGGTGTGCGACAATAACAATGTCAAAGCCGTGACACGTGGAGGCAGCGCGTGGCGGGCCGGATGACAGGCCCGCTAATTGCACTAAATGACTTTATTTAATTTATATTATTAATTAATCAACGCGCACTGCACCCACGTGCCACTGAGCTGTCACAACACCGCGCAATCACCTCAACAGGACGCCTGTCAAACGCAGACGACGCACACTCGCTCGAAAAGGGCAATCCCGCTGTTTTTCAATAAATAAATAAATTAAATAAATTACGCGATCGCCTCTCGGCCGGACACACTCGCGACTCACTCACACTCCCGGGTTAAAAAAAAAACTTATCAAATAATAAAAAAAAAACCGGCTAAGCCCCCCGAGCTAAGACTTTACGCGAAAAAAGCGCGCGATCACCCGGGGATTCAGAAAACCGCTAATTAGTGAAACCGGGCGCGCGGCCACGGGTCAGGGCCTAATAAGCCTGTAATTAAAGATGTTAAATATAATAAACTTATGTTTTAATTGGCTTATTAGGCCGCTCCTGACGGTACTGCAATGTCAGGTCGACCCGCGGCAGAGTCGGAGCAAGCTCCGGTCACCCGCCCGGTTCCAAAAATCAGTTTAATATTCTGAATCCCCTATGGGGATTGTATCAGATATTAAGCTGATAAGAACAGATAAAAACCACTTTATTTCAATTAATGTTCCCCGAGGAGGCAAACCCCCCCCCCGGGGTAAAAATACAATATAAAAGCGGCTCTAGCCGCGCGCATATCTTAATTAATATATGAGCGGGGGACAATAGCCCCCCCCGCCAGTGGGAAACACTATGATTATGCGATGAGGGAGGACCAGCCTCCCTCAGAGCGCGAGTATATATATATATTATATTAATATTGCCCCGGTTCGCAGGCCGGGGCAATTCATACAATACATATCACAGCATTTCGCTCCCGGGCCTATCACAGTCGCAAGTCAAAAGATAAAATGGCCCGGGAGCGCGCACGCGGTTTAAAAAATTATTTAAAAGAAATTAGTCAATTACGACTCATTCACACTCGCTTAAAATACAATATTATTATACGCGACATTCACTCTCGGAACATATAGGCCCACACAGCATGCAATAGCAAGCAAATAAAAATAAAAAAAATATTTGTGGGCAGGACAAATACGCAATAATTTACGCGACATTCACACTCGGAATACACATCGTAATAAAATAAATAAAATAAATAAAAATAAGAATAAATATATAATAAATGAATAAATAAATAAATAAATAAATAATCTCTAAATTAGGCAGCACTGCCGTCCCTGCCGGCGGGCCAACGCCGGCGAACCGCTCGGGGGGGTGTCGCGAGCACCCCATCACCGGAGGGACGGGAAGGAGCGGCGTACTGGCGCACGCCGGACACGTGTTCCACGTAAACGTCCCGCGACCAGCGAATGGTATCCGAGACAACGAGGCGGCGCAGCATAGAGGCGTACGCACTGCCAATATGCAACGTCCGCAGCACCGCCTCGTTGGCCGGATCCCACGAGCCGAGGGAGCCGACGATGAAGGCCGTCACGACGACACGGTACCCTTCGCGCTGGAGCGCCTCCGCCAAGGACGAGTACTTGGCAATTTTCCTCGCCCTGGCCTCCTCAAACGACCTCCAGCGGTTTTCGAAGGGCACCGTGACGTCGCATATGACGACACACTTGGAGGGCTCGTGCCTGATCACGAGATCAGGTCGTAGCTCCTTAAGTTCCCCGTCGACCCCCTCGACCCGCTGGTTTACCCGTTTTTCACCGGGCATACGGCAAGCCTTTCGGAGCCTGTGCAGCACGGCGTCGTGCCTCAGCTGAATGGCGGCAGAATGGACCCCACAGTGGTTGATAACGTGGGGAAGGGTCTCGGCCGCCAACCCGCATCGCCGACATCTTCGGTCCGCCTCCCCCCAGCGACGAGCGCCGTTTAGGGGGAGGACGTCCAGGCGCGCGCGGTGGATAAAGCGCCAGTCGGCGAAGCGGGTGAAGCTGCCGCCGCGGACGAAGTGATTGCTCACCCCAGCCCGCGACGACACCTCGAACACCTTCCCCTGGTCCGGTTTGGCCAAAAGCGTTGACGCGTAAAATGCCGCCATCGCTGAGCGCAGACGGGTCACCACCTGGGCACGAGCACCAGGTGGGACTTTTACCGAGTCCCCTACGGGCGTACCCCTGCACTCCACGACCAACTCCTCGGTCGGCCCGCTCCACCGCCACCGAAGAGACAACCTTTCGGACTGCCTCCGGGCGGCGTTCCGCGCCCTCGACCACAGGGAGCGCTCCCCTCCGTCGCGAAGCCTCCCCTCGAGCGAGCCCGAGAGGAAGGCAGCTAAATCTTCGCCCGATGGCGGGCCCCCAATACGCCTGGCCACAACTCCCCGCAGAGACGCCCACGCGAGCCCCCTGACCGTCTCGCCGCCAGCCGTAAGCATACGGAAGGCGTGCGCGACGGACAGGACGTCCGCGAGGTCAGACATCGGAAGTAGCCCACAACCCCCCCGTTTGGGAGGGAGGTAGACCACCTCCGCGCTGGCCCTCTGCGGGAGGTTGAGCCAGGCCTTGGCAGCCCGCCGGATCTCCAAATCTACGGTCTTGAGGGGGCGTTTCTCCACTGCGGCTCCCCGTAGCAGAAAGTCGACGCGCGGCAGGATGTTGGTGGCCAAGGTCTCTATCTTCTGCCACGGGGCGAGGAGAGCGCGGTCAACCGCCCGAAGATCCTCCAGGAGGCCTCCGATGGTGACATATGGAGTTTGGTCGACCGAGAAGCCGGTCGGTACTCCGAGATGAAAGTAAGGCTCGCCGCCTACCAGGCGATGAACGGGCTGCCCCTGGATCTCGAAGGTCGTCGGTAGGACCCTGCCGACCACTCCTGCACCGATGTGCAGGGTGGCGCATTTCGCAGGGTTGAACCGCAACCCCACCGACGATGCTTCGAGCTCCGCGACGGCAAGAAGCCGCCGCATTCCCTCGGGCGTTTCAGCGACAAGGGCTATGTCGTCCGCGTACGCGAAGGTGTTAAAGCGATAGCCCAGTAGATCGAACCCCGCATCGACATCAGTGACTGCGCGCAGCACCGAGTCGATAGCGAGGTCAAATACTACCGGGCTAAGCGGACACCCCTGTCGCACGCCCGAGCGAATCGGGACAGGCGCGGTGTAGCCCTCGGCAGTTCGCACCCGCGTGGAGCACCCGTCATACATGGAGTTCCATATATTGACGAGGCCCCCCGGCACGCCGGAGCGAATGAGCGCGCGGCGGATCGTCGCATGCGGGATCGAGCCAAACGCGTTGGAAAGATCCAGCCATGCGACGACCGCCTGCCGCCGAGTCCGCCGGGCATCAGTCAGGATTTCCTGCAGGACGAAGTTATGCTCGTAGCACCCCTCGTCCCTTAGGAATCCCTTCTGCGCCCGGCTAAGCTTGTTGTTACTGACCGCCCAGTCGGTCAGACGATCAGCGACGAGCGCGGCGTAAAGTTTGGGGACCGTATCACCCAGCGCGAGAGGACGCCAGTTCTCCAACATTTCCCGGTCGCCTTTCTTGTACACCAACACTGTGTTGGAGGTCTTCCAGGACGCGGGAACTGCCTCGAGCCGCTGACAGATGTTAAATAGCGCGGTGAGGAGTCGCGCGCCCGGATCCGATTCGCGGAGGTCCTTATAGCTGATACCGTCGGGACCCGGCGCAGAGTTATTCATACGCCGGAGCCGACGGTCAACTACTCGCTCCGCGAACGGATCGAGCAGGCGCGCGGCCTCCTCAACGGCCAAGGGGTCAGCGCGCTCCACGACTTCGTCGCCGACACTGCCCATAGGTTCCCCTCCGCGATATAGGTCCTCAAAGTATGCCTGGACCCGCTCCTTCGGCACTTGGCAGAATTCTGCGGGCCCCTGCAGCACCTCTCGGACCGCACGACGTCGGTTCACCCGGTACAGCGCCTGTAGACGAGTCGCTTCGCGCACCCAGTCTCCGCGTCCTTCTCCCGACTGCGAGGGACCGGCCGGTGCCGGCCCCCTTCGATTTCTGGCGCCGTCTCTCGCTGGGGCGGCCCCCTCGCCCCGCCGCCCCCGCGCCTCACGCGACCGAACCGGACGGTCACGGGCGCCGGGAGCATCGCCGTTGGCCACACCCGCCGCACCTCCCCCGAGGAAGTCAGCGACCGAGGCCGCGTATTCCTCGAGGTCAGCGAGCGAGGCAACGTCTCCGGCCCGCCGCATCAGCACGTCCCGCACGACCAGTCGTGCCCGCCTGTACTGCCTCGCGGCAGCAGCAGGGGTCAGTAGGTCAGCGGGCCGCTGACCCGTCGGGCCGGGAGCGCGCCGCGGACCTCGGCGGTGCTCCCCGCCCCCGTTTAGGGCTCGTCTCGGCGGTGTCGTCTCACTCGCTCCCGCGCCGCCGGCTACGGTTGCTCCCCGCCGACGGCCCATGACACCGCGGACGCTCGCGGACCCACTCGGATGTCCGGCCGCTCCGTCTTCAATACGCCGTTGACCCGGTGCTCCTCCCGCGCCGATCCCCCGGGATGCGACGATCGCGGCGAGCCCCGCTGGAACGCTCTCGACGGACCGAACACTGGTCCGTTCCAGCACCACCGAGCACGGTCGAATCACTCTCGCAATGTCATTAGCGTTCGCCGGCGTTATCGGCGAGACGGGCGATTGCCGCGGCCCCGCCGCCGCCGGGCTGACACTTTGTACGGAGTCGTCGCTCCGCCGACGCCTCGCTCCTCTTCCCAGGCTCGTCCTCCATCCCTCTGGGTCTCCCTCCTCCCCCGATGTCCTTGGGGATGCTCCTCGGTGCACTTCGTCTGGCGTCCTCATGTCCCGGCGCATCCGCACGTCGACCTCACACGGTGACACCTCCAGGATGGTCGGGAGGGGGGAGGGACGGAGCGGCGTGCTCCTTCTCCCCGCGGTGTACCCCGTGGACATTACGGGGGACCCGCATGTAGTGGTTGTCACCGTGTTGGTCGACAACGTGGCGGGCATCGACGTCGCGGGCATCTCCGAAGTTGGTGGAGGTTGAGGAGACACCGCGCCGCACACGCAGATGGTCGGCGATGCGGCGGGGCTCCTCTGGGAGGGCGGGGTCCCGCACTGCAGGGGCGACGTCCTCGCCGGCCCCTGTGCCCTCCCAATGCTCCGCGACGTCGATAGCGCGGCGCTTAGATTCCGCACCGCGGTGCCGGCGGAGGTGGTCGTCGCCGGCCGCGCCTCCGGGTTTCTCCTGGTAGACGTCGTCCTACCCGGAGGCGCCCGCGGTGCCGCCCTGGCCGATGACCTGGCCAGGGACCTCGTCTCCCGCGCGGTCTTCTCGACCGACACGCTGGACGCCCGAGTCCTGCTCCTCGTCGTGGGTCCTGCCTGGATGGTGGTTGGCGGTGTTTTCTCGGGCGTCCTCCTCCGTGTGCCCCCCCCGCCGCCGAAGGATGGTGAAAAATCGGCGGCGGCTCCTGGTGACCTCCTGGGGGGCACGCGTGTCGGTCTGGTAGCGCCGCTCTTCTCGAGAGGCACGCTCTGCGATCTCCGACTCCTGGACGACCCCGCCGTGCTGGTGGTGGTCGGCGGGGTCACAGAGGGCCTCCTGGTGGTCGCCGGCCCTCCCCCCGATGACGTGGGAGTCGGAATTCGCGCCTCTCTGGACGCGGGAGACGGACGCTTCCTATTGGCTGCGCCGCGCTGTGTTGTGGATCCGCCTTGAGGTTGCGGATGCGCCTTAATCGTGCCGGCGGCGGCCGCGCGTGGCGCGGCGCTCGCGGTGCACGTAATGGCGGCCGTCCTTCCCGTCAACGCTGTGGATGTTGTGCGCGTGGTGTTTGCGGCGGCCGACGACGATGGTGGATTTGTCGTCGGCCCCGCTGCAGTGACGGCCGCGTAGGAGGGAGATCTCCTCGTTGGCGCCGATGTGGCTGGTGGTGTTGCCCGTGTACTCATTCCTGCTGTTGTGTGTACAGGTGTCGGCGCCGATGCGGAGAACGTGAGCCTGGGTTGCCGCGAGGATGACGCTCGGCTTCGCGACGGAGCTCCAGCGGCAGACGTCGACGGCGGGGCAGCGCCCATCGCCCTTGGACGCGCACCCGAAGAAGATGGCCCGCCGGCAGTATTGTTAGTGTGTACGCCATCCGCGTCGCGACCCGCCGCAGCGGGAACACCGTGACTTTTTTCAAAATGTATCTTGACAGATTTGAGGGGATATCTCCCTTGCCCCATGTATTCGCACATGGAGCATTTGTATGTCACGGTGTCCCCCGCATGGTATTTTTTCTGGTGCTTAATTAA
Organism: Anoplolepis gracilipes; assembly: GCF_047496725.1. Taxonomy (NCBI): domain Eukaryota; kingdom Metazoa; phylum Arthropoda; class Insecta; order Hymenoptera; family Formicidae; genus Anoplolepis; species Anoplolepis gracilipes. The sequence continues at coordinate 1,397,340 of NC_132980.1, read as the reverse complement.
ATGCGGCGGGTCGCTGAATTCGCCGCGTGACTTCGCGACGCCGTCAGCGGTCATCCAGCAGCGCGGGCAATGCACCCGAGCGGGCACTGGATGCTCGATGACGACGACGCGGGCGTCCTGTGACATTCTAGATTATAGATTAGAGTAAATAAGAACAAATATATGTATGCAAGCGAGACTCGTGTGGGTATGTAAATGTGTAAATAGCTGCGTGTATATGTAAATGTGAAGTAGTGATTAATTATTTGCGTGGATGTGAATATACATTTGAGTTACTGCTGCGAGTGGATGTATGCAAGTATATTTGAGTGACCAATCGAATAATAAATGTGTAAAAGATTGTATATAAAGGAATCTGTGTGTGTACCACTCAACGATGGACATAAGGTTATATAAAAGTCGTCAGAAATATGTAAAAATTATAGAGATTAGATATTAAAGAGTACAAGTACCTTCAATAACAGATGTAAAACACTGCATACACCACCAGCATCAAAATTGAGATAAATCAGTTAGATAAAGTAAAATATACACGCAGCGTTGAGTCTATCAATGTGAAGTTATAGCGTTTAAGAATCTATGACAGTTTTAAAAATAAGTAAATTAAATGATTAGGAATATGCGAGTGACTGTATATATAGTATAAATAGATAGATATAGTAAGAAAGAATAAGAGTTATAATTATAATTATAATAATAAATATGTTAATATAAAAGTGTGTACATATGATCAGACTGCAGCGATAATCAGAGCGATGACTAGAATTGTATAAATTAATATGTATGTACAGTTTAGAAAGTAATAAATAAGTAACTATAGCTAAATGGATATATACAATTCAGAAATAAATAGCCATAAATAGATAGATATAATTAGATACACACAATTAAGGAAGTGAGTAATTATGACTGTGTCTATGTGCACATACAGTAAGAAAAAGAATAAAAAATAGTAGATAGCTGCCAGTTGGTATATATATACAATTGAAAATAAATAAATGATTCATAAATAGATAGATATATATACAGATTGATTTTAAGTTATAATTATAAGGGAATGGAATCAATAAATGGCCGTCATAGATAACATGTAGAAATAGATACATATATCTATTCAACAAAGATGTCAATACCCACAGCGTTGAATCTCTCAATTAGGATTTATAGTATTTAAGTACCTTATGACAGTTACAATAAATAAGTAAAATAATCAAGAATATATGAATGGCTGTTTATGTAATATTGATAAATAAATATAGGTGAAATAGAATAAGGATATAATTATAAAAAAAAAGAATATGTCAATGTAAAAGTGTGCATATGCAGTCAAATTGCAGCGAAGACCAAAGCGATGACTAACTATGTATGAGTTTATATGTATGTACAACTTACAGATAAATAAATGAATAAATATAGGTAAATGAGTATATACAATTCCGGACTAAGTATAAATAAATAGTAATAAATAAATAAATATAATTAGATATATACAATTAATAGAATAAATAATTCTGAATATTTATGTGTACATACAATTGGAGACAATAAGAAGTGATAGCTGCAAGTTAATACATATACAATTAAGACTGATATTAAATAAGTAAATAAATAGTTAGCAAATAAGTAGATAAATATAAATACAGATTAATTTTTATTTATAATTATGAGGGAATAGGATAATAAATAAATGTCACAGGCAACATATAAGGGCATACATATATTTATTCAACACAAATGTCAATGTCACATGCGCGGCGTGTGACAATAACAATGTCAACGCTGTGACACGTGGAGGCAGCGCGTGGCGGGCCGGATGACAGGCCCGCTAATTGCACTAAATGACTTTAATTTAATTAATACTATTAATTAATAGACGCGCACTGCACCCACGCGCCACTGAGCTGTCACAACACCGCGCAATTACCTTTACAGGACGCCTGTCAACCGCGGTTGACGCACACTCGCTCGCAGAAAAAGGGGCAATCCCGCTGTTTTTTTTTTAATAAATAAATAAATTACGCGATCGCCTCTCGGCCGGACACACTCGCGACGCACTCACACTCCCGGGTTAAAAAAAAAAACTTATCAATTAATAAAAATTACTCCGGCTACGCCCCCCGAGCTAAGTCTTTCCGCGAAAAGCGCGCGATCACCCGGGGATTCAGACAACCGCTAATTAGTGAAACCGGGCGCGCGGCCACGGGTCAGGGCCTAATAAGCCTGCAAAAAAGGATGTTAAATATAATAATCTAAAAGAAAACTTATGTTTTAATTGGCTTATTAGGCCGCTCCTGACGGTACTGCAATGTCAGGTCGACCCGCGGCAGAGTCGGAGCAAGCTCCGGTCACCCGCCCGGTTCCAAAAATCAGTTTAATATTCTGAATCCCCTATGGGGATTGTATCAGATATTAAGCTGATAAGAACAGATAAAAACCATTTTATTTTCAGTTAATGTTCCCCGGGAGGGCGAACCCCCCCGGGGTGAAATACAATATAAAAGCGGCTCTAGCCGCGCGCAAATCTTAATTAATATATGGGCGGGGGACAATAACCCCCCCCCGCCAGTGGGCAACGCTATGAGGCGGTAGGGGAGGGCCAGCCTCCCCCAGAGCGCGAGTACATTTAGATATTATATTAATATTGCCCCGGTTCGCAGGCCGGGGCAATTCATATAATACATATCACAGCATTTCGCTCCCGGGCCTATCACAGTCGCAAGTCAAAAGATAAAAAGGCCCGGGAGCGCGCACGCGGTTTAAAAAAAATTATTAAAAAAGAAATTAGTCAATTACGACTCATTCACACTCGCTTAAAATACAATATTATTATACGCGACATTCACTCTCGGAACATATAGGCCCACACAGCATGCAATAGCAAGCAAATAAATATAAAAATAAAAGTAGACAATTAAGATAGTTGTGGGCAGGACAGATACGCAATAATTTACGCGACATTCACACTCGGAATACACATCCCAGGTAGCACTGCTCATTCCATAAACGTTCCCCAAACGCATCCAATACGAAAAGATGCGCCTAGAAAACGCTATAAAACGTTCATAAAACGAACATGTGCCACCCGGGATCGCATTAAAAAATAAAAATAAAAATAACTATATAATAAATAAATAAATAAATAAATAAATAAATAATCTAAATTAGGCAACACTGCCGTTTCTGCCGGCGGGCCAACGCCGGCGAACCGCTCGGGAGGGTGTCGCGAGCACCCCATCACCAGAGGGACGGGAAGGAGCGGCGTACTGGCGCACGCCGGACACGTGTTCCACGTAAACGTCCCGCGACCAGCGAATGGTATCCGAGACAACGAGGCGGCGCAGCATAGAGGCGTACGCACTGCCAATATGCAACGTCCGCAGCACCGCCTCGTTGGCCGGATCCCACGAGCCGAGGGAGCCGACGACGAAGGCCGTCACGACGACACGGTACCCTTCGCGCTGGAGCGCTTCCGCCAAGGGCGAGTACTTGGCAATTTTCCTCGCCCTGGCCTCCTCAAACGACCTCCAGCGGTTTTCAAAGGGCACCGTGATGTCGCAAATGACGACACACTTGGAGGGCTCGTGCCTGATCACGAGATCAGGTCGTAGCTCCCCAAGTTCCCCGTCGACCCCCCCGACCCGCTGGTTTACCCGTTTTTCACCGGGCATACGGCAAGCCTTACGGAGCCTGTGCAGCACGGCGTCGTGCCTCAGCTGAATGGCGGCAGAATGGACCCCACAGTGGTTGATAACGTGGGGAAGGGTCTCGGCCGCCAACCCGCATCGCCGACATCTTCGGTCCGCCTCCCCCCAGCGACGAGCGCCGTTTAGGGGGAGGACGTCCAGGCGCGCGCGGTGGATAAAGCGCCAGTCGGCGAAGCGGGTGAAGCTGCCGCCGCGGACGAAGTGATTGCTCACCCCAGCCCGCGACGACACCTCGAACACCTTCCCCTGGTCCGGTTTGGCCAAAAGCGTTGACGCGTAAAATGCCGCCACCGCTGAGCGCAGACGGGTCACCACCTGGGCACGAGCACCAGGTGGGACTTTTACCGTGTCCCCTATGGGCGTACCCCTGCACTCCACGACCAACTCCTCGGTCGGCCCGCTCCATCGCCACCGAAGAGACAACCTTTCGGACTGCCTCCGGGCGGCGTTCCGAGCCCTCGACCACAGGGAGCGCTCCCCTCCGTCGCGAAGCCTCCCCTCGAGCGAACCCGAGAGGAAGGCAGCTAAATCTTCGCCCGATGGCGGGCCCCCAATACGCCTGGCCACAACTCCCCGCAGAGACGCCCACGCGAGCCCCCTGACCGTCTCGTCGCCAGCCGTAAGCATACGGAAGGCGTGCGCGACGGACAGGACGTCCGCGAGGTCAGACATCGGAAGTAGCCCACAACCCCCCCGTTTGGGAGGGAGGTAGACCACTTCCGCGCTGGCCCTCTGCGGGAGGTTGAGCCAGGCCTTGGCAACCCGCCGGATCTCCAAGTCTACGGTTTTGAGGGGGCGTTTCTCCACTGCGGCTCCCCGCAGCAGAAAGTCGACGCGTGGCAGGATGTTAGTAGCCAGTGTCTCTATCTTCTGCCACGGGGCGAGGAGAGCGCGGTCAACCGCCCGAAGATCCTCCAGGAGGCCTCCGATGGTGACATATGGAGTCTGGTCGACCGAGAAGCCGGTCGGGACTCCGAGATGAAAGTAAGGCTCGCCGTCTGCCAGGTGACGAACGGGCTGCCCCTGGATCTCGAAGGTCGTCGGTAGGACCCTGCCGACCACTCCTGCACCGATGTGCAGGGTGGCGCATTTCGCAGGGTTGAACCGCAACCCCACCGACGATGCTTCGAGCTCCGCGACGGCGAGAAGCCGCCGCATTCCCTCGGGCGTTTCAGCGACAAGGGCTATGTCGTCCGCGTACGCGAAGGTGTTAAAGCGATAGCCCAGTAGATCGAACCCCGCATCGACATCGGTGACTGCGCGCAGTACCGAGTCGATAGCGAGGTCAAATACTACCGGGCTAAGCGGACACCCCTGTCGCACGCCCGAGCGAATCGGGACAGGCGCGGTGTAGCCCTCGGCAGTTCGCACCCGCGTGGAGCACCCGTCATACATGGAGTTCCATATATTGACGAGGCCCCCCGGCACGCCGGAGCGAATGAGCGCGCGGCGGATCGTCGCATGCGGGATCGAGCCAAACGCGTTGGAAAGATCCAGCCATGCGACGACCGCCTGCCGCCGAGTCCGCCGGGCATCAGTCAGGATTTCCTGCAGGACGAAGTTATGCTCGTAGCACCCCTCGTCCCTTAGGAATCCCTTCTGCGCCCGGCTAAGTTTGTTGTTACTGACCGCCCAGTCGGTCAGACGATCAGCGACGAGCGCGGCGTAAAGTTTGGGGACCGTATCACCCAGCGCGAGAGGACGCCAGTTCTCTAACATTTCCCGGTTGCCTTTTTTATACACCAACACTGTGTTGGAGGTCTTCCAGGACGCGGGAACTGCCTCGAGCCGCTGACAGATGTTAAATAGAGCGGTGAGGAGTCGCGCGCCCGGATCCGATTCGCGGAGGTCCTTATAGCTGATACCGTCGGGACCCGGCGCAGAGTTATTCATACGCCGGAGCCGACGGCCAACTATTCGCTCCGCGAACGGATCGAGCAGGCGCGCGGCCTCCTCAACGGCCAAGGGGTCAGCGCACTCCACGACTTCGTCGTCGACGCTGCCCATAGGTTCCCCTCCGCGATATAGGTCCTCGAAGTACGCCTGGACCCGCTCCTTCGGCACTTGGCAGAATTCTGCGGGCCCCTGCAGCACCTCTCGGACCGCACGACGTCGGTTCACCCGGTACAGCGCCTGTAGACGAGTCGCTTCGCGCACCCAGTCTCCGCGTCCTTCTCCCGACTGCGAGGGACCGGCCGGTGCCGGCCCCCTTCGATTTCTGGCGTCGTCTCTCGCTGGGGCGGCCCCCCCGCCCCGCCGCCCCCGCGCCTCACGCGACCGACCCGGACGGTCACGGGCGCCGGGAGCACCGCCGCTGGCCACCCCCGCCGCACCTCCCCCGAGGAAGTCAGCGACCAAGGCCGCGTATTCCTCGAGGTCAGCGAGCGAGGCAACGTCCCCGGCCCGCCGTGTCAGCACGTCCCGCACGACCAGTCGTGCCCCCCTGTACTGCCTCGCGGCAGCAGCAGGGGCCGGTAGGTCGGCGGGCCGCCGACCCGTCGGGCCGGGAGCGCGCCGCGGACCCCGGCGGTGCTCCCCGCCCCCGCTTAGGGCTCGACTCGGCGGTGTCATCTCACTCGCTCCCGCGCCGCCGGCTACGGTTGCTCCCCGCCGACGGCCCATGACACCGCGGACGCTCGCGGACCCACTCGGATGTCCTGCTGCTCCGTCTTCAATACGCCGATGACCCGGTGCTCCTCCCGCGTTGATCCTCCGGGATGCGACGATCGCGGCGAGCCCCGCTGGAACGCTCGCAACGGACCGAACACTGGTCCGCTCCAGCACCACCGAGCACGGTCGAATCAAGTTCAAAGCGTCACTTTCACTTATGTTCGCCGGCGTCATGGGCGAGACGGGCGACTGCCGCGGCCCCGCCGCCGCCGGGCTGACACTTTGTACGGAGTCGTCGCTCCGCCGACGCCCCGCTCTTCTTCCCAGGCTCGTCCACCATCCCTCTGGGTCTCCCTCCTCCCCCGATGTCCTTGGGGATGCTCCTCGGTGCACCTCGTCCGGCGTCCTCATGTCCCGGCGCATCCGCACGTCGACCTCACACGGTGACACCTCCAGGATGGTCGGGAGGGGGGAGGGACGGAGCGGCGTGCTCCTTCTCCCCGCGGTATACCCCGTGGACATCACGGGGGACCCGCATGTAGTGGTTGTCACCGTGTTGGTCGACAACGTGGCGGGCATCGACGTCGCGGGCATCTCCGATGTCTGTGGAGGTTGAGGAGACACCGCGCCGCACACGCAGATGGTCGGCGATGCGGCGGGGCTCCTCTGGGAGGGCGGGGTCCCGCGCTGCAGGGGCGACGTCCTCGCCGGCCCCTGTGCCCTCCCAATGCTCCGCGACGTCGATAGCGCGGCGCTTAGATTCCGCACCGCGGTGCCGGCGGAGGTGGTCGTCACCGGCCGCGCCTCCGGGTTTCTCCTGGTAGACGTCGTCCTACCCGGTGGCGCCCGCGGTGCCGCCCTGGCCGATGACCTGGCCAGGGACCTCGTCTCCCGCGCGGTCTTCTCGACCGACACGCTGGACGCCCGAGTCCTGCTCCTTGTGGTGGGTCCTGCCTGGATGGTGGTTGGCGGTGTTTTCTCGGGTGTCCTCCTTCGTGTGCCCCCCCCGCCGCCGAAGGATGGTGAAAAGTCGGCGGCGGCTCCTGGTGACCTCCTGGGGGGCACGCGTGTCGGTCTGGTAGCGCCGCTCTTCTCGAGAGGCACGCTCTGCGATCTCCGACTCCTGGACGTCCCCGCCGTGCTGGTGGTGGTCGGCGGGGTCACGGAGGGCCTCCTGGTGGTCGCCGGCCCTCCCCCCGATGACGTGGGAGTCGGAATTCGCGCCTCTCTGGACGCGGGAGACGGACGCTTCCTATTGGCTGCGCCGCGCTGTGCTGTGGATCCGCCTTGAGGTTGCGGATGCGCCTTTATTGCGCCGGCGGCGGCCGCGCGCGGCGCGGCGCTCGCGGTGCACGTAATGGCGGCCGTCCTTCCTGTCAACGTTGGTGTTGTTGTGCGCGTGGTGTTTGCGGCGGCCGACGACGATGGTGGGTTTGTCGTCGGCCCCGCTGCAGTGACGGCCGCGTAGGAGGGAGATCTCCTCGTTGGCGCCGATGTGGTCGTGGCTGGTGGTGTTGCCCGTGAACTCACTCCTGTCGTTGTTTGTGCAGGTGTCGGCGCCGATGCGGAGAACGTGAGACTGGGTTGCCGCGAGGATGACGCTCGGCTTCGCGACGAAGCTCCAGCGGCAGACGTCGACGGCGGGGCAGCGCCCATCGCCCTTGGACGCGCACCCGAAGAAGATGGCCCGCCGGCAGTATTGTTAGTGTGTGCGTCATCCGCGTTGCGACCCGCCGCAGCGGGAACACCGTGACTTTTTTCAAAATGCGATTTAACCGATTTGAGGGGATATCTCCCTTGCCCCATGTATTCGCACATGGAGCATTTGTATGTCACGGTGTCCCCCGCATGATATTTCTTTTGGTGCTTGATTAAGTGCGGCGGGTCGCTAAATTCGCCGCGTGACTTCGCGACGCCGTCAGCGGTCATCCAGCAGCGCGGGCAATGCACCCGGGCGGGCACTGGATACTCGATGACGACGACGCGGGCGTCCTGTGACATTGTGTTTTATTGTTTAGAGTAGATAAGAACAAATATGTATATGCAGTCGATTTTATTGAAAGACTCGTGTGAATGCGTGGATAGCTGTGTGTATGTTGTGTGCAATTAGTTTTAAGTGAATAATTATATGGTTGGATGCGAGAATGTGTATATACTGTTTAGGTATTGCTGCGAGTAGATGAATATCAATATGTATGTGTATGTATATAGTTTAAGAGTAAATATGTAGGTGAATGTTTCGGTCAATATGCAGTGATAGATATATAAGTATGAAAAATGTGCAAAGTTACAAAAATCTATGTAATTAGGTTATACGCACCCTTTAAAGACAAACGTCAACCATTGTATATACCGTCAGCATTAGAATTGAAATAAATACGTAGGATACTATTGAATATACACACAGCGTTGAGTCTATCGATTAGAATTTATAACGTTTAAGTATCTATGACAGTTTTAGGTTAAAAATAACTAAGTTGAATAAATCAGAATATGTGAGTGACTGTATATATAGAGTTAATAAATATGTTCAAGTGTAAAGAATGGAAATATAATTGTATTAGCAAATATATCAATATAAGAATGTGTACATACAATCAAGTTGCAGCGAGGAGCAGAGCGATGACTAAATTTATAAAGATTAATATATATGTACAATTTGAAATGAAGTAGATAAATAAACATAAATAAATATAAATAAATGAGTATATACAATTCAGTCATAAATAAGGAATAAGTCAATAAGTGTAATTAAGTATATACAATTAGGAAAATTAATAATTATGAATGTATATGTACATAAAGTAGGAAAAGAATAAGAAAGATAGCTGCAAGATAATATATATGTACCACTAAGAGTAAATAGATAATTAATAAGTAAATATAATGTTGGATATATCTATGTATAAATGTGCATATATGACCAAATTGCAGCGATGAGCAATGCGATGACTAGCTATGTGTAGATTAATATGTATGTACAATTTAAAGTGAAATAAATAAATAAATATAGATAAATGGGTATATATAGTACAGAAATAAATAAAAATAAGTAAATAAATATAATTAAATATAATTAAATATATACAAATGCGAAAATAAATAAATTATGAATATATATGTACATACAGTAGGAAAGAGATTGAGAATAAATAGCTGCAAGTTAATACATATATACAATTAAGAGTAATAAGTAGATAGATAATTAATAAATAAATAAATAAATAAATATATATACAGATTTAAACCTAATTATGATTACAAAGGAATGGGGTCAATAAATAACTGTCATAGGTAGGATATAGAAAAATATACATATATATTTATTCAAAAACTATCAATGTCACATGCGCGGTGTGTGACAATAACAATGTCAACGCTGTGACACGTGGAGGCAGCGCGCGGCGGGCCGGATGACAGGCCCGCTAATTGCACTAATGACTTTATTTAATTAGTATTATTAATTAATCAACGCGCACTGCACCCACGTGCCACTGAGCTGTCACAACACCGCGCAACTACCTTTACAGGACGCCTGTCAACCGCGGACGACGCACACTCGCTCGCAGAAAAAGGGGCAATCCCGCTGTTTTTTTTTTTTTAATAAATAAATAAATTACGCGATCGCCTCTCGGCCGGACACACTCGCGACGCACTCACACTCCCGGGTTAAAAAAAAAACTTATCAATTAATAAAAATTACTCCGGCTACGCCCCCCGAGCTAAGTCTTTCCGCGAAAAGCGCGCGATCACCCGGGGATTCAGACAACCGCTAATTAGTGAAACCGGGCGCGCGGCCACGGGTCAGGGCCTAATAAGCCTGCAAAAAAGGATGTTAAATATAATAATCTAAAAGAAAACTTATGTTTTAATTGGCTTATTAGGCCGCTCCTGACGGTACTGCAATGTCAGGTCGACCCGCGGCAGAGTCGGAGCAAGCTCCGGTCACCCGCCCGGTTCCAAAAATCAGTTTAATATTCTGAATCCCCTATGGGGATTGTATCAGATATTAAGCTGATAAGAACAGATAAAAACCATTTTATTTTCAGTTAATGTTCCCCGGGAGGGCGAACCCCCCCGGGGTGAAATACAATATAAAAGCGGCTCTAGCCGCGCGCAAATCTTAATTAATATATGGGCGGGGGACAATAACCCCCCCCCGCCAGTGGGCAACGCTATGAGGCGGTAGGGGAGGGCCAGCCTCCCCCAGAGCGCGAGTACATTTAGATATTATATTAATATTGCCCCGGTTCGCAGGCCGGGGCAATTCATATAATACATATCACAGCATTTCGCTCCCGGGCCTATCACAGTCGCAAGTCAAAAGATAAAAAGGCCCGGGAGCGCGCACGCGGTTTAAAAAAAATTATTAAAAAAGAAATTAGTCAATTACGACTCATTCACACTCGCTTAAAATACAATATTATTATACGCGACATTCACTCTCGGAACATATAGGCCCACACAGCATGCAATAGCAAGCAAATAAATATAAAAATAAAAGTAGACAATTAAGATAGTTGTGGGCAGGACAGATACGCAATAATTTACGCGACATTCACACTCGGAATACACATCCCAGGTAGCACTGCTCATTCCATAAACGTTCCCCAAACGCATCCAATACGAAAAGATGCGCCTAGAAAACGCTATAAAACGTTCATAAAACGAACATGTGCCACCCGGGATCGCATTAAAAAATAAAAATAAAAATAACTATATAATAAATAAATAAATAAATAAATAAATAAATAATCTAAATTAGGCAACACTGCCGTTTCTGCCGGCGGGCCAACGCCGGCGAACCGCTCGGGAGGGTGTCGCGAGCACCCCATCACCAGAGGGACGGGAAGGAGCGGCGTACTGGCGCACGCCGGACACGTGTTCCACGTAAACGTCCCGCGACCAGCGAATGGTATCCGAGACAACGAGGCGGCGCAGCATAGAGGCGTACGCACTGCCAATATGCAACGTCCGCAGCACCGCCTCGTTGGCCGGATCCCACGAGCCGAGGGAGCCGACGACGAAGGCCGTCACGACGACACGGTACCCTTCGCGCTGGAGCGCTTCCGCCAAGGGCGAGTACTTGGCAATTTTCCTCGCCCTGGCCTCCTCAAACGACCTCCAGCGGTTTTCAAAGGGCACCGTGATGTCGCAAATGACGACACACTTGGAGGGCTCGTGCCTGATCACGAGATCAGGTCGTAGCTCCCCAAGTTCCCCGTCGACCCCCCCGACCCGCTGGTTTACCCGTTTTTCACCGGGCATACGGCAAGCCTTACGGAGCCTGTGCAGCACGGCGTCGTGCCTCAGCTGAATGGCGGCAGAATGGACCCCACAGTGGTTGATAACGTGGGGAAGGGTCTCGGCCGCCAACCCGCATCGCCGACATCTTCGGTCCGCCTCCCCCCAGCGACGAGCGCCGTTTAGGGGGAGGACGTCCAGGCGCGCGCGGTGGATAAAGCGCCAGTCGGCGAAGCGGGTGAAGCTGCCGCCGCGGACGAAGTGATTGCTCACCCCAGCCCGCGACGACACCTCGAACACCTTCCCCTGGTCCGGTTTGGCCAAAAGCGTTGACGCGTAAAATGCCGCCACCGCTGAGCGCAGACGGGTCACCACCTGGGCACGAGCACCAGGTGGGACTTTTACCGTGTCCCCTATGGGCGTACCCCTGCACTCCACGACCAACTCCTCGGTCGGCCCGCTCCATCGCCACCGAAGAGACAACCTTTCGGACTGCCTCCGGGCGGCGTTCCGAGCCCTCGACCACAGGGAGCGCTCCCCTCCGTCGCGAAGCCTCCCCTCGAGCGAACCCGAGAGGAAGGCAGCTAAATCTTCGCCCGATGGCGGGCCCCCAATACGCCTGGCCACAACTCCCCGCAGAGACGCCCACGCGAGCCCCCTGACCGTCTCGTCGCCAGCCGTAAGCATACGGAAGGCGTGCGCGACGGACAGGACGTCCGCGAGGTCAGACATCGGAAGTAGCCCACAACCCCCCCGTTTGGGAGGGAGGTAGACCACTTCCGCGCTGGCCCTCTGCGGGAGGTTGAGCCAGGCCTTGGCAACCCGCCGGATCTCCAAGTCTACGGTTTTGAGGGGGCGTTTCTCCACTGCGGCTCCCCGCAGCAGAAAGTCGACGCGTGGCAGGATGTTAGTAGCCAGTGTCTCTATCTTCTGCCACGGGGCGAGGAGAGCGCGGTCAACCGCCCGAAGATCCTCCAGGAGGCCTCCGATGGTGACATATGGAGTCTGGTCGACCGAGAAGCCGGTCGGGACTCCGAGATGAAAGTAAGGCTCGCCGTCTGCCAGGTGACGAACGGGCTGCCCCTGGATCTCGAAGGTCGTCGGTAGGACCCTGCCGACCACTCCTGCACCGATGTGCAGGGTGGCGCATTTCGCAGGGTTGAACCGCAACCCCACCGACGATGCTTCGAGCTCCGCGACGGCGAGAAGCCGCCGCATTCCCTCGGGCGTTTCAGCGACAAGGGCTATGTCGTCCGCGTACGCGAAGGTGTTAAAGCGATAGCCCAGTAGATCGAACCCCGCATCGACATCGGTGACTGCGCGCAGTACCGAGTCGATAGCGAGGTCAAATACTACCGGGCTAAGCGGACACCCCTGTCGCACGCCCGAGCGAATCGGGACAGGCGCGGTGTAGCCCTCGGCAGTTCGCACCCGCGTGGAGCACCCGTCATACATGGAGTTCCATATATTGACGAGGCCCCCCGGCACGCCGGAGCGAATGAGCGCGCGGCGGATCGTCGCATGCGGGATCGAGCCAAACGCGTTGGAAAGATCCAGCCATGCGACGACCGCCTGCCGCCGAGTCCGCCGGGCATCAGTCAGGATTTCCTGCAGGACGAAGTTATGCTCGTAGCACCCCTCGTCCCTTAGGAATCCCTTCTGCGCCCGGCTAAGTTTGTTGTTACTGACCGCCCAGTCGGTCAGACGATCAGCGACGAGCGCGGCGTAAAGTTTGGGGACCGTATCACCCAGCGCGAGAGGACGCCAGTTCTCTAACATTTCCCGGTTGCCTTTTTTATACACCAACACTGTGTTGGAGGTCTTCCAGGACGCGGGAACTGCCTCGAGCCGCTGACAGATGTTAAATAGAGCGGTGAGGAGTCGCGCGCCCGGATCCGATTCGCGGAGGTCCTTATAGCTGATACCGTCGGGACCCGGCGCAGAGTTATTCATACGCCGGAGCCGACGGCCAACTATTCGCTCCGCGAACGGATCGAGCAGGCGCGCGGCCTCCTCAACGGCCAAGGGGTCAGCGCACTCCACGACTTCGTCGTCGACGCTGCCCATAGGTTCCCCTCCGCGATATAGGTCCTCGAAGTACGCCTGGACCCGCTCCTTCGGCACTTGGCAGAATTCTGCGGGCCCCTGCAGCACCTCTCGGACCGCACGACGTCGGTTCACCCGGTACAGCGCCTGTAGACGAGTCGCTTCGCGCACCCAGTCTCCGCGTCCTTCTCCCGACTGCGAGGGACCGGCCGGTGCCGGCCCCCTTCGATTTCTGGCGTCGTCTCTCGCTGGGGCGGCCCCCCCGCCCCGCCGCCCCCGCGCCTCACGCGACCGACCCGGACGGTCACGGGCGCCGGGAGCACCGCCGCTGGCCACCCCCGCCGCACCTCCCCCGAGGAAGTCAGCGACCAAGGCCGCGTATTCCTCGAGGTCAGCGAGCGAGGCAACGTCCCCGGCCCGCCGTGTCAGCACGTCCCGCACGACCAGTCGTGCCCCCCTGTACTGCCTCGCGGCAGCAGCAGGGGCCGGTAGGTCGGCGGGCCGCCGACCCGTCGGGCCGGGAGCGCGCCGCGGACCCCGGCGGTGCTCCCCGCCCCCGCTTAGGGCTCGACTCGGCGGTGTCATCTCACTCGCTCCCGCGCCGCCGGCTACGGTTGCTCCCCGCCGACGGCCCATGACACCGCGGACGCTCGCGGACCCACTCGGATGTCCTGCTGCTCCGTCTTCAATACGCCGATGACCCGGTGCTCCTCCCGCGTTGATCCTCCGGGATGCGACGATCGCGGCGAGCCCCGCTGGAACGCTCGCAACGGACCGAACACTGGTCCGCTCCAGCACCACCGAGCACGGTCGAATCAAGTTCAAAGCGTCACTTTCACTTATGTTCGCCGGCGTCATGGGCGAGACGGGCGACTGCCGCGGCCCCGCCGCCGCCGGGCTGACACTTTGTACGGAGTCGTCGCTCCGCCGACGCCCCGCTCTTCTTCCCAGGCTCGTCCACCATCCCTCTGGGTCTCCCTCCTCCCCCGATGTCCTTGGGGATGCTCCTCGGTGCACCTCGTCCGGCGTCCTCATGTCCCGGCGCATCCGCACGTCGACCTCACACGGTGACACCTCCAGGATGGTCGGGAGGGGGGAGGGACGGAGCGGCGTGCTCCTTCTCCCCGCGGTATACCCCGTGGACATCACGGGGGACCCGCATGTAGTGGTTGTCACCGTGTTGGTCGACAACGTGGCGGGCATCGACGTCGCGGGCATCTCCGATGTCTGTGGAGGTTGAGGAGACACCGCGCCGCACACGCAGATGGTCGGCGATGCGGCGGGGCTCCTCTGGGAGGGCGGGGTCCCGCGCTGCAGGGGCGACGTCCTCGCCGGCCCCTGTGCCCTCCCAATGCTCCGCGACGTCGATAGCGCGGCGCTTAGATTCCGCACCGCGGTGCCGGCGGAGGTGGTCGTCACCGGCCGCGCCTCCGGGTTTCTCCTGGTAGACGTCGTCCTACCCGGTGGCGCCCGCGGTGCCGCCCTGGCCGATGACCTGGCCAGGGACCTCGTCTCCCGCGCGGTCTTCTCGACCGACACGCTGGACGCCCGAGTCCTGCTCCTTGTGGTGGGTCCTGCCTGGATGGTGGTTGGCGGTGTTTTCTCGGGTGTCCTCCTTCGTGTGCCCCCCCCGCCGCCGAAGGATGGTGAAAAGTCGGCGGCGGCTCCTGGTGACCTCCTGGGGGGCACGCGTGTCGGTCTGGTAGCGCCGCTCTTCTCGAGAGGCACGCTCTGCGATCTCCGACTCCTGGACGTCCCCGCCGTGCTGGTGGTGGTCGGCGGGGTCACGGAGGGCCTCCTGGTGGTCGCCGGCCCTCCCCCCGATGACGTGGGAGTCGGAATTCGCGCCTCTCTGGACGCGGGAGACGGACGCTTCCTATTGGCTGCGCCGCGCTGTGCTGTGGATCCGCCTTGAGGTTGCGGATGCGCCTTTATTGCGCCGGCGGCGGCCGCGCGCGGCGCGGCGCTCGCGGTGCACGTAATGGCGGCCGTCCTTCCTGTCAACGTTGGTGTTGTTGTGCGCGTGGTGTTTGCGGCGGCCGACGACGATGGTGGGTTTGTCGTCGGCCCCGCTGCAGTGACGGCCGCGTAGGAGGGAGATCTCCTCGTTGGCGCCGATGTGGTCGTGGCTGGTGGTGTTGCCCGTGAACTCACTCCTGTCGTTGTTTGTGCAGGTGTCGGCGCCGATGCGGAGAACGTGAGACTGGGTTGCCGCGAGGATGACGCTCGGCTTCGCGACGAAGCTCCAGCGGCAGACGTCGACGGCGGGGCAGCGCCCATCGCCCTTGGACGCGCACCCGAAGAAGATGGCCCGCCGGCAGTATTGTTAGTGTGTGCGTCATCCGCGTTGCGACCCGCCGCAGCGGGAACACCGTGACTTTTTTCAAAATGCGATTTAACCGATTTGAGGGGATATCTCCCTTGCCCCATGTATTCGCACATGGAGCATTTGTATGTCACGGTGTCCCCCGCATGATATTTCTTTTGGTGCTTGATTAAGTGCGGCGGGTCGCTAAATTCGCCGCGTGACTTCGCGACGCCGTCAGCGGTCATCCAGCAGCGCGGGCAATGCACCCGGGCGGGCACTGGATACTCGATGACGACGACGCGGGCGTCCTGTGACATTGTGTTTTATTGTTTAGAGTAGATAAGAACAAATATGTATATGCAGTCGATTTTATTGAAAGACTCGTGTGAATGCGTGGATAGCTGTGTGTATGTTGTGTGCAATTAGTTTTAAGTGAATAATTATATGGTTGGATGCGAGAATGTGTATATACTGTTTAGGTATTGCTGCGAGTAGATGAATATCAATATGTATGTGTATGTATATAGTTTAAGAGTAAATATGTAGGTGAATGTTTCGGTCAATATGCAGTGATAGATATATAAGTATGAAAAATGTGCAAAGTTACAAAAATCTATGTAATTAGGTTATACGCACCCTTTAAAGACAAACGTCAACCATTGTATATACCGTCAGCATTAGAATTGAAATAAATACGTAGGATACTATTGAATATACACACAGCGTTGAGTCTATCGATTAGAATTTATAACGTTTAAGTATCTATGACAGTTTTAGGTTAAAAATAACTAAGTTGAATAAATCAGAATATGTGAGTGACTGTATATATAGAGTTAATAAATATGTTCAAGTGTAAAGAATGGAAATATAATTGTATTAGCAAATATATCAATATAAGAATGTGTACATACAATCAAGTTGCAGCGAGGAGCAGAGCGATGACTAAATTTATAAAGATTAATATATATGTACAATTTGAAATGAAGTAGATAAATAAACATAAATAAATATAAATAAATGAGTATATACAATTCAGTCATAAATAAGGAATAAGTCAATAAGTGTAATTAAGTATATACAATTAGGAAAATTAATAATTATGAATGTATATGTACATAAAGTAGGAAAAGAATAAGAAAGATAGCTGCAAGATAATATATATGTACCACTAAGAGTAAATAGATAATTAATAAGTAAATATAATGTTGGATATATCTATGTATAAATGTGCATATATGACCAAATTGCAGCGATGAGCAATGCGATGACTAGCTATGTGTAGATTAATATGTATGTACAATTTAAAGTGAAATAAATAAATAAATATAGATAAATGGGTATATATAGTACAGAAATAAATAAAAATAAGTAAATAAATATAATTAAATATAATTAAATATATACAAATGCGAAAATAAATAAATTATGAATATATATGTACATACAGTAGGAAAGAGATTGAGAATAAATAGCTGCAAGTTAATACATATATACAATTAAGAGTAATAAGTAGATAGATAATTAATAAATAAATAAATAAATAAATATATATACAGATTTAAACCTAATTATGATTACAAAGGAATGGGGTCAATAAATAACTGTCATAGGTAGGATATAGAAAAATATACATATATATTTATTCAAAAACTATCAATGTCACATGCGCGGTGTGTGACAATAACAATGTCAACGCTGTGACACGTGGAGGCAGCGCGCGGCGGGCCGGATGACAGGCCCGCTAATTGCACTAATGACTTTATTTAATTAGTATTATTAATTAATCAACGCGCACTGCACCCACGTGCCACTGAGCTGTCACAACACCGCGCAACTACCTTTACAGGACGCCTGTCAACCGCGGACGACGCACACTCGCTCGCAGAAAAAGGGGCAATCCCGCTGTTTTTTTTTTTTTAATAAATAAATAAATTACGCGATCGCCTCTCGGCCGGACACACTCGCGACGCACTCACACTCCCGGGTTAAAAAAAAAACTTATCAATTAATAAAAATTACTCCGGCTACGCCCCCCGAGCTAAGTCTTTCCGCGAAAAGCGCGCGATCACCCGGGGATTCAGACAACCGCTAATTAGTGAAACCGGGCGCGCGGCCACGGGTCAGGGCCTAATAAGCCTGCAAAAAAGGATGTTAAATATAATAATCTAAAAGAAAACTTATGTTTTAATTGGCTTATTAGGCCGCTCCTGACGGTACTGCAATGTCAGGTCGACCCGCGGCAGAGTCGGAGCAAGCTCCGGTCACCCGCCCGGTTCCAAAAATCAGTTTAATATTCTGAATCCCCTATGGGGATTGTATCAGATATTAAGCTGATAAGAACAGATAGAAACCACTTTATTTTCAGTTAATGTTCCCCGGGAGGGCGAACCCCCCCGGGGTGAAATACAATATAAAAGCGGCTCTAGCCGCGCGCAAATCTTAATTAATATATATGGGCGGGGGACAATAACCCCCCCCGCCAGTGGGCAACGCTATGAGGCGGTAGGGGAGGGCCAGCCTCCCCCAGAGCGCGAGTACATATAGATATTATATTAATATTGCCCCGGTTCGCAGGCCGGGGCAATTCATACAATATAGATCACAGCATTTCACTCCCGGGCCTATCACAGTTGCAAGTCAAAAGATAAAATGGCCCGGAAGCGCGCACGCGGTTTTAAAAAATTATTTAAAAAAAAGAAATTAGTCAATTACGACTCATTCACACTCGCTTAAAATACAATATTATTATACGCGACATTCACTCTCGGAACATATAGGCCCACACAGCATGCAATAGCAAGCAGATAAAAATAAAACAAATAAAAATAAAAAATATTTGTGGGCAGGACAGATACGCAATAATTTACGCGACATTCACACTCGGAATACACATCGTATTAAAAAATATAAATAAAAAT
The DNA here is from genome assembly GCF_047496725.1 of Anoplolepis gracilipes. Taxonomy (NCBI): domain Eukaryota; kingdom Metazoa; phylum Arthropoda; class Insecta; order Hymenoptera; family Formicidae; genus Anoplolepis; species Anoplolepis gracilipes. The sequence goes on along the minus strand of NC_132980.1, from coordinate 1,378,510 downwards.
AAAAATAAAAATAAATATATAATAAATAAATAAATAAATAAATAAATAAATAATCTAAATTAGGCACTATTGCCATTCCTGCCGGCGGGCCAACGCCGGCGAACCGCTCGGGGGGGTGTCGCGAGCACCCCATCACCGGGGGGACGGGAAGGAGCGGCGTACTGGCGCACGCCGGACACGTGTTCCACGTAAACGTCCCGCGACCAGCGAATGGTATCCGAGACAACGAGGCGGCGCAGCATAGAGGCGTACGCACTGCCAATATGCAACGTCCGCAGCACCGCCTCGTTGGCCCGATCCCACGAGCCGAGGGAGCCGACGACGAAGGCCGTCACGACGACACGGTACCCCTCGCGCTGGAGCGCCTCCGCCAAGGGCGAGTACTTGGCAATTTTCCTCGCCCTGGCCTCCTCAAACGACCTCCAGCGGTTTTCGAAGGGCACCGTGACGTCGCAAATGACGACACACTTGGAGGGCTCGTGCCTGATCACGAGATCAGGTCGTAGCTCCCCAAGTTCCCCGTCGACCCCCTCGACCCGCTGGTTTACCCGTTTTTCACCGGGCACACGGCAAGCCTTTCGGAGCCTGTGCAGCACGGCGTCGTGCCTCAGCTGAATGGCGGCAGAATGGACCCCACAATGGTTGATTACGTGGGGAAGGGTCTCGGCCGCCAACCCGCATCGCCGACATCTACGGTCCGCCTCCCCCCAGCGACGAGCGCCGTTTAGAGGGAGGACATCCAGGCGCGCGCGGTGGATGAAGCGCCAGTCGGCGAAGCGGGTGAAGCTGCCGCCGCGGACGAAGTGATTGCTCACTCCAGCCCGCGACGACACCTCGAACACCTTCCCCTGGTCCGGTTTGGCCAGAAGCGTTGACGCGTAGAATGCCGCCACCGCTGAGCGCAGACGGGTCACCACCTGGGCACGAGCACCAGGTGGGACTTTTACCGCGTCCCCTATGGGCGTACCCCTGCACTCCACGACCAACTCCTCGGTCGGCCCGCTCCATCGCCACCGAAGAGACAACCTTTCGGACTGCCTCCGGGCGGCGTTCCGCGCCCTCGACCACAGGGAGCGCTCCCCTCCGTCGCGAAGCCTCCCCTCGAGCGAACCCGAGAGGAAGGCAGCCAAATCTTCGCCCGATGGCGGGCCCCCAATACGCCTGGCCACAACTCCCCGCAGAGACGCCCACGCGAGCCCCCTGACCGTCTCGTCGCCAGCCGTAAGCATACGGAAGACGTGCGCGACGGACAGGACGTCCGCGAGGTCAGACATCGGAAGTAGCCCACAACCCCCCCGTTTGGGAGGGAGGTAGACCACTTCCGCGCTGGCCCTCTGCGGGAGGTTGAGCCAGGCCTTGGCAGCCCGCCGGATCTCCAAATCTACGGTCTTGAGGGGGCGTTTCTCCACTGCGGCTCCCCGTAGCAGAAAGTCGACGCGCGGCAGGATGTAGGTGGCCAAGGTCTCTATCTTCTGCCACGGGGCGAGGAGAGCGCGGTCAACCGCCCGAAGATCCTCCAGGAGGCCTCCGATGGTGACATATGGAGTCTGGTCGACCGAGAAGCCGGTCGGGACCCCGAGATGAAAATAAGGCTCGCCGTCTGCCAGGCGACGAACGGGCTGCCCCTGGATCCCGAAGGTCGTCGGTAGGACCCTGCCGACCACTCCTGCACCGATGTGCAGGGTGGCGCATTTCGCAGGGTTGAACCGCAACCCCACCGACGATGCTTCGAGCTCCGCGACGGCGAGAAGCCGCCGCATTCCCTCGGGCGTTTCAGCAACAAGGGCTATGTCGTCCGCGTACGCGAAGGTGTTAAAGCGATAGCCCAGTAGATCGAACCCCGCATCGACATCGGTGACTGCGCGCAGTACCGAGTCGATAGCGAGGTCAAATACTACCGGGCTAAGCGGACACCCCTGTCGCACGCCCGAGCGAATCGGGACAGGCGCGGTGTAGCCCTCGGCAGTTCGCACCCGCGTGGAGCACCCGTCATACATGGAGTTCCATATTTTGACAAGGCCCCCCGGCACGCCGGAGCGAATGAGCGCGCGGCGGATCGCCGCATGCGGGATCGAGCCAAACGCGTTGGAAAGATCCAGCCATGCGACGATCGCCTGCCGCCGAGTCCGCCGGGCATCAGTCAGGATTTCCTGCAGGACGAAGTTATGCTCGTAGCACCCCTCGTCCCTTAGGAATCCCTTCTGCGCCCGGCTAAACTTGTTGTTACTGACCGCCCAGTCGGTCAGACGATCAGCGACGAGCGCGGCGTAAAGTTTGGGGACCGTATCACCCAGCGCGAGAGGACGCCAGTTCTCCAACATTCCCCGATCGCCTTTCTTGTACACCAACACTGTGTTGGAGGTCTTCCAGGACGCGGGAACTGCCTCGAGCCGCTGACAGATGTTAAATAGCGCGGTGAGGAGTCGCGCGCCCGGATCCGATTCGCGGAGGTCCTTATAGCTGATACCGTCGGGACCCGGCGCAGAGTTATTCATACGCCGGAGCCGACGGTCAACTACTCGCTCCGCGAACGGATCGAGCAGGCGCGCGGCCTCCTCAACGGCCAAGGGGTCAGCGCGCTCCACGACTTCGTCGTCGACACTGCCCATAGGTTCCCCTCCGCGATATAGGTCCTCGAAGTACGCCTGGACCCGCTCCTTCGGCACTTGGCAGAATTCTGCGGGCCCCTGCAGCACCTCTCGGACCGCACGACGTCGGTTCACCCGGTACAGCGCCTGTAGACGAGTCGCTTCGCGCACCCAGTCTCCGCGTCCTTCTCCCGACTGCGAGGGACCGGCCGGTGCCGGCCCCCTTCGATTTCTGGCGTCGTCTCTCGCTGGGGCGGCCCCCTCACCCCGCCGCCCCCGCGCCTCACGCGACCGAACCGGACGGTCACGGGCGCCGGGAGCATCGCCGTTGGCCACACCCGCCGCACCTCCCCCGAGGAAGTCAGCGACCAAGGCCGCGTATTCCTCAAGGTCAGCGAGCGAGGCAACGTCTCCGGCCCGCCGTATCAGCACGTCCCGCACGACCAGTCGTGCCCGCCTGTACTGCCTCGCGGCAGCAGCAGGGGCCGGTAGGTCGGCGGGCCGCTGACCCGCCGGGCCGGGAGCGCGCCGCGGACCTCGGCGGTGCTCCCCGCCCCCGTTTAGGGCTCGACTCGGCGGTGTCATCTCACTCGCTCCCGCGCCGCCGGCTACGGTTGCTCCCCGCCGACGGCCCATGACACCGCGGACGCTCGCGGACCCACTCGGATGTCCGGCCGCTTCTTCCTCAGCACGCCGTTGACCCGGTGCTCCTCCCGCGCCGATCCCCCGGGATGCGACAATCGCGGCGAGCCCCGCTGGAACGCTCGCAACGGACCGAACACTGGTCCGCTCCAGCACCACCGAGCACGGTCGAATCACTCTCTCAAAGTCATTTATGTTCGCCGGCGTTATCGGCGAGACGGGCGACTGCCGCGGCCCCGCCGCCGCCGGGCTGACACTTTGTACGGAGTCGTCGCTCCGCCGACGCCCCGCTCTTCTTCCCAGGCTCGTCCTCCATCCCTCTGGGTCTCCCTCCTCCCCCGATGTCCTTGGGGATGCTCCTCGGTGCACCTCGTCCGGCGTCCTCATGTCCCGGCGCATCCGCACGTCGACCTCACACGGTGACACCTCCAGGATGGTCGGAAGGGGGGAGGGACGGAGCGGCGTGCTCCTTCTCCCCGCGGTGTACCCCGTGGACATCACGGGGGACCCGCATGTAGTGGTTGTCACCGTGTTGGTCGACAAAGTGGCGGGCATCGACGTCGCGGGCATCTCCGAAGTTGGTGGAGGTTGAGGAGACACCGCGCCGCACACGCAGATGGTCGGCGATGCGGCGGGGCTCCTCTGGGAGGGCGGGGTCCCGCGCTGCAGGGGCGACGTCCTCGCCGGCCCCTGTGCCCTCCCTGTGCTCCGCGACGTCGATAGCGCAGCGCTCAGATTCCGCACCGCGGTGCCGGCGGAGGTGGTCGTCGCCGGCCGCGCCTCTGGGTTTCTCCTGGTAGACGTCGTCCTACCCGGAGGCGCCCGCGGTGCCGCCCTGGCCGATGACCTGGCCAGGGACCTCGTCTCCCGCGCGGTCTTCTCGACCGACACGCTGGACGCCCGAGTCCTGCTCCTCGTCGTGGGTCCTGCCTGGATGGTGGTTGGCGGTGTTTTCTCGGGCGTCCTCCTCCGTGTGCCCCCCCCGCCGCCGAAGGATGGTGAAAAATCGGCGGCGGCTCCTGGTGACCTCCTGGGGGGCACGCGTGTCGGTTTGGTCGCGCCGCTCTTCTCGAGAGGCACGCTCTGCGATCTCCGACTCCTGGACGACCCCGCCGTGCTGGTGGTGGTCGGCGGGGTCACGGAGGGCCTCCTGGTGGTCGCCGGCCCTCCCCCCGATGACGTGGGAGTCGGAATTCGCGCCTCTCTGGACGCGGGAGACGGACGCTTCTTATTGGTTGCGCCGCGCTGCGATGAAGATCCGCCTTGAGGTTGCGGATGCGCCTTAATCGTGCCGGCGGCGGCCGCGCGTGGCGCGGCGCTCGCGGTGCACGTAATGGCGGCCGTCCTTCCCGTCAACGTTGGTGTTGTTGTGCGCGTGGTGTTTGCGGCGGCCGACGACGATGGTGGGTTTGTCGTCGGCCCCGCTGCAGTGACGGCCGCGTAGGAGGGAGATCTCCTCGTTGGCGCCGATGTGGCTGGTGGTGTTGCCCGTGTACTCATTCCTGCTGTTGTGTGTACAGGTGTCGGCGCCGATGCGGAGAACGTGAGCCTGGGTTGCCGCGAGGATGACGCTCGGCTTCGCGACGGAGCTCCAGCGGCAGACGTCGACGGCGGGGCAGCGCCCATCGCCCTTGGACGCGCACCCGAAGAAGATGGCCCGCCGGCAGTATTGTTAGTGTGTACGCCATCCGCGTCGCGACCCGCCGCAGCGGGAACACCGTGACTTTTTTCAAAATGTATCTTGACAGATTTGAGGGGATATCTCCCTTGCCCCATGTATTCGCACATGGAGCATTTGTATGTCACGGTGTCCCCCGCATGGTATTTTTTCTGGTGCTTAATTAAATGCGGCGGGTCGCTGAATTCGCCGCGTGACTTCGCGACGCCGTCAGCGGTCATCCAGCAGCGCGGGCAATGCACCCGAGCGGGCACTGGATGCTCGATGACGACGACGCGGGCGTCCTGTGACATTCTAGATTATAGATTAGAGTAAATAAGAACAAATATATGTATGCAAGCGAGACTCGTGTGGGTATGTAAATGTGTAAATAGCTGCGTGTATATGTAAATGTGAAGTAGTGATTAATTATTTGCGTGGATGTGAATATACATTTGAGTTACTGCTGCGAGTGGATGTATGCAAGTATATTTGAGTGACCAATCGAATAATAAATGTGTAAAAGATTGTATATAAAGGAATCTGTGTGTGTACCACTCAACGATGGACATAAGGTTATATAAAAGTCGTCAGAAATATGTAAAAATTATAGAGATTAGATATTAAAGAGTACAAGTACCTTCAATAACAGATGTAAAACACTGCATACACCACCAGCATCAAAATTGAGATAAATCAGTTAGATAAAGTAAAATATACACGCAGCGTTGAGTCTATCAATGTGAAGTTATAGCGTTTAAGAATCTATGACAGTTTTAAAAATAAGTAAATTAAATGATTAGGAATATGCGAGTGACTGTATATATAGTATAAATAGATAGATATAGTAAGAAAGAATAAGAGTTATAATTATAATTATAATAATAAATATGTTAATATAAAAGTGTGTACATATGATCAGACTGCAGCGATAATCAGAGCGATGACTAGAATTGTATAAATTAATATGTATGTACAGTTTAGAAAGTAATAAATAAGTAACTATAGCTAAATGGATATATACAATTCAGAAATAAATAGCCATAAATAGATAGATATAATTAGATACACACAATTAAGGAAGTGAGTAATTATGACTGTGTCTATGTGCACATACAGTAAGAAAAAGAATAAAAATAGTAGATAGCTGCCAGTTGGTATATATATACAATTGAAAATAAATAAATGATTCATAAATAGATAGATATATATACAGATTGATTTTAAGTTATAATTATAAGGGAATGGAATCAATAAATGGCCGTCATAGATAACATGTAGAAATAGATACATATATCTATTCAACAAAGATGTCAATACCCACAGCGTTGAATCTCTCAATTAGGATTTATAGTATTTAAGTACCTTATGACAGTTACAATAAATAAGTAAAATAATCAAGAATATATGAATGGCTGTTTATGTAATATTGATAAATAAATATAGGTGAAATAGAATAAGGATATAATTATAAAAAAAAAAAAGAATATGTCAATGTAAAAGTGTGCATATGCAGTCAAATTGCAGCGAAGACCAAAGCGATGACTAACTATGTATGAGTTTATATGTATGTACAACTTACAGATAAATAAATGAATAAATATAGGTAAATGAGTATATACAATTCCGGACTAAGTATAAATAAATAGTAATAAATAAATAAATATAATTAGATATATACAATTAATAGAATAAATAATTCTGAATATTTATGTGTACATACAATTGGAGACAATAAGAAGTGATAGCTGCAAGTTAATACATATACAATTAAGACTGATATTAAATAAGTAAATAAATAGTTAGCAAATAAGTAGATAAATATAAATACAGATTAATTTTTATTTATAATTATGAGGGAATAGGATAATAAATAAATGTCACAGGCAACATATAAGGGCATACATATATTTATTCAACACAAATGTCAATGTCACATGCGCGGCGTGTGACAATAACAATGTCAACGCTGTGACACGTGGAGGCAGCGCGTGGCGGGCCGGATGACAGGCCCGCTAATTGCACTAAATGACTTTAATTTAATTAATACTATTAATTAATAGACGCGCACTGCACCCACGCGCCACTGAGCTGTCACAACACCGCGCAATTACCTTTACAGGACGCCTGTCAACCGCGGTTGACGCACACTCGCTCGCAGAAAAAGGGGCAATCCCGCTGTTTTTTTTTTTTTTTAATAAATAAATAAATTACGCGATCGCCTCTCGGCCGGACACACTCGCGACGCACTCACACTCCCGGGTTAAAAAAAAAACTTATCAATTAATAAAAATTACTCCGGCTACGCCCCCCGAGCTAAGTCTTTCCGCGAAAAGCGCGCGATCACCCGGGGATTCAGACAACCGCTAATTAGTGAAACCGGGCGCGCGGCCACGGGTCAGGGCCTAATAAGCCTGTAATTAAAGATGTTAAATATAATAAACTTATGTTTTAATTGGCTTATTAGGCCGCTCCTGACGGTACTGCAATGTCAGGTCGACCCGCGGCAGAGTCGGAGCAAGCTCCGGTCACCCGCCCGGTTCCAAAAATCAGTTTAATATTCTGAATCCCCTATGGGGATTGTATCAGATATTAAGCTGATAAGAACAGATAAAACCACTTTATTTTCAATTAATGTTCCCCGGGAGGGCGAACCCCCCCGGGGTAGATAAGTACAATATCAAAGCGGCTCTAGCCGCGCGCAAACTTAAATAATATATGGGCGGGGGACAATAACCCCCCCCGCCAGTGGGCAACACTATGATTCTGCGATGGGGGAGGGCCCGCCTCCCCCAGAGCGCGAGTATATATACATATTATATTAATATTGCCCCGGTTCGCAGGCCGGGGCAATTCGTATAATATAAATCACAGCATTTCGCTCCCGGGCCTATCACAGTCGCAAGTCAAGAGATAAAATGGCCCGGGAGCGCGCACGCGGTTTAAAAAAATTATTTAAAAAAAAAAGAAATTAGTCAATTACGACTCATTCACACTCGCTTAAAATACAATATTATTATACGCGACATTCACTCTCGGAACATATAGGCCCACACAGCATGCAATAGCAAGCAGATAAAAATAAAAAAAAAATAAAAATAAAAAATATTTGTGGGCAGGACAAATACGCAATAATTTACGCGACATTCACCCTCGGAATACACATCGTAATAAGACATAAAAAAAAATAAAAATAAATATATAATAAATAAATAAATAAATAAATAACTAATCTAAATTAGGCACTATTGCCATTCCTGCCGGCGGGCCAACGCCGGCGAACCGCTCGGGGGGGTGTCGCGAGCACCCCATCACCGGAGGGACGGGAAGGAGCGGCGTACTGGCGCACGCCGGACACATGTTCCACGTATACGTCCCGCGACCAGCGAATGGTATCCGAGACAACGAGGCGGCGCAGCATAGAGGCATACGCACTGCCAATATGCAAGGCCCGCAGCACCGCCTCGTTGGCCGGATCCCACGAGCCGAGGGAGCCGACGACGAAGGCCGTCACGACGACACGGTACCCTTCGCGCTGGAGCGCCTCCGCCAAGGGCGAGTACTTGGCAATTTTCCTCGCCCTGGCCTCCTCAAACGACCTCCAGCGGTTTTCGAAAGGCATCGTGACGTCGCAAATGACGACACACTTGGAGGGCTCGTGCCTGATCACGAGATCAGGTCGTAGCTCCCCAAGTTCCCCGTCGACCCCCTCGACCCGCTGGTTTACCCGTTTTTCACCGGGCATACGGCAAGCCTTTCGGAGCCTATGCAGCACGGCGTCGTGCCTCAGCTGAATGGCGGCAGAATGGACCCCACAGTGGTTGATAACGTGGGGAAGGGTCTCGGCCGCCAACCCGCATCGCCGACATCTTCGGTCCGCCTCCCCCCAGCGACGAGCGCCGTTTAGGGGGAGGACGTCCAGGCGCGCGCGGTGTATAAAGCGCCAGTCGGCGAAGCGGGTGAAGCTGCCACCGCGGACGAAGTGATTGCTCACCCCAGCCCGCGACGACACCTCGAACACCTTCCCCTGGTCCGGTTTGGCCAAGAGCGTTGACGCGTAAAATGCCGCCACCGCTGAGCGCAGACGGGTCACCACCTGGGCACGAGCACCAGGTGGGACTTTTACCGTGTCCCCTATGGGCGTACCCCTGCACTCCACGACCAACTCCTCGGTCGGCCCGCTCCATCGCCACCGAAGAGACAACCTTTCGGACTGCCTCCGGGCGGCGTTCCGCGCCCTCGACCACAGGGAGCGCTCCCCTCCGTCGCGAAGCCTCCCCTCGAGCGAGCCTGAGAGGAAGGCAGCTAAATCCTCGCCCGATGGCGGGCCCCCAATACGCCTGGCCACAACTCCCCGCAGAGACGCCCACGCGAGCCCCCTGACCGTCTCGTCGCCAGCCGTAAGCATACGGAAGGCGTGCGCGACGGACAGGACGTCCGCGAGGTCAGACATCGGAAGTAGCCCACAACCCCCCCGTTTGGGAGGGAGGTAGACCACCTCCGCGCTGGCCCTCTGCGGGAGGTTGAGCCAGTCCTTGGCAGCCCGCCGGATCTCTAAATCTACGGTTTTGAGGGGGCGTTTCTCCACTGCGGCTCCCCGTAGCAGAAAGTCGACGCGCGGCAGGATGTTGGTGGCCAAGGTCTCTATTTTCTGCCACGGGGCGAGGAGAGCGCGGTCAACCGCCCGAAGATCCTCCAGGAGGCCTCCGATGGTGACATATGGAGTCTGGTCGACCGAGAAGCCGGTCGGGACTCCGAGATGAAAGTAAGGCTCGCCGTCTGCCAGGTGACGAACGGGCTGCCCCTGGATCTCGAAGGTCGTCGGTAGGACCCTGCCGACCACTCCTGCACCGATGTGCAGGGTGGCGCATTTCGCAGGGTTGAACCGCAACCCCACCGACGATGCTTCGAGCTCCGCGACGGCGAGAAGCCGCCGCATTCCCTCGGGCGTTTCAGCGACAAGGGCTATGTCGTCCGCGTACGCGAAGGTGTTAAAGCGATAGCCCAGTAGATCGAACCCCGCATCGACATCGGTGACTGCGCGCAGTACCGAGTCGATAGCGAGGTCAAATACTACCGGGCTAAGCGGACACCCCTGTCGCACGCCCGAGCGAATCGGGACAGGCGCGGTGTAGCCCTCGGCAGCTCGCACCCGCGTGGAGCACCCGTCATACATGGAGTTCCATATATTGACGAGGCCCCCCGGCACGCCGGAGCGAATGAGCGCGCGGCGGATCGTCGCATGCGGGATCGAGCCAAACGCGTTGGAAAGATCCAGCCATGCGACGACCGCCTGCCGCCGAGTCCGCCGGGCATCAGTCAGGATTTCCTGCAGGACGAAGTTATGCTCGTAGCACCCCTCGTCCCTTAGGAATCCCTTCTGCGCCCGGCTAAGCTTGTTGTTACTGACCGCCCAGTCGGTCAGACGATCAGCGACGAGCGCGGCGTAAAGTTTGGGGACCGTATCACCCAGCGCGAGAGGACGCCAGTTCTCTAACATTTCCCGGTTGCCTTTTTTATACACCAACACTGTGTTGGAGGTCTTCCAGGACGCGGGAACTGCCTCGAGCCGCTGACAGATGTTAAATAGAGCGGTGAGGAGTCGCGCGCCCGGATCCGATTCGCGGAGGTCCTTATAGCCGATACCGTCGGGACCCGGCGCAGAGTTATTCATACGCCGGAGCCGACGGTCAACTATTCGCTCCGCGAACGGATCGAGCAGGCGCGCGGCCTCCTCAACGGCCAAGGGGTCAGCGCGCTCCACGACTTCGTCGTCGACACTGCCCATAGGATCCCCTCCGCGATATAGGTCCTCGAAGTACGCCTGAACCCGCTCCTTCGGCACTTGGCAGAATTCTGCGGGCCCCTGCAGCACCTCTCGGACCGCACGACGTCGGTTCACCCGGTACAGCGCCTGTAGACGAGTCGCTTCGCGCACCCAGTCTCCGCGTCCTTCTCCCGACTGCGAGGGACCGGCCGGTGCCGGCCCCCTTCGATTTCTGGCGCCGTCTCTCGCTGGGGCGGCCCCCTCGCCCCGCCGCCCCCGCGCCTCACGCGACCGAACCGGACGGTCACGGGCGCCGGGAGCATCGCCGTTGGCCACACCCGCCGCACCTCCCCCGAGGAAGTCAGCGACCGAGGCCGCGTATTCCTCGAGGTCAGCGAGCGAGGCAACGTCTCCGGCCCGCCGCATCAGCACGTCCCGCACGACCAGTCGTGCCCGCCTGTACTGCCTCGCGGCAGCAGCAGGGGTCGGTAGGTCGGCGGGCCGCCGACCCGTCGGGCCGGGAGCGCGCCGCGGACCTCGGCGGCGCTCCCCGCCCCCGCTTAGGGCTCGACTCGGCGGTGTCATCTCACTCGCTCCCGCGCCGCCGGCTACGGTTGCTCCCCGCCGACGGCCCATGACACCGCGGACGCTCGCGGACCCACTCGGATGTCCCGCCGCTCCGTCTTCAATACGCCGATGACCCGGTGCTCCTCCCGCGTTGATCCTCCGGGATGCGACGATCGCGGCGAGCCCCGCTGGAACGCTCGCAACGGACCGAACACTGGTCCGCTCCAGCACCACCGAGCACGGTCGAATCAAGTTCAAAGCGTCACTTTCACTTATGTTCGCCGGCGTCATGGGCGAGACGGGCGACTGCCGCGGCCCCGCCGCCGCCGGGCTGACACTTTGTACGGAGTCGTCGCTCCGCCGACGCCCCGCTCTTCTTCCCAGGCTCGTCCTCCATCCCTCTGGGTCTCCCTCCTCCCCCGATGTCCTTGGGGATGCTCCTCGGTGCACCTCGTCCGGCGTCCTCATGTCCCGGCGCATCCGCACGTCGACCTCACACGGTGACACCTCCAGGATGGTCGGGAGGGGGGAGGGACGGAGCGGCGTGCTCCTTCTCCCCGCGGTATACCCCGTGGACATCACGGGGGACCCGCATGTAGTGGTTGTCACCGTGTTGGTCGACAACGTGGCGGGCATCGACGTCGCGGGCATCTCCGATGTCTGTGGAGGTTGAGGAGACACCGCGCCGCACACGCAGATGGTCGGCGATGCGGCGGGGCTCCTCTGGGAGGGCGGGGTCCCGCGCTGCAGGGGCGACGTCCTCGCCGGCCCCTGTGCCCTCCCAATGCTCCGCGACGTCGATAGCGCGGCGCTTAGATTCCGCACCGCGGTGCCGGCGGAGGTGGTCGTCACCGGCCGCGCCTCCGGGTTTCTCCTGGTAGACGTCGTCCTACCCGGTGGCGCCCGCGGTGCCGCCCTGGCCGATGACCTGGCCAGGGACCTCGTCTCCCGCGCGGTCTTCTCGACCGACACGCTGGACGCCCGAGTCCTGCTCCTTGTGGTGGGTCCTGCCTGGATGGTGGTTGGCGGTGTTTTCTCGGGTGTCCTCCTTCGTGTGCCCCCCCCGCCGCCGAAGGATGGTGAAAAGTCGGCGGCGGCTCCTGGTGACCTCCTGGGGGGCACGCGTGTCGGTCTGGTAGCGCCGCTCTTCTCGAGAGGCACGCTCTGCGATCTCCGACTCCTGGACGTCCCCGCCGTGTTGGTGGTGGTCGGCGGGGTCACGGAGGGCCTCCTGGTGGTCGCCGGCCCTCCCCCCGATGACGTGGGAGTCGGAATTCGCGCCTCTCTGGACGCGGGAGACGGACGCTTCCTATTGGCTGCGCCGCGCTGTGCTGTGGATCCGCCTTGAGGTTGCGGATGCGCCTTAATCGCGCCGACGACGGCCGCGCGTGGCGCGGCGCTCGCGGTGCACGTAATGGCGGCCGTCCTTCCCGTCAATGTTGGTGTGCGCGTGGTGTTTGCGGCGGCCGACGACGATGGTGGGTTTGTCGTCGGCCCCGCTGCAGTGACGGCCGCGTAGGAGGGAGATCTCCTCGTTGGCGCCGATGTGGCTGGTGGTGTTGCCCGCGTTGTAATTCCCGCTGTTGTCTGTGCAGGTGGTGTCGGCGCCGATGTGGAGAACGAGAGCCTGGGTTGCCGCGAGGATGACGCTTGGCTTCGCGACGGTGCTCCAGCGGCAGACGTCGACGGCGGGGCAGCGCCCATCGCCCTTGGACGCGCACCCGAAGAAGATGGCCCGCCGGCAGTACTACCAGTGTGTGCGTCATCCGCGTTGCGACCCGCCGCAGCGGGGACACCGTGACTTTTTTCAAAATGCAATTTAACTGATTTGAGGGGATATCTCCCTTGCCCCATGTACTCGCACATGGAGCATTTGTACGTCACGGTGTCCCCTGCATGGTATTTTTTCTGGTGCTTAATTAGATGCGGCGGGTCGCTAAATTCGCCGCGCGACTTCGCGACGCCGTCAGCGGTCATCCAGCAGCGCGGGCAATGCACCCGGGCGGGCACTGGATACTCGATGACGACGACGCGGGCGTCCTGTGACATTGTGTTTTATAGGTTAAAGTGTGTAGGAAGAAATATATGTATACAAGCGATATAGTTTAAGACTCATGTGAATGTGTGTATAGCTGTGCATATATTGTAGATAAAGTATTTAAATGTAAAAATATGTATGAATGAGTAACTAAGTGTGTGTAAAATTATAGAAATAATAGATTGAGCGTGTATAAATTGTATGCAGATAGTTGTGAATAGATGTAACTGACTAAATGCAAGAGTGTGTATATACAATTAATGTATCGCAGCAAGTGAGTGTATATTATATGTATGTGCGAATAATTTATACAATATCTGAGTGAATGTGTGAATCAGTATGTATGTACCGCTTAGCGTTGAATAGATGTAAGTAGAAATAGTTAAATGTTTAGTGAATTATAAAAATTAAATAGTATTATATGTACATACGCTTAGCATAGGAGTAAAAATAGTAATAAATAGATGTAAATTAATGTATATACCACCAGCATCGGAATTAACTTGAATAGATAGAAAAATACTTTGATATATACACAGTGTTGAGTCTATCGATGAGAATTTGTAGTGCTTGAATATCTATGACAGCCGTAGTTCAAATAAATAAATAGAATAAGTAGAAATATATGAATAACTGTATATATAGTATTAATAAATAGGTATAGATATAAAAGAATAAAAAGAATAAAAAAAAAAAAATATAATTGTAATAGTGAATATGTCAATTGGAGAGTATGTATATATGACTAAGTTGCAGCGAAGACTAGAGCGATGACTAGATTTATGTGAATTAATATATATATGTACAATTTGGAGTGAAATAAATAAATGATTATAATTGAATGAGTATATACAATTCAGAGATAAATATAAATAAATAAATAAATATAATTATGTACATACAATTGAGAAAATAAGTAATAATGGAAATATATGTACATATAGTAAGAAAAAGAACGAGAAAAGATAGCTGCAAGTTAATATATATACAATTGAGAGTAATAATAAATAAATAAATAATTAATAAATAGATATATATATATATACAGATTAATTTTTAATTATAGAGTAAGGAAATAGGATTAATAAATGACTGTCACAGGTAACACATAAGGATATACATATATTTATTCAGTAAAAACGTCAATGTCACATGCGCGGTGTGTGACAATAACAATGTCAACGCTGTGACACGTGGAGGCAGCGCACGGCGGGCCGGATGACAGGCCCGCTAATTGCACAAATGACTTTATTTAATTAAAATTATTAATTAATAGACGCGCACTGCACCCACGTGCCACTGAGCTGTCACAACACCGCGCAATTACCTTAACAGGACGCCCGTCAAACGCAGACGACGCACACTCGCTCGCAAAGGGCAATCCCGCTGTTTTTTAATAAATAAATTGCGCGATCGCCTCTCGGCCGGACACACTCGCGACGCACTCACACTCCCGGCTTAAAAAATAAAAACTTATCAATTAATTAAAAAAACCCGGCTAAGCCCCCCGAGCCAAGACTTTACGCGAAAAAAGACGCGATCGCCCGGGGATTCAGAACACGCTAATTAGTGAAACCGGGCGCGCGGCCACGGGTCAGGGCCTAATAAGCCTGTAATTAAAGATGTTAACTAACTAATTATTATGTTTGAATTGGCTTATTAGGCCGCTCCTGACGGTACTGCAATGTCAGGTCGACCCGCGGCAGAGTCGGAGCAAGCTCCGGTCACCCGCCCGGTTCCAAAAATCAGTTTAATATTCTGAATCCCCTATGGGGATTGTATCAGATATTAAGCTGATAAGAACAGATAAAACCACTTTATTTTCAATTAATGTTCCCCGGGAGGGCGAACCCCCCCGGGGTAGATAAGTACAATATCAAAGCGGCTCTAGCCGCGCGCAAACTTAAATAATATATGGGCGGGGGACAATAACCCCCCCCGCCAGTGGGCAACACTATGATTCTGCGATGGGGGAGGGCCCGCCTCCCCCAGAGCGCGAGTATATATACATATTATATTAATATTGCCCCGGTTCGCAGGCCGGGGCAATTCGTATAATATAAATCACAGCATTTCGCTCCCGGGCCTATCACAGTCGCAAGTCAAGAGATAAAATGGCCCGGGAGCGCGCACGCGGTTTAAAAAAATTATTTAAAAAAAAAAGAAATTAGTCAATTACGACTCATTCACACTCGCTTAAAATACAATATTATTATACGCGACATTCACTCTCGGAACATATAGGCCCACACAGCATGCAATAGCAAGCAGATAAAAATAAAAAAAAAATAAAAATAAAAAATATTTGTGGGCAGGACAAATACGCAATAATTTACGCGACATTCACCCTCGGAATACACATCGTAATAAGACATAAAAAAAAATAAAAATAAATATATAATAAATAAATAAATAAATAAATAACTAATCTAAATTAGGCACTATTGCCATTCCTGCCGGCGGGCCAACGCCGGCGAACCGCTCGGGGGGGTGTCGCGAGCACCCCATCACCGGAGGGACGGGAAGGAGCGGCGTACTGGCGCACGCCGGACACATGTTCCACGTATACGTCCCGCGACCAGCGAATGGTATCCGAGACAACGAGGCGGCGCAGCATAGAGGCATACGCACTGCCAATATGCAAGGCCCGCAGCACCGCCTCGTTGGCCGGATCCCACGAGCCGAGGGAGCCGACGACGAAGGCCGTCACGACGACACGGTACCCTTCGCGCTGGAGCGCCTCCGCCAAGGGCGAGTACTTGGCAATTTTCCTCGCCCTGGCCTCCTCAAACGACCTCCAGCGGTTTTCGAAAGGCATCGTGACGTCGCAAATGACGACACACTTGGAGGGCTCGTGCCTGATCACGAGATCAGGTCGTAGCTCCCCAAGTTCCCCGTCGACCCCCTCGACCCGCTGGTTTACCCGTTTTTCACCGGGCATACGGCAAGCCTTTCGGAGCCTATGCAGCACGGCGTCGTGCCTCAGCTGAATGGCGGCAGAATGGACCCCACAGTGGTTGATAACGTGGGGAAGGGTCTCGGCCGCCAACCCGCATCGCCGACATCTTCGGTCCGCCTCCCCCCAGCGACGAGCGCCGTTTAGGGGGAGGACGTCCAGGCGCGCGCGGTGTATAAAGCGCCAGTCGGCGAAGCGGGTGAAGCTGCCACCGCGGACGAAGTGATTGCTCACCCCAGCCCGCGACGACACCTCGAACACCTTCCCCTGGTCCGGTTTGGCCAAGAGCGTTGACGCGTAAAATGCCGCCACCGCTGAGCACAGACGGGTCACCACCTGGGCACGAGCACCAGGTGGGACTTTTACCGTGTCCCCTATGGGCGTACCCCTGCACTCCACGACCAACTCCTCGGTCGGCCCGCTCCATCGCCACCGAAGAGACAACCTTTCGGACTGCCTCCGGGCGGCGTTCCGCGCCCTCGACCACAGGGAGCGCTCCCCTCCGTCGCGAAGCCTCCCCTCGAGCGAGCCTGAGAGGAAGGCAGCTAAATCCTCGCCCGATGGCGGGCCCCCAATACGCCTGGCCACAACTCCCCGCAGAGACGCCCACGCGAGCCCCCTGACCGTCTCGTCGCCAGCCGTAAGCATACGGAAGGCGTGCGCGACGGACAGGACGTCCGCGAGGTCAGACATCGGAAGTAGCCCACAACCCCCCCGTTTGGGAGGGAGGTAGACCACCTCCGCGCTGGCCCTCTGCGGGAGGTTGAGCCAGTCCTTGGCAGCCCGCCGGATCTCTAAATCTACGGTTTTGAGGGGGCGTTTCTCCACTGCGGCTCCCCGTAGCAGAAAGTCGACGCGCGGCAGGATGTTGGTGGCCAAGGTCTCTATTTTCTGCCACGGGGCGAGGAGAGCGCGGTCAACCGCCCGAAGATCCTCCAGGAGGCCTCCGATGGTGACATATGGAGTCTGGTCGACCGAGAAGCCGGTCGGGACTCCGAGATGAAAGTAAGGCTCGCCGTCTGCCAGGTGACGAACGGGCTGCCCCTGGATCTCGAAGGTCGTCGGTAGGACCCTGCCGACCACTCCTGCACCGATGTGCAGGGTGGCGCATTTCGCAGGGTTGAACCGCAACCCCACCGACGATGCTTCGAGCTCCGCGACGGCGAGAAGCCGCCGCATTCCCTCGGGCGTTTCAGCGACAAGGGCTATGTCGTCCGCGTACGCGAAGGTGTTAAAGCGATAGCCCAGTAGATCGAACCCCGCATCGACATCGGTGACTGCGCGCAGTACCGAGTCGATAGCGAGGTCAAATACTACCGGGCTAAGCGGACACCCCTGTCGCACGCCCGAGCGAATCGGGACAGGCGCGGTGTAGCCCTCGGCAGCTCGCACCCGCGTGGAGCACCCGTCATACATGGAGTTCCATATATTGACGAGGCCCCCCGGCACGCCGGAGCGAATGAGCGCGCGGCGGATCGTCGCATGCGGGATCGAGCCAAACGCGTTGGAAAGATCCAGCCATGCGACGACCGCCTGCCGCCGAGTCCGCCGGGCATCAGTCAGGATTTCCTGCAGGACGAAGTTATGCTCGTAGCACCCCTCGTCCCTTAGGAATCCCTTCTGCGCCCGGCTAAGCTTGTTGTTACTGACCGCCCAGTCGGTCAGACGATCAGCGACGAGCGCGGCGTAAAGTTTGGGGACCGTATCACCCAGCGCGAGAGGACGCCAGTTCTCTAACATTTCCCGGTTGCCTTTTTTATACACCAACACTGTGTTGGAGGTCTTCCAGGACGCGGGAACTGCCTCGAGCCGCTGACAGATGTTAAATAGAGCGGTGAGGAGTCGCGCGCCCGGATCCGATTCGCGGAGGTCCTTATAGCCGATACCGTCGGGACCCGGCGCAGAGTTATTCATACGCCGGAGCCGACGGTCAACTATTCGCTCCGCGAACGGATCGAGCAGGCGCGCGGCCTCCTCAACGGCCAAGGGGTCAGCGCGCTCCACGACTTCGTCGTCGACACTGCCCATAGGATCCCCTCCGCGATATAGGTCCTCGAAGTACGCCTGAACCCGCTCCTTCGGCACTTGGCAGAATTCTGCGGGCCCCTGCAGCACCTCTCGGACCGCACGACGTCGGTTCACCCGGTACAGCGCCTGTAGACGAGTCGCTTCGCGCACCCAGTCTCCGCGTCCTTCTCCCGACTGCGAGGGACCGGCCGGTGCCGGCCCCCTTCGATTTCTGGCGCCGTCTCTCGCTGGGGCGGCCCCCTCGCCCCGCCGCCCCCGCGCCTCACGCGACCGAACCGGACGGTCACGGGCGCCGGGAGCATCGCCGTTGGCCACACCCGCCGCACCTCCCCCGAGGAAGTCAGCGACCGAGGCCGCGTATTCCTCGAGGTCAGCGAGCGAGGCAACGTCTCCGGCCCGCCGCATCAGCACGTCCCGCACGACCAGTCGTGCCCGCCTGTACTGCCTCGCGGCAGCAGCAGGGGTCGGTAGGTCGGCGGGCCGCCGACCCGTCGGGCCGGGAGCGCGCCGCGGACCTCGGCGGCGCTCCCCGCCCCCGCTTAGGGCTCGACTCGGCGGTGTCATCTCACTCGCTCCCGCGCCGCCGGCTACGGTTGCTCCCCGCCGACGGCCCATGACACCGCGGACGCTCGCGGACCCACTCGGATGTCCCGCCGCTCCGTCTTCAATACGCCGATGACCCGGTGCTCCTCCCGCGTTGATCCTCCGGGATGCGACGATCGCGGCGAGCCCCGCTGGAACGCTCGCAACGGACCGAACACTGGTCCGCTCCAGCACCACCGAGCACGGTCGAATCAAGTTCAAAGCGTCACTTTCACTTATGTTCGCCGGCGTCATGGGCGAGACGGGCGACTGCCGCGGCCCCGCCGCCGCCGGGCTGACACTTTGTACGGAGTCGTCGCTCCGCCGACGCCCCGCTCTTCTTCCCAGGCTCGTCCTCCATCCCTCTGGGTCTCCCTCCTCCCCCGATGTCCTTGGGGATGCTCCTCGGTGCACCTCGTCCGGCGTCCTCATGTCCCGGCGCATCCGCACGTCGACCTCACACGGTGACACCTCCAGGATGGTCGGGAGGGGGGAGGGACGGAGCGGCGTGCTCCTTCTCCCCGCGGTATACCCCGTGGACATCACGGGGGACCCGCATGTAGTGGTTGTCACCGTGTTGGTCGACAACGTGGCGGGCATCGACGTCGCGGGCATCTCCGATGTCTGTGGAGGTTGAGGAGACACCGCGCCGCACACGCAGATGGTCGGCGATGCGGCGGGGCTCCTCTGGGAGGGCGGGGTCCCGCGCTGCAGGGGCGACGTCCTCGCCGGCCCCTGTGCCCTCCCAATGCTCCGCGACGTCGATAGCGCGGCGCTTAGATTCCGCACCGCGGTGCCGGCGGAGGTGGTCGTCACCGGCCGCGCCTCCGGGTTTCTCCTGGTAGACGTCGTCCTACCCGGTGGCGCCCGCGGTGCCGCCCTGGCCGATGACCTGGCCAGGGACCTCGTCTCCCGCGCGGTCTTCTCGACCGACACGCTGGACGCCCGAGTCCTGCTCCTTGTGGTGGGTCCTGCCTGGATGGTGGTTGGCGGTGTTTTCTCGGGTGTCCTCCTTCGTGTGCCCCCCCCGCCGCCGAAGGATGGTGAAAAGTCGGCGGCGGCTCCTGGTGACCTCCTGGGGGGCACGCGTGTCGGTCTGGTAGCGCCGCTCTTCTCGAGAGGCACGCTCTGCGATCTCCGACTCCTGGACGTCCCCGCCGTGTTGGTGGTGGTCGGCGGGGTCACGGAGGGCCTCCTGGTGGTCGCCGGCCCTCCCCCCGATGACGTGGGAGTCGGAATTCGCGCCTCTCTGGACGCGGGAGACGGACGCTTCCTATTGGCTGCGCCGCGCTGTGCTGTGGATCCGCCTTGAGGTTGCGGATGCGCCTTAATCGCGCCGACGACGGCCGCGCGTGGCGCGGCGCTCGCGGTGCACGTAATGGCGGCCGTCCTTCCCGTCAATGTTGGTGTGCGCGTGGTGTTTGCGGCGGCCGACGACGATGGTGGGTTTGTCGTCGGCCCCGCTGCAGTGACGGCCGCGTAGGAGGGAGATCTCCTCGTTGGCGCCGATGTGGCTGGTGGTGTTGCCCGCGTTGTAATTCCCGCTGTTGTCTGTGCAGGTGGTGTCGGCGCCGATGTGGAGAACGAGAGCCTGGGTTGCCGCGAGGATGACGCTTGGCTTCGCGACGGTGCTCCAGCGGCAGACGTCGACGGCGGGGCAGCGCCCATCGCCCTTGGACGCGCACCCGAAGAAGATGGCCCGCCGGCAGTACTACCAGTGTGTGCGTCATCCGCGTTGCGACCCGCCGCAGCGGGGACACCGTGACTTTTTTCAAAATGCAATTTAACTGATTTGAGGGGATATCTCCCTTGCCCCATGTACTCGCACATGGAGCATTTGTACGTCACGGTGTCCCCTGCATGGTATTTTTTCTGGTGCTTAATTAGATGCGGCGGGTCGCTAAATTCGCCGCGCGACTTCGCGACGCCGTCAGCGGTCATCCAGCAGCGCGGGCAATGCACCCGGGCGGGCACTGGATACTCGATGACGACGACGCGGGCGTCCTGTGACATTGTGTTTTATAGGTTAAAGTGTGTAGGAAGAAATATATGTATACAAGCGATATAGTTTAAGACTCGTGTGAATGTGTGTATAGCTGTGCATATATTGTAGATAAAGTATTTAAATGTAAAAATATGTATGAATGAGTAACTAAGTGTGTGTAAAATTATAGAAATAATAGATTGAGCGTGTATAAATTGTATGCAGATAGTTGTGAATAGATGTAACTGACTAAATGCAAGAGTGTGTATATACAATTAATGTATCGCAGCAAGTGAGTGTATATTATATGTATGTGCGAATAATTTATACAATATCTGAGTGAATGTGTGAATCAGTATGTATGTACCGCTTAGCGTTGAATAGATGTAAGTAGAAATAGTTAAATGTTTAGTGAATTATAAAAATTAAATAGTATTATATGTACATACGCTTAGCATAGGAGTAAAAATAGTAATAAATAGATGTAAATTAATGTATATACCACCAGCATCGGAATTAACTTGAATAGATAGAAAAATACTTTGATATATACACAGTGTTGAGTCTATCGATGAGAATTTGTAGTGCTTGAATATCTATGACAGCCGTAGTTCAAATAAATAAATAGAATAAGTAGAAATATATGAATAACTGTATATATAGTATTAATAAATAGGTATAGATATAAAAGAATAAAAAGAATAAAAAAAAAAAAAAATATAATTGTAATAGTGAATATGTCAATTGGAGAGTATGTATATATGACTAAGTTGCAGCGAAGACTAGAGCGATGACTAGATTTATGTGAATTAATATATATATGTACAATTTGGAGTGAAATAAATAAATGATTATAATTGAATGAGTATATACAATTCAGAGATAAATATAAATAAATAAATAAATATAATTATGTACATACAATTGAGAAAATAAGTAATAATGGAAATATATGTACATATAGTAAGAAAAAGAACGAGAAAAGATAGCTGCAAGTTAATATATATACAATTGAGAGTAATAATAAATAAATAAATAATTAATAAATAGATATATATATATATACAGATTAATTTTTAATTATAGAGTAAGGAAATAGGATTAATAAATGACTGTCACAGGTAACACATAAGGATATACATATATTTATTCAGTAAAAACGTCAATGTCACATGCGCGGTGTGTGACAATAACAATGTCAACGCTGTGACACGTGGAGGCAGCGCACGGCGGGCCGGATGACAGGCCCGCTAATTGCACAAATGACTTTATTTAATTAAAATTATTAATTAATAGACGCGCACTGCACCCACGTGCCACTGAGCTGTCACAACACCGCGCAATTACCTTAACAGGACGCCCGTCAAACGCAGACGACGCACACTCGCTCGCAAAGGGCAATCCCGCTGTTTTTTAATAAATAAATTGCGCGATCGCCTCTCGGCCGGACACACTCGCGACGCACTCACACTCCCGGCTTAAAAAATAAAAACTTATCAATTAATTAAAAAAACCCGGCTAAGCCCCCCGAGCCAAGACTTTACGCGAAAAAAGACGCGATCGCCCGGGGATTCAGAACACGCTAATTAGTGAAACCGGGCGCGCGGCCACGGGTCAGGGCCTAATAAGCCTGTAATTAAAGATGTTAACTAACTAATTATTATGTTTGAATTGGCTTATTAGGCCGCTCCTGACGGTACTGCAATGTCAGGTCGACCCGCGGCAGAGTCGGAGCAAGCTCCGGTCACCCGCCCGGTTCCAAAAATCAGTTTAATATTCTGAATCCCCTATGGGGATTGTATCAGATATTAAGCTGATAAGAACAGATACTACACTTTGATCTTAGCTCAGAGAGCCGAGAAGCGATGCGCTGCTCCGCCTTGCCTTGCTCCTTATAGCATTCAGCTCGTCCCGCGAACGCGGGATCGCCCCGGCCGCCTTGCACCACGCAGCGGTCAAAATCGACACTCGCGACAAACGCAAGCTGCGTTGTATCATTAGGACGTGTTCGAAAACAAGTTCAGTTACTGCCAGTAAAACGAGTGCAGTTGGCAGCAGTGAAAATTACTGGTGCTGCGTTTCGATTCTACTGTCAGTAAAAGCCAGTAAAGTTAAGAGTGAAGGTAAGTAAGAGGAAATAGATGAACAATATCAATAAATATAATATTTTTTATTAAAGGAAAAGAACTGTTGCATATAACATAAATAATTTTTCCTAATATGAGTTAATTTATAAATTATTGTTTTTTATGTTTTAGCACAATATAAATATATTTACAGAGCTTTCTCTTAATTGTCATTACATTATATTTATTGTCATTGTTATTCAAATACAAAATGAAAAAATCTATTAGTAATGCTTCATTTGTCATACAACAATAATCATCAACAATTGTTGAAGTTAACATTAATAGATGAATTAAGCAATATAGAATACAAAATAGAAGTAAGAGAAGATAATTATAATCGTGCTCATAAAGGTAAACTTTAATATATTTATTATTATAATATATATTATGTATAAAGCTATGTGTAGATTAATATGTATGTACAATTTAAAGTGAAATAAATAAATAAATATAGATAGATGGGTATATATAGTACAGAAATAAATAAAAATAAGTAAATAAATATAATTAAATATATACAAATGCGAAAATAAATAAATTATGAATATATATGTACGTACAGTAGGAAAGAGATTGAGAATAAATAGCTGCAAGTTAATACATATATACAATTAAGAGTAATAAATAGATAGATAATTAATAAATAAATATATATACAGATTCAACTTAATTATGATCACAAAGGAATGGGATCAATAAATAACTGTCATAGGTAGGATGTAAAAATATACATATATATTTATTCAGAAAAAATATCAATGTCACATGCGCGGTGTGTGACAATAACAATGTCAATTAATTAATATTGATTAACTTTAATATATTTATTATTATTATTATTATTATTATTATAACAATTATTAATATAACTTTTAATTTTACAAAAAGTGAAAGTTATTATGACGATTATATACTATTTTGTGTATAATTTATATCACAATTATTATTTGTTAGACATGATATTTGTTGCTACACTATTAGAAAAAGCAAAATCATTACATAATTTGGAAGCTGTACATAATAGTTCTTCTTCACAAAAAAATATGATAAATCATAACAATAAGTTCATTAACAAAACAAGTACTGCAGTTTCTAATAACTCTAATGAAAATATACTTCATGATGATACTTTTGACATTGAAAACATTTCTAATAATACTAATGAAAATATATTTTGTGATAATACTTCTGACGTTGAAAACAGTTCAGATGATACAGGTAATAATAGCGTGGAAAGTAATAATAGTGTGCAAATAAGCAATATATAATATTTATTTTTTTATTTTAGAAATAAGTAAAGAAAAATGGGGACATAAAGCTACACTTCTTCTAATATCTTTATATAAAGAAAAATCATATATGTTGGGAAAAGGTTCTTATAAGAAAATGTGGACAGCAATTTCTAAATGCATGAATGAAAAGAAATATAGCTTTACAGGCAATCAGTGTAATAATAAAATGGATGCATTGAAAAGACGATATCGTAAAATTATGGATCATAATGCTCAAAATGGCAACGACAGAAAAGACTGGATTTATTTAGATGTAATATATTGACACAATAATAGTTATATCTAATTATAAAATTGTCACTCTATTTTTATGTTTTTAGTAAAATATATTTAAACAAATTTTTAGATGTTACATGATATTTTTCAAAAGAAACATTGGGTAAAACCATTATCAGTAGCAGGATCAAATATTAAAGAACCTGAGCATTCACCATTAATTGATAACAATGATGAAAATGAATTACCAGCCAGTAAGTACTGCAAAAAACATTTTTTTTATTAAAATGTATGTTTTTCTATAACTAGTTTTGTATTTAGAACGAAGAAAGATTTCATTAGCCGAAGAAAGAGCGAATTATTTGAGAGTTTCACTAGAAGAAAAAAGACTAAAAAGAGTAGAAACTGCCAATTATAGAACAATAAAGTTACAAATATTAAAAGAAATCAAAGAAGCATTTGAAAACCAGAAACAACAGTAATGTATGTACGTAAGGAAATGTAACGTGCAAAGAAGTTTACTCATACTATGATTTTAAACATTAATTAAATAATTTTTTTATTGTTTTCTCAGAAAGTGTTTTTTATTAATATACTGTTATTTTTTTAGTTTAGTAAGATATTATATTTAGATTTAAGTGCGCTACTGTGATGTACAAAATACTACAGTAAAGATTATTTGTCTTT
The DNA here is from genome assembly GCF_047496725.1 of Anoplolepis gracilipes. Lineage (NCBI taxonomy): Eukaryota > Metazoa > Arthropoda > Insecta > Hymenoptera > Formicidae > Anoplolepis > Anoplolepis gracilipes. The sequence continues at coordinate 1,353,377 of NC_132980.1, read as the reverse complement.
TGTTATATTTTCTGTACATTAGAGATTTTTTTTTCAGTTATGTTTTCAAGATATTAGAGATTATTTATTTTTTTCAGTTATGTTTTCTATATAGTAGATATAGTAAATTATATTTTATATATGACACACAAAAGTATTGTATTTATTTCATTTATTCATTTTAAGCTAAAGTTTTCTTTCATGATTACTATAAAGATAAATTTTAATAAGACGGTTCTTTTGTATATCTTTATTATATTATTTATGTTTAACTGTATACGAGAAAGTACAAATATATGCGTTAACAATACAAATGTATATTATTTTTATAATTCTATGTTTATAATTATATAATAGTTTATAGTATAATATAATATTTTGTATCTACACGACATTTTGTATCTACAAATCTTAATTTATCCTTTCAAAATCATCACGAGCAATTATTTTCATCAATCTGTTTCTTTTAATATTACCTTCTTCCTTTAAGTCATTAGTAATGTCTAACGGTTCCACTACATGCAATTTCCGGAACAACAATAGGAATTTCAACATGATCCTTGTGTAATAAACATATATTATGCAATATGCAACAATTATATAATAAGGAATTAAATTTGTTCTTGTCATAGGCAATTTATCTAATAAATATCTCCATCGTCCTTTTAATAATCCTATTGCTCTTTCTACAATCATTCGAGCAGATGACAAACGATGATTAAATCTTTTTTGTTCTCTAGTCAAATAACCATTATCATGGAATGGTACTATGATATTTTTTTGAATATTACATGCTGCATCGCCTAATAAATGACTATCGTTAGGAAAATGCTGTGGAGTACAATATTGTTGCACTCCAGAATAAAAAAATACACGCATATCATGAACACAGCCTGGCATTCCAGTAAATACGTAAATAAAAGATAAATCATTTTTACATATTACCTAAAAAAAAAATTATTATGTACAACAGTATAAATTGTTTAAAACTAAAATACATTAACTCTGTAATATATATTTATTATCTCTTAATACAAAAACATGATAAGTAAGGGCCTTAGCAGAATGGCTGACTTACAATCTTAAGACATGTTTTATGGTTTAAGTCTTTGTCTTGAAGCAACGCACACTTAATATCATTGCTTTCCTTTTTTGTTATATTTTTTTATGGGGACGGGGCGAAGCCCTATGCATTCCCATCTAAACATGTACTTTGCAATGCATATACGTGCATCGATGCATTCAGTATTTATTTTGTAAGATTATGAATAAAAAATTATAAATATAGCGTAAGAGTTCGAACATAAGTTGAATTAAAATTTTACATTGAAACTTCCACACAGTACTGTCAGCCTTAGTAGTTTCTACGCTTTCAAGTTTTGTTATATTTTCTTATGGGGACGGGGCTTCGCCCCTAATTTCATATAAAATACATATTTTTTAAAAAGTTATATATATATACCCACATAGCACAGAGTGTATCAGATATTAAGCAATTAATTTAATTGCAGCAAATTATTTAAAAACCCAGACAAGCATTATAACATAATATTTATAATTGTGTATATTACTACTTCAGTGTAATTTAATTAATACATTCGGAGAAACTTGAATGATATGCTGAAATAATGAAATAACTTTTAATAAGGACTTTTATTTTCTAATAAGGACATTTATTTATTAATTTCTTTATATATTTTATTAATTTTATTAATTTTTGTATATATTTATAGGATTTTTATTTTCTAATAAGGATATTTATTTATTAATTTCTGTATATATATATATAATTGTAATCCGCATTTTTTAAATAATATTCCTTTTGCTTTACAATGTTTTATAGAGATGGAGACATCTCAGAAAAATCTGGATCCCAAAAACCAATTAAGAAAAAAAAGATTATTGTATTTTATGAAATCAATGTATTATATGTATATATATGAAATAAGGAGAAACATTAAATATATATGGGTACCTTCTAGTGTACGCGGTCTCGTACTTATGCCGATGCCTTGAACATTGATTTCTTCGCTTTTTTAATTCTTCTTCCGATAGCGATAGAGCCTTGTAATACTAAAAATTATATATAACAATTAATACTTTTTTATCAAGAAAATAATTTTTTTTTGCATATATTTTATTGTAATATTAATATATTAATGGTATAATATTAATATATATATATTACTTTTTCGCATTCCCAGCAATCCCAACCATTCAGGTTTGCTCTGCCAACTTTGCATCACATATTATTAATCCGCTTTGGAACCTTTTTTTTCCTCTTTTGCAATCTATAAATAATATTTTTATTATTTGTATATATATATATATATATATATATATATATATATACATATATATATACACAAGATGTAACTAAAAAAAACGTATATAGCATATAATGGCGGATTCTCTGGCCAATTTAGAGACGATTTTTCCTCAACAAAAATGTTGAGACATCAATAATTTTGTAGTTATAAAAACAATTGAAAAAATGGGTTTCTTGCAAACTAAACTTTGTGCAGTTAAAAGATTAACAGAATTATATTCTTCAGCTAATTTCAGGTAGAGTTTACTTTAATAAAATTCTAATTAAGACTTAGTTACTAAATTATGTAATGACAAAAAATTGGTAAAAAATAATGAGCTCTTTTGACATTTTCATTGAGGAAAAATCGTCTCCAAATTGGCCAGAAAATCTGCCATGTATGTTTTTTTACTTACACTCTATATATATAAGAAATTTACATTATAGGAAATATTAAATATAATATTTACACGTACTCAGCCGGTGATGCATTTCTCGCAGATGGTTTGTTCTCTACATCCGCCATATTTATTGTCGATTGATTTGAATTCTGTTCATTTCCACTGTTTTCACTATTACACATTGTTTGTAAAATATTACTTTTATTATCTATTTTAAGTATATTATTTTTAACCGATGATTTATTATCTTCCATTTCTGCAATTAAATGCAATTAATAATTGTAATAATTAATATAGTACTTAAATATTAATATATTTTAATTTCATTTATTTAATATATTAAATATATAATAGCCAATATCAGAAAGATTCACAAATGCAACCGCAAAATGCAATTAATAATTAATATTTTACATAAATATATATATTTTAATTTAAAATCATACATATTGTCAGGAAATTTTTAATTTGTGAATATATATATATATATATAATTATAAATAAAAAAGATTTCTGAGTTATTAAAACATCTGAAAGAAAAAGGTACATACACAGATAGCTCAGAAGATATTTTATTGAAAAAGTTTTTAGATTTTGATTTGGAAATATTTATAAATGAACTTTACAATAACAATATTTCAAAATATTATCAACATTATTCAAATAAAATGAAGGAATTTGCACAAACTTTAAAGGCATCTGCCGAAACTTAAAAACAATTGCTATTACTTGCAATCGAAAAATTATATAACAGTGGTATTAAAATTAGATCTATTACTTGTGATGTACTCTAACAAATTTTAATGATTTTAAAAAACTAGGGTGTATATTTATTCCAAAACAAATGAAAACATGATTTAAACATCCATGTACAAATACAAATGTTTATATAATTATGAATATCTGCCATATGATAAAATTATGTAGGAATGTAATTGCTGAAGAAGAAAAAAAAATTTGTAAATAAACAAAAAAATTCAAGAAAACAAACAATTTTATGACATAATGAAGCTATATATACTTGTAAATTTTTAATAGAACTTTTATATAGAAATAGCATAAAACCTAGTTTAAATGCTAATTGTTTAAAGGAGATCAACACTGTGACGGTTCAAAAAAGTAGAATTTCTTGTAACATTCATAAAGCAGATAGATAAATAATGTTTTTGCATTGAATTGTTATTCTTTGAATTATTGAAAAATATTTTTATTTTAATATAAAATGTGTCTGTTAGATAGACTCTGTATTATTTATCGACATTATATTGCGACAAGAAATAACATATGAGATTAATAAAATATATAGAAAATTGAAAATAAGAAACCGCGGTCTCTTTCTCTCGAATAATTTCTAATCATCATTAAATAAAAAAAAAGATCAAATTAATTGTTACATGGTGTTAGGTACTCACTGCAGATATTTGATAAATGAAAATATGTAGAAAGTATGGAATTCCTCGAGATAACTCAGCAAATATCGGAAGCACAAAATACACATCCATACGGGCTCACGTTATCGTAGAGAAAGAACAAAATAGTAGCAAAAAAACAAACTCGCCGTGCTAGGAAGGCCTCGTTAAGTCACTGCACATATCATGCGCGACTTAAGGCGCCAGCGCAGTTAACCAATAATAAAAATATTAATTATTTATCAATTTATGTAATTAAAAATTATGCGATTTATATCGTGTTTGATGTCATTTTAATCGCAAAAATCTTATTAATCCATTACAATTATTTTTGGACCGATAAAATGCGAAATGTTAAAATTTTATTTTCTATGCTATGATGAAATACGATATAAAAGACCGGAGATAAAGGAAAGCTCGCGAGTGAGGCTTCGGAACCCTCTTTGATGTTGGCCATCTCGCTTGCTTCTTACTCGTTCTCTCTCTCGCTTTCCTCGAGCTCCAGCATCGAAAGTCTTTAAAGAGCTCGCTTATCTATAAAATGTAAACATGCAATAAAATCAAAACTAAAACTTTTATTTCGCATTTTATCGACTTGAAAATAATTTTAATGAATTAATGAGATTTTTACGATTAAAAGGACACCAAACATGACATAAATCGGATTATGTTCAATTAATATATGTATGGTTAATCTAATTCAAAATTATCCGATTTATGTTGTGCTTATGTCTTATATGTATATCAGTGTCATTTTAAGCGCAAATGTCTTGCTAATGCAATAATTACTTTTAACAAAATATGAAATAAAAGAGTTATTTGATTTTATTTCCTATTGTAAGGAAATCAGCGTTGAGCACCACGGAGAAAGGCTCCCCAAGAGGAGAATCTCTGCCCTGTAGAGCCTACCGACCTCGCCGTACCGACCACGACCATACCGCGCGAACAAGCGAGATCGATCTGCTCATGCGTCGAGCTATCGATAATCGTCAGCCAATACGGTAATATAATTTAAACAAGCGATACCGTTGGGCCCTGCGCAACGGCTAAAGAAGCAATCTGTAACTCCGAGATTGGCTAACAGCGGGCCTCCCCTCGACAGGAGGCACTAGATATAAGGGCCGGGAAGGCCGACAGCGGGCGGACTTGTACTCCATGCGATAAGTAGCGAACAGTGTAAACTTTGAACCAAATAAATTGAACAGTGGTAATAATCGAGTGAGTCATTTCGTTTTTCTTATCCGATTTCGAGTTCCCGGACCGTAGGTTCGTTAAATAACCCGCGACATTAAAAGTAGTTTAAACTTTGGAGCGGATAAAGTTTTGATAGCTTACACTATTATAAAATTTTATATATATATATATTGTATATATTGTAAATCCCTAGCCTCACTAGACCATGGCCATTTTGTATTGCACGCGCATTAGCAGACTGACTGAGTTAGTACCTAAGCGTTCCGTGGAAGGCGCTGCCGTAAGAGTACGGCGGGATAAAACCGCCTGCTGTTAGAGGAAGAGAGAGGAGCTGTTGTTGAGTTTCCGAAACAGACACGAGCAGTAACAGGGTCTCGTTTGCACGTGTTGTACGATAGCTGATACGTTGACGTGTGTTATTTTGTACGCTGTTGTACTTAAAGGTATATTTATTGTTCAGTGACAGTGTAATAAACCACTTTCTTGAGTATAAAGAAGCTATCTCTTTATTATATGAAATCCCCTTTTTCCGGTATTTCCCTCTTAACCTCCCTCGACAAACCTTACAATATATATATATATATATTGTGTCAATTGATTGGTACACATATACATATCACACGAAACATTATTACGTATAATCTTATTTTTCATTTTGGTAATATTTATTGAAGTAATATACACATATATATTTTATTAAAATACTTTTTTATTGAAATTATTAAAACATTAAATTTTATGTGAAATAAAATATGCATTTTAATTCTATATATACGTATATATTACTTCATAATATATGCTAAAGTGGAAAAGGATCACGCAGTTAATAATATCTAATAAAACATATTAATAAATCTATTATATGTTTCGTACTTTTGAGATCCACAATTATGGATCTAGCACGAACACAAACCACAATTTGTGAATCTAGCACGGACTCGAACCAATTGGTCGTTTTACCGTGGCATTGGAAAGTGGATCCAGCCACGTAATTCCGAAAACTCAATTGTAATTCCAGTTAGCGCCACTGTACGGCCGGGAAAAAGCGTTTCCTAAAAAACGGGGGCATGACCCCTCTCATTCTTCTCTCTGCTTTTACATAACGCATAACATAAATGCATAAGGAAATTGATTGGTCTATAAACACATGCATAAGGAATTCAACCAATCGAATTCCTTATGTATATGCATTATGCGTTATGTAAAAGTGTGTGCGGCGGCTTTAAACAATTTCAACCATATGGAATTTTCAGCTTTGCTTACGTTTTAAAATGGCTGATATGATTCTTGACTATGATTGGTCGATTTAGCTACTGCTTACATCTTACTGCTTAAATTTGTTATGTGCTACAGCCTTTAATCTGTGGTTTTGCGCCCTGGACATTGGTAAGACTGGCGTTTTGACAGATCAGATCAGGTTATACATAGTTGGCGCAGCGCGCAGCTATATAAACAAAATTGTTTATGTAGTAACGACAAGAAAACGTGCGCGAAATGAAAATTATGCGGTAGAGAAACATCAATTGGATGTAATTTTATTTTTTTTGGAAATGCAAATTGTAAATGTGATAGAGTGACAATATTGACAAATATCGTTGTCAGAAGGATGAAAGTAACGACGTTGAAAGGCATTTTTCCTGATCCAAGTAAGCAACATTATATGTCTTTTAATCAAAGTAATTGTAAAAAAGCTCAAAAGAAGAAATTCTACTTAATTAAATTAATAATACGTTTCGTTTAATAATAATATATTGCAAGTGAAAAATAGTTAATATATAAATTTGTACAAGAAAAATAACGCAAAATTAATTACTCACATGCTTCTGTAGTGTATAAAAAATAATTAATAATGCAACATTATTTTATTTGCTGTTATAGAACCAGTCAGAAGGAAGAATTTTATTCAGGAAAATGTGAAAAATCTGCGACGAATGGAACAATGCTTTCAAACCAACAAAGAAGTAGAAGAGCTACAGAAATTACAACTGCGAAAGCAGCATCACAAAATTACAGACAGATACCAGAATATATCCGCAAGGGTAGTTACTAATTTTCGAGAGAGAAATAAATCTGAAAGCAATAATGTTAATTCCGCGTCAAAAAATAACGTTCAATCGAAAACTAATAATCCAGCGTCAACTGATAAGAATGCAGAGAACGAAGTGCAAGTTCAAAATAGGAACGGTACCTTCGAATTAGACAAAAAGCGTACTATTCCTGCTAAAAAAGTTGTTAGACAAGGAATAAATAATAATACATCAGATAGACAAAAGAAAACTAACAATAAAGATCAGAAACTACAGTCAAAGGTTTCATCTGAACCAGATGTCTCGCATAAATCCGAAAATGATATAAGTGAGCAGATTACTATTAAATATAGAAATCGAGGGGTTCAAACTTTAGATACAGACCAAGTAGAAAGTATATACTCTGAAGGTGTTATTCGGTAAATATATATATTTTGTGTTATTAAATTTTTGTCTTAAGAATTATAAATAAATATAATAACTATATATATTAAGAATTCTTATGATTTATTAAAGAGCTAATTTTTATTTAATTAATTAATTTAATTGTTTCACTTATATTATTTCAGTATTTGTTTCACATTTTTAGCATTTTAATTTTAACCTTCTGAGAGATTTGATTTATTCTGCATAGATATCCCTCAAAGAAAGTCACAAAGCATGATGAAACAGCGAGTAATGGCGACTTGAATCAGCAAGAGGAGAAAACTTCAAGGAATCAATTCGATTCGCCTACAGATAGAGGCGATATGCGATGTAATATTGAGAACGTGCAAAATATCGATTTACGAAATTCTGTATCACCGGTACCTAGGGAAGAAGTCGATTTTATCAAATTGAATAAAGAACGTACTTCGGTTGCCGCTAAATTGGCGACGCAGCTTAACAATGGTGTACCACCACCGAATTATCGCAAGGGTGTTATTCCTAAGTACGATATTGCAAGTAACTCTTCTCCTTTACAACTCTCTGTGTGATTTAAAAAGAAATTTTTCCTATTAGCTCCTATTATCTCTATTTTACCTAGTTTCTAATTTTTTTTTTTTTCTTTTTTATTTTACATTATAGTACATTTTTTCAAAATACTTTATGTAATTGCACTATGAGACTAGCAGTTCTTCAACATCTTTTTACATAAACATAATTATTGATAAAAAATAACAAAAATCATAGAACATAGTACTGAATAAATATAAGTAGTTATAAGAAAGATATTAATATAATAAAACTTATTGAATCTTGCAACATCTATATAATTTGCTAAATTCTTTTTTGTAACAATATTTTGAATAGATATCTTCGAGATAGAAAGGAAGCGCAAGAAAAAGAGCAAAAGGCCAAGGCAGAAGCATCGTATCCTGATTGTCCAGAGGGTCATGTACCTATACCTGATCATGAGCGTAAAGAAACATTGCGGCTATTAAAAAAAAGTATATGTTAATGTATATGAAATTTAAATCAATAAGTAAAACGTGATTTGTTCTGAAAATTAAAATTATATTTAATTAATTAATCTGATGTTTGATTATCTCTGATGCAGATTATCAAGATTATGTCAATGAATTAAATATGATGCCTATAAAGACGGATACTTTAAGAGCACAGAGACGTAAGATTGAAATAGAGAAGCAATTGAATAAACTGGAAGAGGGGATCAAGGTGTTTTCACGGCCCAAAGTTTATGTGAAAATAAATGCATAAATTGCAGTATTTCAATCAGAAATGCATGTTTAGATATTGATTATATGACCACGTTTCAATGCATTGTCTACTGTTTTAAGGGTCCATCTAATTGTATATCTTGTTGTAAAATGGCGAGAATCACAATTGTATATATTTTTATGTGTATGAAAAATTAATTAGTCTAATGTTTATGTCCAACAAATTTGAAGATATACTAACAATGGAGAAAGATTCACCAAACTCTATTTTCTTACAAAAAAATCACACGTATTTCGAGTTTGACAATTCTGTAGATAGAGAGAAAAGCACATCTATTATAAAAATAATAAATGATATTTTATTTAATAAATTAACAATGCTAGATTATTCTCTAACATGCTCATTCTGCTTCTCTAAGTAACTAACTCCTATTGATAGTATGCAGAAAGGATATCGGATCAAAATGCAATCTTCCCAAGTTATAAAATATCTCTTCATTCTCATACCACTTCTTCATATCAAAGTCTTTGAAGAATATTGCAATCTCTCGCTTTGCTGATTCTGTTGAATCTGTAGTAAATAATGTTTTTTTTTTTTTTTTTTTTTTTACACAGTTTTTCATTTTAGTATTCTTTTATATTTTGTTACCAGATCCGTGTGTGGCGTTCCTGGTATCCGACAGACCAAACATGCCCCTAATAGTGTCTGGTGCATTATATTGGGCTTGATAGACCTTAGTAGGACCCATCAACTGTCGCCACTTGACGACAGCGTCGTGAGCCGCCAGGATGTGAATGTCAGACGGACCGCTGCACATAAAGGTCACGAGACGATTGTAAAAGAACTTGTCCTTGTGTTCCTTATAAAATAATTCAGCCTCCTCGCGCGATATCGTCGCCCTGCGTGATCTGACAACTTTGAAATTATTGTCGATTATTAAATCGCGAATCTTCTGAAAAATCAGAGCGAGTTTCAGTCATGACTTTCTTCAAATCTTGAAAACACTAAGAGCGCGAATCGCACTTATATATGTATCCTGCGTAACTTAAATCTGCTCGAGTTCCTGGAAAAACGAAGTTAAGTAGTCATACCTGAAGGGCAAAGGGAGATTTGACGACGTGCGGCTTCAGTATCGCCAATGTTAATTGAAGATATTTCTTCGATTGCATATTAACATTCTTCGGATCGTTGTTACAAATTCGAGAAGCATCACAGTATTGCCATTACCATGCGTATGACAGATGGAGAAATGCGGTTATCATTACCACGTGTCCGACTTACTTACGTGCGCATGCGCGCTCCCAAAAAATGTCATACGTCACGCTCATTTATAATTACAGTAGAGATACTCGATTGTCTCGATTGAAACTGCGACTTTACTACTGTTATTGATTTTTATTTTCTCCCTCATTGATATTTAATATCTAATTATAAAAGATTTGTAAATTGTATAATCTTGTTTTTGGTTTTATTTATTTATTTATTATTACAAATATAAGAAATTTGTTTTGCAATTTAATGATAAATAACAGATATATATTATAATTTATTGTTATTTTATTTGATTGTTTACAATTAAAAATATATCACGCAATTTTGTTATATACTAGGAATTATTTCATGGGCTCACATATAGTCATTGGTTCTTTTTCGTCGCTTTTACTTTCTCATAAAGGAAAAATTTGTCTAAAAACATTTTCCGTTTAATCCTCTTCCGGCTCTCCTAACAGTTTAACCAGGCATTCATATATCACTGGAGAGTTCTTTCGACAGCAGTACCATTCCTACAATATACCTACACGATATTATAATTTCTACATGTAATTTCAGATACGTAAATTATTGTTTCTTTTTCTTTTATATTGTATAAAAAAATAAGTTATTTTTACACTCTATTTTTGATAATATAAACTTATATAAACTTGTAATATATATATATATATATATATATATATATATATATATATATATATATATATAAAAGTATATTGTATATTAAAATAGAGAGAATTGATAAAAGAATTATTAAATTGAAAAAAATCAAATCCGTATAAAATATCAAATTTCGAGATTTATATTGTTGCACTTTTTTCCATGTTTTTATTTATGTTATAATATATGATATTCGTATAAAGTGCGTCATATTTCGTAAGTGGAGTTGATAATGCATAATGTATTTTAATATTAAGAGAAGTGTATTAATTCAATATTAAATCTATATATTATTAATTGGTCGATGATGTCGAATAAACTTTATTAAGTTTTGCGTGTAATGATAGATGACGCAAAAATGACAATATGATAAAAATTACTTGTAATAAATAAACAAATATTTTACAAGTTTATTAAAAAATTTTTTATAAAATTATAATAGTTATTATAGTAAAAGAGTAATTTATATTTACTTAAATATATACAATATATACATTTTTATCATTTTTATTATTTGGAAGTAGCATATAGCGCATGGTTTACTAAACTGTCAAGAAATTGTCAATAAATTGAATTAATATTCACTTTTGAATGTCATTAATCGCCAATCAGATGCATGGAAAAAGTGCAAAAATATAAATTTCGAAATTCGACTTGAACATGCTTCACGGATTTTAATTACTTTTTTTATTATAAATGTTTTTTTTTTAAATTGATTATATTATACAGAATTAATTATATTTTTGAAAGTATATATTTCTAAACTTTTTTTATTAATCATAAATTTTGTTTTAATAGGAACGCAATGTAAAATCATTTCCAGAGTTAAGGAAGAATCAAGCTGAAGATTTAAACGATTACGGCTGATAATTGGGATTGTCCTGTATATTAATATATCTAAACGTCATTGAATCGATTGAAGACAACAGGAAAGATTTAAATTATATGAAAACCACGCGTAAGTAATATATACATATTTTCGTATATATGTGTTCGCATAAATAAAATAAAGTAAGATGAAAAGACGCGAAAGACAGTAAAGAGCAATTGAGTAGGAAAAATACTGCCAGTAGTCGAAGTCAACAAACCAGCCAGTCACTTCTCTGTCTCAACCTCTTCTCTCTTGAACTGTCTCCCCTCACGATCCACCAGTCTGTCAGACGTATCTGCAACAGTCGATCCTGCATCTTTCTTTTTCGTTGCTCTCTTCCTGTTACGCTCTTCTTTCAGCTTCTTTCCTCCCTTTCAGTTTCCGGTATTTCCTCCGGTTATTATCAGAGAATACTGGAAGAAGCAAAACATTCGAAATACAATGGCTGATATATAAATTACCTTTGGGAACGATTATATTAGATTCTGCTGGATTTACCCTTTATACATAGCCGCCACTCGCGAGAGAGAAAGTTTAATTGAATAATCTAGATGTAGTATAATTAATCGTGATACAAATCACGGATTATTCGAGTTGTATCTTTATGTTACTGATGTCAATAAAAGATTTTCCATCTATATTTTGCACTTTTCCAAGTCAAATCCATTATATTATGAAAAAACTTTATATTTTAGAAAAAATACAAACGTGTCAATAAAACTAAAAGCATACTATATGTAATACACAGTGTTTTCCGTTATCTAAGTAAAATTATCTAGATTTTTATCTAAATGTCTTTATTGTTTATTTTATCTTTTATCTATATAATTAAAGTATATAACATCTGTATCTGTATCTCAGATTAAAAAAAGTAGCATCTTTTATAAAATATCTAAGATAATGTAATCAGTGCCATTTTTCTTATTCTGCGTTCGATCATATTATATCTACAAAATATAACACATATATAACACTATACATATCATATATCTATAAAATATAACACAACATTACCATCATGCGCGCCAGTGGAGCGTCTTTTCAGTTGCGGGTAACAGATATTTGTACCTCGAAGAAATCGTTTATCCGATAATATATTCGAAAAACTATTGTTTTTTTAAAAAATAAAAATTTATAATTTAACTCTAAACCTTTAATGTATTAAACTGAAATATATGCTTATATTTTTTATAGTTTTCTGAAGTGTATTATTTTTATATAAATTGTAATTTTGAATATTATCTTGAAAGTATCTAGATAAAACATTCAACTAATTTATCTTTTATCTAGATATATTTAAATTAAGATTTTCTTTATCTTATCTCAGATACAGACGTATATATTTTATCTTATCTATATCTAGATTATTTTAAATTATCTAAGCGCAACACTGGTAATACATAACGTAAAATAGTCTTCTGTAAACTTTAAATATCGGCAATAGTGCGGTTTTGTCAAACGCAGTCAATGTGTATCGGTCTATTTGAAATCCCTATAAGAATATTTGACGTTACGTTGACATAACGCTGACGATACATACAGAGTGCATCCAGCCTTGTAGAGAATTCGTAATTCGTACATTTTTATTATTCATAAAATTGTAACTTAATATACTTAGAAAAGAAAACACATAAAATCATATCAAAATTTCCATTTTCTTCTGAATCCTTTGTTATCGCGCTCTTTTCTCATTATTAAAGTTTCAATTTATGTTCAGAATTTATGCGTAAAATATATAAGAAAATTCTAGAAATTTTATAAAGTGACAAGAAATTTTAGACCTGAAAATATAGATTTCTAGATTTAGTGTTTTAGTTAAATTTTAAAACGAAAAAAAATTGAAAAAGTAGAATTTAAATCTGGTATCATATCGAAAAGAGTCTCTTTAATTTTCAGTTCATTTATTTTGCAACATCCTTTTATAAATTGGTGGCACCCATCGGAAAAAATTTTTTTTTCATTATTAGAGTTTCATGTTTAGAGGCGTAGAACATATAAGACAATTGTACATTTTATAGAACGACAGAATTTTAAATCTGAAAATGTTGATTGGTCCTAGATGTGGAAATTTAGTTAAATTTTAAAACAGAAAAAATTGAGAAAAGCAAAGTTTGGTGTCATATCGAAAAGATCTCTTCAATTTTCAACCGGTTTATTTTTGCAACATCCTATTATGGTGACATGCATTGGAAAAAATCTCGCGCCTTTCGAATTGATTTATCGCAACTAATTCCTATCGGAATGGTAATCGCGTGTCGCGTACCCATCTGCAGTCCCATCGTTAAATTCGTGCACACATATATGTAGATCGCGTACGTGTTACGAGAACGAGCGAGAGCGAGTGACAAATTACGAATAAAATATTGATTCGCCGCCGGTTTGTCGGCGCGAGCGTTACGCCGAATTAATGTACCAGCGTATAATTGGACTACCGTTCGTATTAATTACCCGTTCGCGAGTTGCGTCAATCTCTCGAATTGCAACAGCACCGGCCCCGTAGTCTCGATTATTCAAACTACGTCCCCGCAGAAGCAATCTTCATTACGTTTTCCTTCATCAAGAGATATAATAATTTTGTTAATATTGGCGAAAGATATGAGAAAGACGTTAAAATCATGTTTAATTCTTGTTAAACTTAGAACTTTGGATCTCGTTTTATTAGTTTAAAAAATGCATTCATATCGTATATTACTTGTATATTATCAAATTTTTTTAAATAATTCTCTTCGCTTATTTTATTAATCAAATATATTTGACGCTAGCGTTTCTTTTTATTCATTTAAGCCTCTTTGACATATTTTCAAAAATATTCTCTTTCCTCTCTTCTTCTTTAAAATTCCATGAAAATGACTTTATATAACAGCTAAATCATTAAAACTACGAAGGTAAAATATATATTATATAAATTTCCAAGTAGAAATTATTTTTGAGTTTTGTAAAAAAATAATTTGGCTTTGCCGGTTTAAACAAATCATTCCCGTTTAACTATCGGTTATCACTGGGTGTTCATGATGTACTGTTGGATTATTCGACTCGTTGACCATGTAGCTACGGTGGGTGCGGACGCGGACGATTCACTGAATAAAAGAATACAAATGAGATCGCGAAAACTTTCAAATCGAATTCGGTCGGAATTTTACGAGCGGATTGTCCGTAAAAGCCGCGGAATCGTGTTTCGTTGTATTTTTCCAACTCCTTTTCTCTTGTACGGACCAGTTTTTTTAAGTCACTTCAGGGTCACTTTTTTTCTCCTTTTTTTCAGCTTCCCTCCCCTCTATTTTCTACCCCTGTTTTGGCTCGACAAAGGACAAAACAGCTTCTTTCGGTCTTTTGAAAAAATAATTTTAATCATGTCCTTGTTACCGAGAAGCAAAGGCTTTCCGTCGTCAAAAAGAAAAATCGAAAAATGTATGTTGAATAAGCGCAATAAGAAATGACTCAGAATGAATACACTAACATCTATGAAACATGAGAGAATTTAGATAAAGAAAGAGAAAGAGTCGGAGATAGATTGAATACATTTTTTTATAAGAATCTAATTTAGTGTAAACTATAAATTATCTAATCTTGATGCAACTTAAATGCTATTTAAATTTTAGGAAATTTTTCACTCCTTTAAGTACAAATATTTAAAAAGTCATATATAGTATATATATATATATATATTTTTTACATCAGAAATGCACCTAAATATTTATTCTGTGGAAAAAAAAAACAGCTGAGAAATCAAAAGTTAAAAAAGTGATGCCGACGACCTTCTTATGGAGTTTATCCGCTACGGGTGAATCTTTTCTCTTTTGGTAACTCTAGTGAACTTTTACAGGAATGTTTTCCCACAGCTGCGAAAAATTCTTTTCCGAGAATTTTAGAATAATTCCGAAAATTACGGGCAATCAAAACCGATATTATTTTTTACAAAAATTTATGGCCCTAATTTTAACGAGTATATAAATGCACAAATTTTAATTTTTACTATGTACTTTATGTATTCTATTATATTTATATCTATTTATATCTACGATTTAAGCAAGAAAAAATAGCAAAATTAAAAATTATACAAAAGGAGAATAAATATTCGTAGAAGATAAATGTATTCATAGAAAATAAAAATCGTATAATTACAATTTTGTAAGCTGGAAAAAATTATGAGATTGTTTGCATATAGTACTTATATATACTATTTGTTATCTTTAGTTATTTTTATAAAAACTATTGCAATTAGATTATAAGACATTTGCGAAACATTTATTAAATCACATTTATATGTATATAATACTTAAGGGTAATACCTAACCTAACCTTGAGAAAAGGGGATCCACCTCCTATGACCTTGACCTTGACATATGTTGTCAAGGTCACTGTCCTGAGTAACCTCCAAAAAGTTTTAACTGTCGGTCCTTGTTTATTAAAAAGTTATTGACAAAAAAGTTTGAAAAATGTGATCTAATTTTACGTTTTTCTTGAAAGTGAAGTTAATTACTTTGACATATATTGTCAAAGTCATTGTCCTGAGTAACGTTTAAAAGGTTTTAGCCGTCGCTCGTTGTTTGTTAGAAAGTTATAAACAAAAAATGTTTTATTTCGAAATGCCATAATTATTGTATTTGTTGCTTTATCTTGATATATATTTTCAATATTTTCATAACATACACACACACACACGGGGGGGAGGGGGTGCAAGGGGAGCCTTCAGCCCCCCCTCCCCCACCCACCTCGTCCATCTCGCTTCGCATATACGTTACAAGACAAAGCAAACTTCACATGGGTTTGCAACTTTCCACGCAAAGCGAGGTGGACGGGGTGAATACGGGCGAAGGCCCCCCTTGCACCCCCCCCCCCGTGTGTGTGTGTGTGTGTGTGTGTGTGTGTGTGTAATTTTGTGTTTATAACTTTACTTACTCGTACAGCAAATTAGTACAAAGAAAGATCACTACAACCATTATATTTCTGCATTTTTATTTAAAAGACTATATTCTTTTGATAAGCGAATTGATGTTTTTTTTTTTTTGATATTATGAAACAATTATATCCAATAAATAATAATTAAGTTTTGTTATATTGTTTATATTATGGTTAAATAAATAAATTTCTACGTATAATTCATAAAACTTTTTTTGTGTATAACTTTTTAATAAACAAGGATCGACGGTTAAATCTTTTTGGAGGTTACTCAGGACAGTGACTTTGACAACATATGTCAAGGTCAAGGTCATAGGAGGCGGGTCCCCTTTTCTCAAGGTTTACCTACTTAAGGATGTTTAGTACCTATTTTTAAAGATATAGGAATTTAATAAAATTTGCACAGATTGTTCTGATACATGTTCAGAAACTTATAAAAAAACCTGGAGTTGATTCACTGAAGCAATCAAAGGTTATAAGGATTTTAATTTGCAATGAATTTACCCGTCGATATTATTATAAATATAATTATTTTGTGCATCTAATTATAAGTAAAAGTATTAATATAATTATAAATATAATTATTTATATAAATAAGTATAAATATAATTATTACTGTTCTCTTTAGCCCTTAAATTGATACGATTACAGATTTTCTATCTTATAAAAAACCTGTGATCATGTTGATTTAAGTGCTAAAATAGATAGAAATAATAATAGGAATTTATTCAAAATTTGCAAAAGTATAGTTTAAATATAGAGGAAATATTTCATCACATAATTTTGGTCAAGTACTGACTAGTTCAAAAGATATTGAATATAATTTTCTCAATTTCATCCTATTATCCGAAATGACACATTATTTATTGTGAAAACGTGACAACATAGCATTCAGCTGAGCCTTTTTTTGACATTTTAAATAACCTATCTTTTCATCTGAAGAAGCCTCTATATACAAACGTGTAAGCAAGAAGCGATTCGGCCTCATTGTTAATTTGCAATTTGATCAACTTATGAAAAATTACCATGTTGCCACATTTCTTTCTTCTCGGAGAAATGACAAATTATTAAATTTATCAAAGAAATAGTTAAAAATCTTCTATATTTTGTCATTATTCACTATTATAATTTTTATTCTGACATTTTAAATTACTCTGTACGAGTAAATTCTTTTATATTTATAATTCAAATTTTGTGCTGTAATGTTGAAATCGAGGTACCGTCAATGATAAAAGTTTCTCATTATAATTTAAGAAACACGAAAATTCTCCGAAAAAAAGCAACATAAGTTCGAAAATACATTCCTACACTCTAGCTATGAATAAATAATAAGATTTTATGCAATCTTTATAATAATCATATATTAAGATATATGAGAAAAGTATATATTCAATTTCGACTACTTTTTGCTCCGACTGTAGGTGCTAAACATTCTTAAATATTTTAAAAATCTATTCTATTCTTCAATGACTGATAGAAAATTTGACTTTTTAATGTCTTATATTTATTAAGCAAGACACGTTGCTTACACACTTCGTACAAATTTTACGAAACATTTCTGCTCGTGATGTGAACAAAGTGGCGCGATTTCTTCCATTTTCTAAAGCTCATGAGGTAAGTTTGCGAACATGTATAAAGGAAAGTTTTCTTATCCCTCAATAATCTCATTAAATACAGCTTCGAGTCGACCGGCAACAATAAATTTCTTTGGCAGTTTCGAGGTGCCCGTTTTCCGCTCGCGACGCCATTCACGTTTCTGTCATATGTCAAACGAGAGATCTCTACGAGTTTCTCTTTAACTTCACGTAGGGATGAATTGCCAAAATTTTTAAAAAACTACCGAGACTTGCGACTTCTTTTTAGCATACTTTGGTGATCTGATACAACTTGTAAGATCTCAAATAAAGTACGTGAACAACATCTTTTTCTTTAATTGTGAGAGATTTTTTCAACAGTCATACACAGTTAAAATTATTAAGAAATTATTATCTAAAATTTGACATTCTTAATTTTCTGAATACGATTTTATATCAATTTTTATTTATTATATTTGATTAAAGTCATATAATATTTTTTTGGAAAGTATTGCTGTAAACATTTTTATTAAATTTTTTATTATTCCTAGGAATAATATTTTCAGAAAAATATATATCTTGTTAGCTTTGTATTATTCATACATTTTTATTATTTGTAGAAAAATATATCAACTACAATAATATAATTTTATTAAGTTTTTATATATGTTATATAAATTTAAAAAAGAAAAATATTTTTTAAACTCTATCAAAAATCCTTGTTAAAGGTTTTAAAATTAAAGTGATTTTGTTTGCACGCGTCGGCGCGATTTCTTATCATTTAACATTCAATTAACATTTAATTTACTTAATATTTAATTTTAATGGTTAATATTATGGCAAAGGAATTACAATCTCTGTCGCAACGAGAGTGCCAAGTTATGTCAGTTGTCGTAAGGAGAGTATGGAAATCAGAAACGCGACGTACGAACCGAGGAAACTTAATTCACCGCCAACATGCCACTAAATCTGAACGACTCGAGTTGGATTCGTCGAAGATTTTGTCTCTTCGCGTGAAGAGCACGTCTTCGGTCTGAGAATGCCACTTACTCATCCCCATTTCCCCCCTTTGTGGTCACCTCACTCCAATCTTCTTCATCGTTCATTAGGGCTCCCCATGTTTCCTCCCTTCTTCACTTTAGGCAGCTATGTAATTCAAAAAATCTTAAAGCATAAACCTTTAGGTATGTTTCTAAATAAAATGAGAAATATAAACAAAAAATTACCAAATTACATTTTATTTTGTATATTTTTTGTTATGAGCTATTTTAAAAAATCAATTTATTTTAGCTGATAATCTAACAATGTACATAGTTTTATTTTGTGTTGTTCTAAAATAATTATAAAATATATGCATTTTTTGTGTATATATATTTAAAAAGATTAAATCATAGATTGATCGTATTTTCTAAATCGTATTACCACAAAGTTTTCTGAATCGTACTAGTATGATTTGAGAAAATGTTACATCAAAAAACGCAAAAATGTATTATTGTCGCAACTATTATATATAAATACGTTATTTTTAATAATTATTTATGTTGAATATTTTTTCCTCTTTATTTGTTATTAATAAAATATGATTTAATATAAAATATAAGTTAATATTAATATAAAAATGTTATAATTGTTATATGGTAGATGTTTCTTTATTTACTAATTTTTATAAATATGTATTAGTAAGTAATTTCTGTGTTCTCACCTATATTATTTCCATTCGCAAATTTACTACTTTTAAAGGAAGTACAACTTAGGAGACTGGTTGCTTAAATTGTATCTTTTACCTTATTAAACTAAAATGTTCAATATTAATTTGCATACAAATTAGTGCCAAAGGAACTATAATGTAAAATATCTTAAGTGATATGATATACATAACTCTCTTTCCTAATAATTCACAAAAGTTAAAGATTTTAATATAATACAGATGTGTGTGAATAATATAAAATTTAAGTTTTTTTTTAGATTATTTAAATTGTTAATTATTTTGTGCAAATGTATTGTTAGAGCGTTTGTAATAAATCTTGTTGATGCATTTCTTATTAGATGAATAAAAAGTATTATAAAATTCCAACTCTTTTTAATTCTTATTATTGTGCAAAAAAACTCTTTATTATATGATTAATATTCAAACAAAATCTTTTCCCATCGTATTTTTCGCTTTCAACTCTGCTTCAATTTTTTTGGCGTTCATACCGCTCTCTACCTTTGAGCCGAGTTAATCCGAACGCCCTTGTGAAACTTCAGACGATCCTTAAGATTCCACCCTGTCTCTCGCACGTTGCCGGCGAATTAAATTTTCGTCCTTGCGCTCTTCCCAACACGGACGTTCCTTTGAGTCTCTATCCTTCGGAGTAAAATTCGTTTACTTATGGGAAGATGAAAAGGTACGAGAGATAGGTGAGCGACCGGACGGAGAGAGCAACAAGACCAACAAGAGATCTAAAAAATCCTTGACTGATCGAATAAAAGTAGCCGTCCCTTGGGGAGAACTTGCGGCTTGACGTGACAGGAGAGCAAAACTGTCGAGAGTCACGGAAAGACACCCGGTATTCAAAGAAGGGACCTTTAACAGCCTCGAGGGTCTTCTCGAGGAACGGCGGCACTAAAAGTCCTTGCCTTGTACAATGCTTTGATAACAGGAAAAAGGACGAAAAGAAGGAAGGAACGTCTTAAACATCGCGGCAACATTTGCAAAACTTGCACGGGTAACACGACAAGACAATTTCTGTCCCCTTCCCTCTCTCGCGAATAGGAAGAAAAAAGTTTGTTACAAAATGTTTAATATTGAAAATTAGTAGTTCTCTGAAAAAAAAACGCGGCGTCCAATTAAACTTTTCCCGAAGAAAAATGGTCACCGCATTCATCGGGGAGTAACGCCACTCTGAAGTTTGATGAAAATCTCGCGGTAGATGTAATCGAGATTACAGCAAGTCATCCGATCACCATCTATACACACGCAATTTTTTCCTTTTCTTCGCGACCTCTTTTTAATCTTTAATGTAATGAATATTTTAACACGCAGCTCTTAAATTGAATTTTCTTAATTTATGTTATTTTTCTTCACAATTTTACATATATACAAAAGAAGGCAATTTTTTGCCTGCGTTGAGATAATGAAGACACAGGAGAGAGTAGGACCCCGTGGTTCGTCACTTCTACAGTATTTATCGACTCCAAACCCTTTCTTCTGTGTTCTCATCATCCCAATGCCGGCAAAGAATTGCCTTCTTTCATACTCTTTAACTACACATACGCACGTACGCGTACGCACGTTTTGAGCTGTAGCTGCGATGAAGAATACGTTCACTATATGTGCATATTTTATTTAAAATTCTCTCACAAACTTTAAAGGTGAATATCTCCGCTAAAAATAATTAAATCTTAAAAAACCAAAGTGGATTTGAAAGAGTACATTTTCAACTTTTATTCTTAAGTTGGGGCAACCGAAAGAATTATTTTTAGATTGTGTGCAGCCATCTTAATTTATCGACGTACTACAATTTTGGAGTTGATTTTAAAGTTCAAAACGAAATCATGTCTGAAATTTAATCTTATTACTTGAAAGCTGATACTTTAAGCTTTAAAATCCTTTTTTCATTCCTGTACGATAATCTGTTCGCCTAACATGGCCTATTAAAATTTTAAAAAAGTGTTTTGTTTAAAGTGGAATAATTTGGCAAGAAAAACATCGTACGACGAAAAATAAAAAAGAAACGAAATTAAAGCTAAGGAACAGCTTTTCACTTGAAATTGGTTTGATAAACCAGAAAAAAAATCACTTCACTCGGTACGATGCGTTAAAGTTGAAATTTTTATTTCCTTATTTGTCTTATTCCGCTTCAAAGTCACATAACTTCAAAATTAATGAATGTTTTGTCATGGACCAAAGAGGATCTCAAAGTAAACATTGCTTTAAGTTGCTTCTTTTTCGTTTTAATAGGATAATTTCTCGCAAAGCACTTCAAAGTTTAACCATTTTTTTCGTGAAAAAATTTTCCGGTTAATTTTTTTGAGAAGTGTATGTTTATATACAGGGTAAGACATTTATATTGAGACGCCTAAATATCTCAAAAACTATAAGAATTATAAGAAATGTTTCAAATGAAAGTTGTATGGTTTCTCGAAGGGAACATAAGAGGATGCCACTGATTTGACCTTGAATAATTGTTTGAAGGTCATATAAAGGTCACCTTTAATTTCTTAAATGGAACCTTCCATTTTTCATTACATATTCTTGTAGCTTATCAAAACACTACAATAAAGTATTTTTTCATTAAGTACTTTTCGAGTTATGAAGCTTAAAAGTTACAATATTTTAACATAAAATACAAGATATCTTGTAAAACACTGAGTTTTCGGGAATCTTATCTTAATACTTATGCACAAAATAATGAGACGAATCAATTGGTGTAAAGAAAACATACAGTTATCTTAAAGGAAAAAATATGTAGCTGTTCGTTGTAAATTTATATTTTTTTCTTTAAGACAACTGTGTATTTTTACAAATCTATATGTATATATAAGTATCGTCCGTCTGTCTGTATGACCGCGAACTACTTCCACATTTGTGGACCGATTCCCACGAAATTGGTACCAAGATGTTGCAAATTATTCTGGAATGGCTGCTATGTGGTTTTTTTAAATTTGAATTTTTTTTTTTAATTATGCGAGGTTATATTTCCGTGAAAAAAATGTTTTTCCGGATTTCTCTGCTAGAACTTCTCTGCCAATGTGTTCAAAATGTTTCGAAACATTGAGAAATCACATTTTTTAATAATTTTTTATATTTTAAATTATAGAGGAGGCTATGTTTTCGAGAAACAAATTTTTTTTCCAGATTTCTCTGCAAATATGTTCAAAATGTTTCGTTTTAAATTTTTCAGGGATGGTTGCTATGTGGTTTTTTCTAAATTTTTAAATTTAATTTTTTAATTATAGGAGGTTATGTTTTCGCGAATAAATGTTTTTCCAGATTTCTCTGCCAATGTGTTCAAAATGTTTCGTTTTAAATTTTTCGAGAATGATTCCTATGTGGTTTTTTTTAAATATTTAAATTTAATTTTTTAATTATAGGAGGTTATGTTTTCGCGAAAAAAATTTTTAAATGGTAGAGAAATCTGGAAAAATATTTTTATATATATGTTAAGCTCGAAAATCTAATATATATATATATATATACATATAGAGTGTGTGATAATGAAATACCATTAATAAAAAAAATTACCATAAAAATAAAATTTATTAATGTCTACTTGAAAATGTCCTATTTCTTATGTTAAAACTTTTCTATTCTTTCAATTTATAATTCAAAAGTTATTTCTGCTACGATATTTTCATTCAACGAATATTGACTTCGAGATTATCGAAGGACTTTTCCAAAACTATAAAGAAGCGGCGATAATTCCGAAAAATCTTGTACATATACAGTAGACGCGTGCTCTATTAGCGCATAAATCACGCATGAAAGGTGCAGTCTCATTACAAAGAATTTATAACCCTCGACTTTTCCACTCTGCCCTTACTTCCTTAGCTTAGCGTATACGAAAGGTACCGATTTTCGCGCAGAGCGATAAAACGATGCTCGCACGACAACGATCTATCTCCGGGGGAAGCGCACGAAGAAACATCTCGGCGCAGCCGAGAGTTCTTTATCGTTTTTAATATTTTTCGCCCCCATGGGTGAGAAACGCCCTCCAACCCCCGGGCCGGTAAGTCTACAGGGATCGGAGGGAGTTTTCCATCCTTTAGGCTGGAGAATGTGTGGCTCTGCGAGTGTAAATAGTACCAACAAAGGGTGTTAAACGAGATGGATTGAGGTACGAAAAACGTACATGAGGTGTTTCCACTCTTTGTGAATATTCTTCTTTATTTACGTTTTTATCCAATTATGAATAAAATATATTGGATATTTAATTTCGTTTATGACATTTAAAATAACATTAACTTGATTAGCTAGGATTTTTATATATTAAAATTTTAGCGTTCTTTTTGTGTATGCAAATACGCAAGACTATAAGGTTATAGTCTTATATATACGTTATAGTTTTATATATAAGACTATACGAGTCTTATATATAAGAATATTATTATAAAACTATAACGTTATAGTCTTATATATAAGACTGTACTAGAACGTTAGATGTTCATGGTTTTGTAAAATAATCAATTATAGTAAATTGCAGTTGGAAATTGGATTAAAGTTGAAAATTTGAAACACACAAAGAGATTCATGAAAATTTAAATTGACAATCGATTTTATGATTTTTTTTATCCTATGCACTTTCTTTAATCTGAATACTATTATTTAGACAACTGCATTTCACGAAATTTTTATTCTTAACATTTAAATTTATATTTCTCTTTCTTATTTTTTTTAAGAAGATTTAAGCTTATAAAAAAAACACTATAAGAATATTATAATGTCTTTGTATATCTTTTTATATACTTTTGGAACAATTTTATACACTCCCTCGTCTTGTTCCTAAATTTCCTTATATCTCTCTCTCTCTCTATCTCGAGCCTTTGATGTAATATCTCGTATGGGGTACCGAAAGCCATAAAGATAGACCTGGTAAGGAGCCAAGTATAAAACTGCTACTGTAGTACTGTAGGCGAACAGGACAAGCACATAAAATTTCCAAGGGATGTAACAAGAAATGACACGAAGGGGGGAGGGGGAACTAGCAGGGATGAATATGTCACGTCGAGCAAAAAATCGCGTCTCCTCATTTCGCAAGGTATCTTTTTTTTCGCGTCTTCTTTCCTTTTTACCTGTCATCCTTCACTCGTTTTCGTTTTGCCTCTCTTAACCTTCGTTTCTTATTTCCCCATAGCTTAGGGAAAGTTACGCAATTTATTTTTCTTCCTTCGGATCTTCGACGTATAAGCTGTGCCGGAACTCGCGCCATTCCTTTCAACTAAAGATATCGAATATGAGACAATAAACGAAGAAAAATGCTGTTGTTTCAATATCCCGTCGCAAATATAATTTTCAACGTGAAAAAACAATTAAAAACTTAAAAGTAAGAGAACAATACTTTCGATAATAAAGCAAGTACAACTCTATAATGATTATTTTCTTACAATCATTAATGATTACATATGTATATCTACATATATTCGATTTTATTTTTATCACTAATTATATAGTGTTTATCTTTCCTTTATTGTGTATATTATACATATACGGGTGCAATTGAAAATGCTAGTAAACCGGAAGTAATACATGCGCGCATTATTATATAATTAATGAAGGCAATAAATTTGTGTTAATGAACTAATTACGATCTGCAATATACCAAATTTTCAGGCGGATACAAGAATGGCATATAATTTATTTGTTTGTTCGGTAAAATTGAAAAGGACTGGTATCAGGTGCAATAACGAATGCGATAATTATTAAAATTAACGACGAGAAATTATCAAAATTTATCGGTTTTTACAACTACAAACGCGCGTAAAATATTAATTACAGTGCTGGTTTTTGATACCATGGGACCCTGTGCTATTTGCAAAATAATTAAGGAAATGGAAAAAAGTATGTGTTTCTTATTACAATTATATTAAAAAAAAAAAAACAATTAACAAGAAAATTTTTTAAACGATATAGAGAGATTTTTTTTAAAAAGCTTTTTTCATTTCTTAGCAAGACTTTTACCTTCATAAAACATATTTTATACAACGAATAAAATTTTTGAAACATATTTTAATCTCTCCCTAGATCATTAGGGATAATTGAGTTTGCTCTCCTCTAAATATTCGTTGTAGGAGTATTACACATTCGCCGAGTCATTTGTCGTTTGAATCTGCGAAAATGACATGTTTGTTGACGTCTTTCACAGAATGCGGTAGACCTATCGATCAATAAGAGCGACATTAGCGATAGCGTTTACGAGCGCCAGTTCGTCATGGGAGAGGAGAGAGTACTGCGGATAAATCGGCAGTAAACGGTCGGCGTGGGCGATTTATTCAGCCCGTCCCGGAGCTGAGAGAGCTGAAAAGAGGCGTTTCCGAGTGGCGATAACGAATGGGATAATAATTGAAATTAGGTGGCGGAGAAGGGCTAATACGCTCGCGCCCGCTCTCCGAGAGCTCTCGAGAGTTCGTCGAGCCGGCAATTAAATCCCCTGACGTATCGCGACCGCGATCTCCGCCTTAAGCCCGTACCGTCATCCGTGATGAAACGCGCGCGGCTCTTTTACCACAAAACGGCCCTCAGTGAATTCGCCTGCACATGAATTACGCACTTGGCACGCTCTCGCGTAAAGAGAGAGAGAGAGAGAGAGAGAGAGAGAGAGATCGGTAGTCTTGTAAGAAACAGCGCTGGTCGTTGAGTCTGCTGCACATTTCGCGGTGATGTAATTGTGGCGGTGACTGGAGAGAAAAGGGTTATATATGTGTAATCAGAGAATAATTCAGGTTGAGAAATACGTAGCTTTACAACGTCAAGCTTTTACTTTATTTTATGATATACAACTACAAGCAACTGCAACTCTTTGACTCTTTAATCGCTAATGAAATTGTATAGTGCCCTGCTGTTTTGAGTAAATTCCAGTTTTAATTTCAGTTAGCTTCTAAAATATTTGCTAGTAGCTACAATTCATGAATTATTAACAAAGTTACTGTTATATATAAATATATTTTGCATAACTTTTTATGTAATTTCTATAAAATAAAATGCATATTAAATATATGTTAAATTTGTATGCGCTCTTTCTTCATTCACCGCTCTAATAAAAAAGAACCAATGCAACAAAGATTCGATTTAATTTTGTTAAGCTTGAAAAAATTACAAATTTCAAAATATTTAATTAAATCTAATTTATAATTTATTTTTCTCAGACTTGAAATTACCTAATAAAAGATGTTTGTTACAAAGAAGATAAATTTTCATAAAATTTCATAAAATCTGCAAGTAAAGACGCGAGGACAGAGAACGTGATTCTCGTGAACTTCCAACCTAAATGTGTATGCCAAGTACATTCAATAAAATGCTCTACTTATTCATTCATCTGGCATCAAATAGTATTTCCATCGACGATCACGTCGTTATCAGGGCAGTTCGAAAAAGAAAAGAGAGAGAATGGAGGAGGAGAGACCAAGAAATATCGATAGAGAGAGAAAGAGAGAGAAATAAGTTGGTGACAAAGTGAGAAAGACGAGGGGAACGAGCAGTGCTTTTCTAAAACGATAGGCATCTTCAGACAGTCTGCGATGAACTACCTTAACCGTATTCAACCCCTCGACCCTTCTGTGGTAATAAACGACTGTCTAAAGCGCATAAAGAGTGGATTCGATTCGCAAAGATCTTTACCGTGTCCCTCTGACAAACGGCCCGGTACTCAAGCGCCGATCTTCGTCAAGATTGCAGCCCGATCGCTCGTCTTCCATTTCACTTTGGGTATCTCTCGGCAATTTTCAGTTTACATATATAACATTAATAATAATATATATAACATTAATAATTATATATTAAAGATCAGCCATGGATTCTTTAATTACTGAAGGATCGATTTCTCCTTAGTGGAATTTTTATTTATTAATTATTTTTATAATTTTTGTAAAACGACAATTTGCCTTCCATAAATATCTATTTACTTGTATCTATCAATTTGTAGATCTCTAAAAAAATACTAAAATATCTTTATATTAATACTTTTTTAACTTAAATTTCTCTTTGATAGATTTTGAAGAAGAAAATTGGTTACATTTTTTAATATTTATATATTATTAATAATGTTTTACTTTTTCCTTTTGTATAAGAAAATATTATTATAAAATTCATCTAGTGCTTTTTATAAATTATTTTATCCGCAATATTTGAAAAGTTACAGCTAGTTTTCCTACCGAAAGAAAGTATCTTAATAATTGCGATTTTGATACGTCAATTTTGCAACGTAATTCAGTTCTTCCGCTTCTCGAATTGCGCTCACTCTGCTACTCAATCACTTTCAATCTTTCAGCAATTTCAAATAATAAACGGATCAGCGCGGCTGCAACTACTTGACAAATGATACCCGACGACGATTCCCGATTCCTCTTCATCACGATGACGTTCGTATATAGATACTTTGTTTCACTCACATCGCGACCAGATAATTCCCGGCGTGAAATTTCGCTCGCGTCAAAAGAGAATCTGTACCTTGCTCATCCCTGTAATCACACATCTGTCTTAATTTATATTATAAACCTTATTTTTCCATATTTTATTGCAGGGCCTATTATGATCATGAAATTAGTTATACAGTGTTTCAGACCGTCCATCTCTTTTATTTTGAAAAGAAGTGATGTTAGAAGTTGCAAAAAACATATTTATAATGAAAGCCTATCTGAAGTTCCTAAGGTTGGTTCTTCCAGTTTTGGGAACTCCTGGGAATACCAGAAATGAGGGGCAACTCGAAAATTTTAAATTGCATGGGTTAACATAGGTATTGGATAGAGTTTTTAAAAAGAAACAATTTTTGTTTGAGAAAAAATTTGATATCACTTAGCATTAGAGAGAAATGATTAAAAAACGCTTACAATGATTGTAACGCTCGAACTTCTAATTTATCTTAAAATATCGATATTTTGGTACGGATTACGAACCAAACATAAACATGAATCAAACTCGTGATACGGATCACGGACCAAACATAAACACGGATGATTTGTCATGTGATTTTAACAAGACGGTTGTTCGCCGCATTTTGCATTAATTGTAAAGCGCACAATTAACCAGCTTTCACTTCTGTAGAAGTCTTGAGGGCGATTGACAGTATGAGACGGAGGATGGAAAGGTGTCTCCATCAAGGTAACAAGCATTTTGAACATTTGTAACTAATTTTTAATCATTTCCGAACGTCACAATAAATTGCAAATGTTTTTTGTTCATTTCTTGATAACAATAAAAATATCAAACTTTTGTTCAAACAAAAGTTGTTTCTTTTTACAAGCTCTGTTAAATAATACCCATGTTGCCTCATGTTGCAATTTAAAATTTTTGAATTGTCCCCCGTTTCCGGTATTTCCGAGCGGTTCCCAAAACTGAAAGTACCACTATCAAAAACTTCAGATAGACTTTTATGATAAATATGTCTTCCCAACCTCTCAACATCATCTCTTTTCAAAATAAAAAGGGTAGGACAGGTGGTCCGAAACACCCTGTATGTGTGATATCCTTCACGGAAAAAATTTTAAGTGTTTATACTCAATTTACTCTCAAATTTGAGCATATACACTTCAACTTTGAGTGTTTACACTGAAAATTGAGTATTTATACCCAAAGATTGAATGTTTATACTCAAAATTGTGTAAGTTGGTGTCGTGTGCAAAATATGCAAATATATATACATTATATACATTATGCTTTATTTCGTGTAATACCTTGCGTATTATGTCATTAAGATTAATATATTTTTATGTTCCAATATATGCACAAGAGACAGTTATTGAATGTGTCACAACTAAAGAAATAACGCAACACAACTTATAGCGCAGCGCCTATAGCACGAAGTTATCATCTTGTTTTCTCAAAATTGATTTGTGGAATTCACATATTATTATACATGGATCGATTTGCCTTTCGATATTCTTTAATTTTGCAAAATAAGGGGTAAGGGTGGTAAATTAAAAAATTTGACATTTATGAAAAATAAAATTATATATTGTAAAGAGTACAAAATACCATAAAACTTTTGTATAAAACATTTTTTCATTTGTTTTATATTTTCAAAGATATTCGCTAAAAACGAAAAATTCGTTATTCTTCGAGGGATTGTTTCAATCCCTAAACACTGAGATACGCAGTTAAAAAAAATATGGGTCTAATATTTTTTTTATGTTTTACATCATATCCAAAGCTCATTGAAATCGGTGAGGGACACTTCCGACCGTTTCCTTGTTAGTCCTACAGTTTATTTATTAAATTGCGTATTCAATTTATTGTTATTCTACTCTTGAGTGTTATTCTCAACTTGAGAGTTAATATGAGTGTTACTCTTAACTTGAGAATAACACACAAATTAACTCTCAATATATATTATATACGTGTTCCTTTGTTTGTCGCTACGCTCAGACTTAACTAACTCGTATTCAAGTTTTCATAAAATGTATATAAAGCCTACAAAGAACAGGTACTACTGAATATGAAATTTGAAGTATGGTATGTCTTTTGTGTCAGTTTAATTTCTGATATAATCTCAACAAGAGATTTAAAATATGAAATAGATTATTTCCAACTGGTCGGATAAACTGGAAATGAAGTTGAGAATAACACTCAAGTTAACTCTCAAGTTGGGGGTTGCACTTAAGTTTAGGGTTATACTCAAGTTAAGTGTCCGGAATAACACTCGAATTGAGTGTTACTTTTAGTGTTATTTTCAGGGTGTTTTTGGCTATTTTTTTTGAGTGTTTTTTCCATAAGAGATAAATTTCACACATAATGAAACTAATTGCATAGAGATCATAATAGATTTTGTAAAACAAATATGTAAGTATAGTCTATATGAAGTATGTATGCATATGAATAGACATTAATGTATTAACACATTAACATTTATTTCCTCAAAAATTAATTAAATACTTTCTTTTTGAAAATCTACATTAGAATAGAACTTATAAAACTAACGTAAAATATTTCGTAAAATGTTATAAACTTTAATTAGATAAAAAATAATAATAATTATAAAAAATGTATTATAATAAATTATAAGTTATAAAAAAAATTAATTTTCACAATCAAAGAGAAAAACTAATATGTTTCAATAATTGATCTAAATTCTGGCTGAATAAAACTTTACTCTTAATTCAAAGAAAAATTAACTTTATATCTCTCTAAAACTACTAATTTCAGATTTGAAATCCAGATTTCATCCAATTGTAAAACTCCCTCCACATTTTTATCGATTTATATCTATAACTACGAAAAAATGAATTAAACTTTCTCTTGTAATTTTCTTTAATTTTTATTAGTACTAAAGATAAGAGTACAGCGTGAACTTCATTTGCGATTCATTATTATACTCTGACATTCTGCCGTAGTCTTTCTTGCGATTCGTAGACCAATATTGCTTGTTTTCGAAATCACACAAGTAGATGCGTATCGTTTGGTTTTCAATATCTATTCCACGAACGTTTACCCTCCGCGGCAGTATCGAGTAGTAATCTCACTGCTATCGCTTCTCTCTCTCTCTCTCTCTCTCTCTCTTTCTCTCTCTCTCTTTCTCTCTCTCTCTCTCTCTTGATTTCTTCCCGCAGGTTTGCCGGGATTTCGACATGAGATCAGTATCCTTGTTTCATCGAGATTTCACCAGTCGATATCGCCTGGCTGTCTACCCTCACATCCACTTATTGTTACTGTTCATCTCTTTGCTCCCCTCTATCGATCTTTATCTCTCTCTCTCTCGCTCTCTCTCTCTCTCTCTCTCTCTCTCTCTCTCTCTCTCTCTCTCTTTCTCTCTCTCTCTCTCTCTCTCTCTCTCTCTCGAAGAGAACATTATCTCGCGTCCGACGCTTTATCAAGCGATTAACAATAAGTAGTAGTGTCACAAACTTTTCGAACCTCAACTGTCGAAATTAACTTCAATAATACTGGACTGTCGTACATGAGAAATCCATTATTTTATATTACTTACTTCTCCTTTGTAAAAAAAATTGTGAACAATTATATATAATAAAAATAATTTCTCCATGAAATACATACGATTTTATGTATATTATATCTATTCTATTTATTTATAAAAGTTATTTTTTATTTATTGGTATTATTTATAAAATTATATTTACACATTCTAGCTATTATATTAAGAATTCTCTAATTATTTTCTTTTTAGAAACATAAAAAAAATTTTTCTTCAAATTATGCTATGCCTATCAATTACATTTCATCTCGTCTATCAATTACATTTTGTCGCCTCACACAAATCACGACGTAATAATTTATCTACGTACGCACATTACGTCGTCGACGAAAGTACTTTTCCCCCCTTTCTTCTCTCTTCTTCCATCCTCGTAAAGGTTAACTCACCGCCTACGGTATTCCCAAACTTTGCATACTAATTAACCGCGCGTTTATCTGCCCCCAGTATCTGGTACTCGAGGGGCCTCTTCCGTTCAGGGGGACGATTCTATTTTTTGTTTTCCATTCTCCCTTTCTTGCCATTCCTCGCGTACTCGCTGATTAAATATTCTTTTATCTCTCGTTTTTACTTGGTTTTATCGACAAGTACAAGTGCACGCGACGATGTTATTATAGCGCTTTCCTGTCCTGTTAAAACTTTGTGTAATGATGGGTCGACCTTCCTGTTCATTACAATGAGATTTGTTCATTACAATGAGTAAGTATAATACATTTTCAATATGGCTACGATTGTGATTGCAAAAAGTTTCAGCTCAATTTGTTAGTCATTTTACGTGTATTACCTTGCACATTTATATACATATATATATGTGTGTGTGTGTGTGATATTTTAAATCTGTATGCGAGAGAATTAAATATACTACATATTTACAAATTTTATTTCTTATGCAATATGTTAATATTTTGCATATAATTCTGTACTAATTACGTTACTATTTTAAAATTCTAATTTTAATATTTATAATATTTTTCATAATAACTTCAGTAATTTATAATTTTTTAAATGTATATAAATATAATTTTTTTTCATTTGTTATGTATTTATGTACGTGTGTGTATGTGTGCGTAATCCTTTAATAAGATTTTATTATAATTTTACGCATAATTACATAAGCGGATGGTTGAAAACTTTTAAAAAATTAATTGCCGCAACTTGTAGATATATGTATGAGGATCTCTATAAAACATCTCTAATGAAAAAAAAATAAGCCGGCATCCACGTGTCAAGTAATAAATCAATGATAAAATGAGGTCAGGTCAATAAACTCGTATCAAAAGGTAATTTGACATTTTTCTCTTTGTCTCTCTTTTTTTCTGCAATCACAATTTTCTCGCTAAATATATATATATATATATATAACTATTTTATACTGATCTTTACACTGATCTCTTACTGATATTTACACTGATCAAAAATTTAATTACTGCAACAAAAGAAAAAATATTAAATCAGCATCATTTTTTAATTTTACATTTTTTTAAATGTCTTATCTTATTTCCTTCCATAATTTCAATATCATAATCAAATAAATAACGTATACACACAAAGCGTTTTAAAATAAGCTACAGACATTAGCATTTCCATCTAACAAGATTATTCAAATATCATATTTGCTCTTAAATTATAAATGGACATATAATTTGATATTTTTTTCGTGACAAATAAATAATGAATTTGTTGATAAATTCACATATTATTATATTTATTTATTAATGCCTTGTGTGTGAATTTTTCACAGTGTTATATATTATGTTCAATGTCGTAGAAGAACTTTAATATTATATAATTATTAAATAAATTCTTTTAAATAAATAATTTCAAATAAATTAAATAATAAGATATTTATGCATTTTTTTCATAATAAACATTTAGAAAATCTCGATTTATTCTTAAATAAAAGAATAAAATCAACCATTAAATACCGACAAAATTAATATATTAATATACTAGTACAATGCTATCATAAGGTCATATGTATATTATGCAAACATAAACAATTTTGTAATACCACAGTGAGTAACTGCAGATTATAATTAACTAATTAATTTGTTAAAAAAAAGAGAAAAACTAAAACTAACTCGAGAAGTAAATCTCCGGAAAAAATCGCTTCTGATACGTAAGTCTCTTTTTACACAAAAAGGAAACTTTTTCGTGCCACTTGCAACGTCTTATCGCGACTGCTAATTAACGATCTCATTATCTTCACGGGTGATTGCATACGACATTTGTACGGTAAACGAGACATTTGACAGTGTCTTCCTCTCCCCTTTCCTTCCCGCCGTTTTTCCGTCATTTGGTTTTCTGCCTTCGACATGGTCCCATTGTCTCCGTTAAGTGCCCGGGGCACAAAAGTAATTGCTCGCACGAATCGAATGAGCTGGAAATGCTTCTGATAGCGCTTATCGACACTGAACATGCGAGCGAATTGCTAACGTGCGCGAATACACGGCATGGTTTCACGTCAGCAGGCTGTGAAAAAATCTTTTTTTTTGTTCTTACAAGACCGATAGTATCCACGGGCGGCCTCAGGGGGATCGCATTCGCACGGAGGGTGATTTGCATTCCTCTCTGCTTTTCAAAGAATCAAATTAAAAGAAATGCTAATTTATAAATTGAAATTTTGCGACATATGTATATATATATTTATATTTATTGTTATTATTATTTATTTATATTTTATTATTTATATTATTATGTTTTACTTATTATTATTGTTATTATTATTACTTTATTTATATTTTAAAATATCAATTATAAATTGCATTAAAAAATCAAACAATTGGAAAATCTAAAAAAATATTATAAAATATTTAAACGCCATATTTTTCAACATAAAAATAAAGATTTGAATTCTGACAAAATTATCTAGTATTGATTCATCATTTGTCTTGTCTAAAATGAAAGATTGTATTATAGTTTCCTGCAATATATTTTTTTGCAAAAATTCTTTTTCTTGAATTTCAGCCTTTTTTTTACAAAAACTCTGTGCGAGTTGACGATTTAGGGGTAGTTCGTGAACATTTTTGCGCGAGTTTGCTAATCGGTCTAGCAATAAAAAATTCGAATGGATGACCGAAAGAAAGCGGAGGACGGTGGAAAAACGCGACGCAGAAAATCGCTGAAGGATTCTTGCAATTACGAGAGTTTTAGCGACGCGAGAAGCACGACTCGAAGTATGCGCGCGTATTACCTAGTAGCCGAAGTACATATTTGAGCAGGAGAAAGAGAAATGAGAGAACTGCTCTGCACTTCGACCTCCGACTGGAAGGAGAATATTTTCCCCGCGCCAAATTCCACGTTTTTACGTGTTCTCGCCATTGTCGACGTATCATGGCCTCGACGACGTAAATTAAAAACTTCGTTCCCGCGCGAACCACTCTGGTTGCTCACTTTTCTTTGATTAATTGATTTGCGTGGATATAGAAATCTTTTTCCTTTTTTTGTTTTACATCTGTTTACATGTTTGCCACGAAAACGTAATATCTAATGAGGTTTCGAGAAAAATCAACGACTGTGAGATTCCTTCGACAAATTTCGCAAATAAACACGTGAGTGTCACGAATTTTTTTTATACATATATTTTTTTATACATTGTTATATGTATATAATATATACAAATTATACTAATTATATAATAGTGTGGTTCTGGCGCAGTGAGTTGAGCATCTGCTCACTATTCCTAAGATTTCGGGTTCAAATCCGAACAGAACCATCGAATTTTTATTCAATGTTATTTAATCGCCACCTCTCGGAAGGCAATGGCAAAATCACCGAGAGTATCTTGCCGCAAAAAGAACTTCCTCTATCTAGACCGTTCGGAACCGGCATTAAACAATAGGTCGTCCCTATGACTGCAGGTAAGACGCTCTCTGCGGTCATATAGGGAACGGAAAGGGATTTTGGGAGGAGGTATAGAGAAGGATGGAAGGGGTTGGTGTACCTGAAAAACACCCCGGCAATCCCGAGGGAAGTCCAATATAAGTCCGTTATCCGTTACTAATTATATAATATTTTTTATTTTATTTATTTTATATTATTTTTTTAAATTTTATTTATTATCTCTAAAAAGTTATATATTTTACATTATAATTATTTTACACATTAATTTTTTATACAAATTAATGCGTTATACTCTTATTAACCACAATTAATTAAAAATTATTTTTCTTATTATGTTTCATGATTGCTCAATCTTATGATACTTATCTTATGATTTTCTAATTTTAATTTTTCATTTCTTAATGTAATCAAATTATGTTACATCACAAAACATATCGCTTTAAAGTTATATAGTTTATCTTGCAAGTCGAAACTTGCATGATGTTTTATATATACATATATATGGTGCAACAACTTTGCAGTCAGGTCATGTACATGCATATTCAAATCTGTGCAAAAGCATTACATTGTTGTTTCTTCAAGTTCATTTCTTTTCAGAGTCTTAAATTATGTATTTTTCTTGAAAAAAAAATAAAAGTATTCTGTAAAGATATATTGTACAACAAGCACACAAATCGCAAATTTATATCAATAATTCTACAGTTTGTTTTATGTAGAAAATTTTATATAAATTTGTTTATATATATATATATATATATATATATATATATAAAATATATTACTTAAAAAATAAAGCTCTTTTAATGTTTACAAATACAAAACTTTAATATCAGAGCGATTAAGAGCCAAGTACAAATAGTAGTGCGTTGATTTCGCAGAAAATAATTTTTCTGCGAAACTGATAAGTGCACAAGGCACATATTTTTCTTGGTGTATTTACGAAGACCTTAATCATATTTAAATTCTCCTTTTTGAGAATTTTTTTATAAACCCCTCATATATACATATATCAAATTAATTGACTTTTATTATATGTATAAAAAACAGCATACGCACGCGCGCGCGCGCGTGTGTGTGTGTGTGTGCGTGCGTGCGTGCGTGCGTGCGTGCGTGCGTGCGTGCGTGCGTGCGTGCGTGCGTGCGTGCGTGCGTGCGTGCGTGCGTGCGTGCGTGCGTGCGTGCGTGCGTGCGTGCGTGCGTGCGTGCGTGCGTGCGTGCGTGCGTGCGTGCGTGCGTGCGTGCGTGCGTGCGTGCGTGCGTGCGTGCGTGCGTGCGTGCGTGCGTGCGTGCGTGCGTGCGTGCGTGCGTGCGTGCGTGCGTGCGTGCGTGCGTGCGTGCGTGCGTGCGTGCGTGCGTGCGTGCGTGCGTGCGTGCGTGCGTGCGTGCGTGCGTGCGTGCGTGCGTGCGTGCGTGCGTGCGTGCGTGCGTGCGTGCGTGCGTGCGTGCGTGCGTGCGTGCGTGCGTGCGTGCGTGCGTGCGTGCGTGCGTGCGTGCGTGCGTGCGTGCGTGCGTGCGTGCGTGCGTGCGTGCGTGCGTGCGTGCGTGCGTGCGTGCGTGCGTGCGTGCGTGCGTGCGTGCGTGCGTGCGTGCGTGCGTGCGTGCGTGCGTGCGTGCGTGCGTGCGTGCGTGCGTGCGTGCGTGCGTGCGTGCGTGCGTGCGTGCGTGCGTGCGTGCGTGCGTGCGTGCGTGCGTGCGTGCGTGCGTGCGTGCGTGCGTGCGTGCGTGCGTGCGTGCGTGCGTGCGTGCGTGCGTGCGTGCGTGCGTGCGTGCGTGCGTGCGTGCGTGCGTGCGTGCGTGCGTGCGTGCGTGCGTGCGTGCGTGCGTGCGTGCGTGCGTGCGTGCGTGCGTGCGTGCGTGCGTGCGTGCGTGCGTGCGTGCGTGCGTGCGTGCGTGCGTGTGTGTGTGTGTGTGTGTGTGTGTGTGTGTGTGTGTGTGTGATAAAGACACACATACAATCATATAACATATCGATCTCTGAGAGAAACGTCACAGGATCTCTCCTTCGCGCTCCACTCTCTCACGTCTAGCATGCACGGGGGCTCTTATCACTGTCACTTTCCGGCCGAGCGACCGACTTTCACCCCCCGCCGAAGAGAGTTGGGGGTGACCAATCGGCGCGCCCCTTTAGCACCGCAGCGTGGCGCGGCGTCACCGCGCGGTGTTATCACGCGCATGCTCGCGCCCAATCGCGTCATATATATCTATAAGGTTAGCTACCCTCGGCGAGGCCGGTCAGTTCTCGCAGCTACCCTCGGCGAGGCCGGTCAGTTCTCGCCCGTCCGGGAAATCGGTCCGTTGTTCGTGCGATACATCTCGCGGTATCTCGTTCAACCCGACAGCAGCGAGATACACGCGTTTTTGTCGGGAAACGAACTAAACGTGATGTCAACCGTGGCTTAGAAACTCCGTCTCCAGACGAGAGTTTGATCAGACACATGTACGTTCACGAGATACGCGGTGGGGTTTATCGTTTATGCCAGTAGAAAGTTGTACATCCGGTCTCCGGTGGTTACTGGGTAAAAGTGTTCTCGTCGTGGGAGTAGTGACACAGAATACACAGTAAGGATCCCGAAAACGCGATTCAATTTGTGCCCTGCTCGTCCGAGAAGTCTTCAAACGACGAATTTTAAAGAGAATTACGAATACGTAAAAAATCTTCATATTTCCATACCAACGAGTTGGTTAACTCGTGTCAATTGAATCGCGATAATTTTATTATCATATTTTTAACGGAAATGTAGGGAATAACATTGATCGAGCATTAGCGATAAATTTTTAAATCACATAATCGTATATTGTCCGGTAATGCTTACCAAATGGTATCTTATAGCGAGCGATAGATCAGTAAATGAAATATTGATAAAGCAGCACCAGAATGCGATTCAATTGTCGCATATTAATCGAATACGTTGATTTACCAAAATCACTTGCCGATTCGCTTGTCAGAAATATATGGAGCAATATTAAGCGATGTGAGCGAGCAGGAGAAGTTAATCGACATCGGACACGAAATGTACACGAATTTAATTGTTCTCTATTGCAATGTCGATCAACCGAAATCCTACGGCAATTAGATTTCCAGTGAGAGATTACAAGTGAGTGTCATATTCGCGGAGATAAAATTACATAGTTAACAACGACAATATGTGTGTGTGTCCAACGTAATTCCTATATGTCGCGTGAGAATAAAATCTGTTTGCATCAACAGGATATCAAACTCTAACTGAACAAAATAAAAAGCTAAGGGAATGTTCACGTTCTATCTTTCTTGTTATTGTTAAAACTGATTGTAATTTAACTTGTTCTTTTATTTTTCCCGAAGACATATAAGTAGAAATAATAATTAACTTTAGTCATCTATAACTAATGCTCTTCTAAAAACACTATAAAAATCAGTTTTGAATATTTTGTGAAGCGATGCGAAATAAATGATAACGATCTTGTGAAAAATCTCGAGCAGCAATTTGATTATATAAAATATATCAAATTATTTTTAAATACAACTAGAAATTATATCGAGATTATTTATTGTGTGATAATTAATGAAAAATAATATAATTAATAACAGCTCGTTCAAAGTGCATTCCCTGCAACGTTTAACGAGAACGTGTTATAACATTAGTTGTATCGATGAGTTTAACAATTTAACGGTGTAATCATGAGAATTTTAATTAAAATTATAAGCATATTTAATTAACCGATAATGGTTTAATAATTAATGTGATGGGTCTATCTATCTCATAGCTAGATTTCGCGAGTAAAATTTACATTAATAAATAGTTGAATTTTGCTGTAATAAATTTATTTTTTAACAATTGTCAACCATATTTCATTAATAATTATTATAAAGCTCAGGATTCTAAGAACCCTTAAATTTGAGTTTATCGTTCAATAGAAGGAAGAAGGATATCATTCACTCGAGTGACTTATGTCTTCGAGTCAAGAGCACTGCAATTAGACGGAAGGGTTTGATGTCGAATGACATCATTCAAGTGCAATTATACATATATGATTGCGCTTTGAGAACTTTGCGATCATTATAACATAATCCGACGAAATCTGACGCAAATGAAGAGAAACTTTCCTCGATACTCTGGGCACTTCATTATCCAAATTAAAACAGGGAAAAAGATAAAACATTCGTCTATTATATGATATAACATGTGTGTGTATGTGAACGAGAAAAATATATTCAAATTAATTAGTATCTACAATTGTGATTGGTTGTAAGCAAAGCAATTTATATTTATATTTTAACTGAACTTTCAACGCCCAATTACATCAATATTGTAATGATGCTTTACGACATAATATAATAATAATTGTTGCAGTTTTTATCAAAGAAAAATTAAAAATTAATTTTTAAAATTAAATAGTAAAGTTAAAAATTTATAATTAATATTTATAAATGAAAATTAATTCCCTCTTACACACACACACACACACACACACACACGCACACGCACACGCACACGCACACGCACACGCACACGCACACGCACACGCACACGCACACGCACACGCACACGCACACGCACACGCACACGCACACGCACACGCACACGCACACGCACACGCACACGCACACGCACACGCACACGCACACGCACACGCACACGCACACGCACACGCACACGCACACGCACACGCACACGCACACGCACACGCACACGCACACGCACACGCACACGCACACGCACACGCACACGCACACGCACACGCACACGCACACGCACACGCACACGCACACGCACACGCACACGCACACGCACTGTGTTCAAATGTGTACTTTAGTAAAAATAGATACCTGCTGGTAAAAAATTATCGATACCAAATGGAAGTAAACTTGAAACGCATTCTCTCCATTCGTCGTGGAAGCTTTCTGTAATTTCGTTAGAATGCGATTCCCCTGGAAAGGAGATTCTCCGCGGGTGTAATCGAGTGTGGCGTATTTCCATCCCCTGGAATGGTCTCCGGGGAGATTATGAATTAGCGAGCGTGTTTGCCGAGACAATCTCGGACTCGTAGAGCTACTCGCGCAGCTAGCGATATCCCGGAAGCGCGAGTCTCGGAATCTAGCTCATTCGTATTTAGTTAACATCAAACGAGTTATTCCGTGCGAGAAGCGCAAAATAGATCCGCTGCTTACTGCGCTGCATTACTGCGCTCGCTGAGTTTACGCATAAATCCTGCATTTTGCATTAATCTTCTCGGGTTGGGCCTAGTGCAAGGGCACGTTAAGATTTCTCTCTCTTTTAAGTAATGGTTAAACTGATCAGTGTTAAATTAATTTCAAGACGATTGCCTATCTTAACTTTCAGAAATTTTACAAATTGTTATTTAATTTTACAATTTTTAATTTTAATAAAATTTATAATATTTTAAATGTATTAAAATTCTGTTTATATATAAAAAGCCTATGCTTGTAAAATTATGTAAAAAAATGTAAAATTTTTTATCCACATTTGAATGTTTATCAATTTGTTATTTATTTTCAATTGTTCGAAACTAAAGAAAAATGTAAATAGTTGAGATATAGAGAAAAAAGAGTCAAAGGTATAAAAATCAAGAAGACAAGACAATTCTAACAGTAAGTAGAGTTTGTTGTTCGGGCAAATGGAAATGTTGAAAATCTTTGGGTTGTAAAGAAAGGTATCGGGCCAAATCGAAAACATCGATTCAATGGGTTGAAACGCGATACTATCGCTAGTATTGCGGGTCTCTATCTGTTGTAATTGCATTTAGAATGGAACGAGAACTATTGAAGTTTCTGCTAGAACAACATTCCCTAAGGCGCTGCAAACATAGTTGTAGACAATAATAGTTATAACAATAGTTGAATATAAACATTCTATTTAACTATTAATTCAAATTTAAGCATTAATTTTTTTCGAAAATATAAAATCAATAATCCTTCAATTAAATTTAGTTGTCATAGGATATATCTATATTTTGCACTTTCAAAATTAAATATTTTAATAATTAAATTTGAAATTTGAAATTTTTAATAAGATTAACAAATTTAGTAAATAATTTTAATACATTTTCTAATAAATTTTTAATTCCAATTAAAATTGAAAATTAAATTTTATTATTAATTAAGCAAGAGCCTGAATATTCTCGAATTTAATTTCATAATAACAATTTTTTAGTTTTAAAATCTGAATTTTAGGGCAACCGTAACGGGTAATTTTAGGAGCTTATGATCGGTTAATTTGGAGTCTAGTCGAATTCTCTCGAATCATGAATTCTAGAGATTCCCCTGCCGGTACAGAAACAACTGATTAATGTTGAATGCGCGTTTGATAAACGATCGACTCATCGACGAAGAGGAAGGAATGATATTGGAGTGGAGAATCACTAGTCCGATGCTCTCTCTCTCTCTCTCTCTCTCTCTCTCTCTCTCTCGTTGCTGCGGTTTGATCGAAAGGATATGGTATTTCCTTTTCCTCATGCACGCGAGAAAACTTTCCCCGGAAGATAAACCGCTCTCTTTCAGCCTCCTTGCCCGACCACAACCGTGGGATGCCGGGAGGCACAAAAGTTTTTGCGCACGAGAGAAAGAAGATTCACAAAAGATTTTTTTCTCTCTTCCAGAGAGAGTTTTTCGCCCGCAACGTAATCCGGGGAAGGTCGACGGACGTTTCGTTTGGGAAATTTATAAGAAACTAACGAACGAAAGTCTT
This sequence comes from Anoplolepis gracilipes, assembly GCF_047496725.1. NCBI lineage: Eukaryota > Metazoa > Arthropoda > Insecta > Hymenoptera > Formicidae > Anoplolepis > Anoplolepis gracilipes. Next base: position 1,310,973 of record NC_132980.1, on the reverse strand, counting down.
TCGGCCGGAAATTCTCCAGATACCCGAAAAGCGATCTTATTCAATCGCAGAACAAAGTCTGAGTGTAATTCGAGCAAGGGAAAGTTATGAAGCTTGATGAAGAGATACAATTCTCGAGATACTTTGGTTTGCAAATAATCGAGAAACTAAGTTCGAAGTCATTAGGAGCAATGCAGAGAGGATAATATTAACTAATAGCAATAACGGCAATAAAAAAACTAATTTATTAAAATTATTTTTTGTTACAATTTATTGATGTATATATACAGAGTGTCCCATTTTAATTCCTCCAGTCGAATATCTCGAAAACCAAGCCTAGGAGAGAAAAATGTTTCAGACAAAAATTGTATGGTTTCAAGGGAGCCATAAGATGGTACCATTGGTCTGACCTTGAAGAGTCATTTGAAGGTCACGTGAAGGTCATCTCAATTTTTTTAAATGGCACCTCCTATTTTTTGTTACATATTCTTGTAGCTGACTTCGAGAGCTTTCCAAAACACTTCTCCAGTGAAATATCTCGAAAAATATGGAAAATTCGAAAAAATGTTTCAGACAATATATATATATATATATATATATATATATATTATATGTATAATGTGTATGTGTATAAAATTTATATATATATTATATTATATTCATATATATATCATATATATTATGTATAATATTTATATGTATAATATTTATATACTGTTCATGTATAATATTAATTAATTTTCTACTTTCATAAATAAAATGTATATTAATAAAATTGAAATTCTGATAAGCAAACTGACATTTATCAATTTTAATTTAAAAAATGTTAAAGCAAAGAGAAACAAATTAATATTAAGATTATTATTAAAAAGTGGTAAAATTAATCCGTTGCTTTGTTCGCGCACCGTTACTTATGCACTGTTAACTTTAAAACTTTGAAATCCTCTTTTGTGTTCATTATACAAATAATTAAAAGTCTGATTTTTCAATAGAATAAGCTTGTTGACCGCAATGTATTGTTAAAAAATCGTTCAAATCATTAGCGTGCATGTCACGTGTGCGAGTACTTCATAATCCTGGAGGTTGAAGCAAAAGTAGGTCGAACTTTCGCATGGGAGGAAATTAGGGACGAGTTTCCGCGTGCATCATTCCTACCAAGATAGAGAGAGAGAGAGAGAGAAAGAGAGAGAGAGAGAGAGAGAGAGAGAGAAGGGATCGATCCTGGAATTATTAGGTAATTACCGCGGTGCGGCGGGAATAATTCCAGAATCGATTACACAGGGTCGGAGGTTGAGTTAGCAAAGCGACGGGGACCAAGGACCGACAAGTAGGGCGTATTTTTAAATTCTCCCTTTGCACGAAATTAAATGCTAGCTGGTTTAATATTAGTTTGCTCGCATATCTATGACGTGATATTATGCAATTTGGAATTTTTTTAGAAGAGAGAAAGAGAGAGAGAGAGAGAGAGAGAGAGATAATTTAGCTTGTTTTAATTTTGATAAATTTTGAAATTGAATCGAATTTAAATGACGTTAAGGTATAGAAATAATTTTACTTGGAAAAATATAAAAAAATCACATGTCGAGAGAAAGACTTTGCGGGCGAGCAAGGTACACATCCTTTCTGTAATTGAAGAATCCGGGCGATTTCTCGAAATGGCAAGTCAGAGCGTGAAATTTTGCAGAAAATCGAGAACGCCCGACGACGACGAGGATTTTATACGAGACGACTCTACGATCCTTAATGTCTCCATCGTGAGATCGTGAGATCGGTAGCTATATCTTACACGCGAGAGACGTGAGGTTCTCCCGCGGGATTCGGGATCGACTCGTGGTGAAAAAGAGAACGGATAAGAGCTAAGATAAGGACGATGGGGGTGCCGGACGTGGAACAGGCCAAGAGGCGACTCCAAGACATACTTAGGCGGGCGCAGAAGCTGGAAATACAGACTCAAGAGGTAATCTCGACGAGGACGGCGCGTAAATTGCTCGCGAGGACGCGCAATGTCTTGGCGTGGACCATCTGGATCGGCGTGTTCGTCGTCCTGCTGAGCGGCGTCGTCTACGCACGCTGGCCGACACGACAGGACGTGGAGACTGTCAGGACCGTCCTGAGGCGAACAGTCAGTATATTGATTTATCTTTTTCTTGTTTCCCAGACAGCATATGATATTTATAAATATTTATAAATATTTTTACTATTTTATTGAAATATAATAATATGTGAATATCTTATATATATTTTATACACATTATAAGAAAAAAACAGAAAAATTATTCAATATATTATTAATGTAAATTAAATATTTTATATAATACGGTAAGTAAAAAAATAACAATATTTTGTAAATATGTCTCAAATATTTATGATAAATCTTTGTGTTATCTATTCAATTTAAGATTACACAAGAATATTTTCGAAATATTTTGATAAATATTTAATTAACTGTTTAATTAAAATATTTAATAATTATTATAAATATTATGTGTGTTGTCCGGGCTGAAAGCTAAAGCCTTTAAATAATATTTCGAACATATGTTTTTCACATATGTATAGAGGACAAATTTATTTATTTAAAGTATAAACGGGAAAAAACTTCTTTTCCCACTTTATAGTGTACATAGTTAAAAAAGATTCAAGAAGATATGTCAGCAGACATGTGTAATAATAATAAGATAGTAATTTTAAAGAAGGTGATTAACAACAAAAACAAAAATTTTAATAATAAAAAATTAAATCAGAGAATACCTATTGTAAATATAATTAGATAGACTGTGGAATTTAATATTTGAATTAATATGCAAAATATTATGATTAAACAATTAGACAAAATTAAATCAACGCAATAATGCAAAATAATGAAAACACCTAGTAAATTATGAAAATCCTTTATTATAATATAGGATCCAGCTTTAGTATTTAATGCAGTCTGAATTTTCCTGGGAATGAAATTAATCATTCTCTTGACTCTTCAAGTTTCTTTAGAGATGCTAGAAGAAGATATATCTATTGTTAACTCTATTTCTCAAAACAGATCGGAATAACTCGATGACGCCTTTATCCATATAGCTAGAAATGTTCAATCTTAGTTTGAAGAGCATCAAGACAAAGTTAAACATCTTTCCTGGCCAGTTATATCGGATCTAAACATCATCAGGTACTTGAAAAGCTGCAAGAGTTACACGAATCCATTCCCAGGAAAGTTCAGACTATTTATTAAATGCCAAAAGCTCTACACAATATTAATATAATACACAATATAAAGAATTTTTGTAATTTACTAGCTATTTTTATTATTTTATCCAACCCTGTATGTTTTAAATATATGTTCATTTTTGACAAATTGATTTCAAAGAATTTTCGCTTTCGAGAAATTCATAAAAATAGGCGAGATATTTCATCTCTCCTTGTAATTTTTTAAATTGGCACAAATTTTTTTAAACACATACCAATCACTTTTTATCATTTTATTTACATATAAAGGAAGAATCAAGCTTTCTTCGCTAAAAATTCTTCTCTTGCTTTTTCTTCTTGCTTTTCTATTTTTACTCCGTTGCAGAAAATGGCTTCGACTCTCCATCAAACATCTTCCGATGAAAAGTATTTTATCTATTTATCAATATTGATCCGCTGTTTGAGATGGGTACTTTTATTGAAATTTTCATCAAAATGATCGCGATACTCGCTATATTGATGCGACCGTGTTTCGGCCAATTAAACGCGCGATGCAGCTATCATAATAACATCGATAATGCCGAGGAAGCGCATTAAAGGTGGGAAAATAAAATTCGCCAGTGATATTTATTATGGACAACATCGGCGACAGTTACGACCGATAAACGGTGGCATGGAAAATTCTCCTCGTAAATGGAAAGGTGCAAACAACGGTTACCGGATAAACGTTTCCAGCCCAGGATAAAAGCCGATCGATCTTCGGGGTTCTATGCATCCTATACCAATTCGCGATCATTTCTTAAGCTATCGCGTCGATACAACAAATTATTATTCCAAAAAAATGTGAAAACAACTCCTATGTCGTAAAATAAATAAAATAATGAATTAAAGTTTACAAAAAATATATTGTTTTATTGTGTTTCTTTAGCCATGTTTCTCGATTAAATATTATTGATGCTCGATCGCGCGAAATCCCACCAAAGGAATATCGGACTCGGCGTTAAAGGGGCTAAAAAAATTAGGGCAGTGATATAGCCTAAATAAAAGGGATTGCGGGTTCAAAGAGAGCTATCACATGTGACCCACTCAGAGTACGCGCGCGCATACATACACAGACACGCACATACTTGTGTAGTGATCAGTAAAATTATTTTGTCAATCTTGTAAAAAAATCTGAGTTGCGTTTTATCGTTGAAATATGTTACGGTATTTTTGAAATGACCTCTCTTGAAATTGCAACTATTGCATAACACAATTTCCAAAAAGTTCGTGATCCGATAAAATGCTTTTTGGAAAAGTATACACATTGACATAAATATAGAAATAAATGCAGAAATATCAAATAATTGAGAAATATAAAAAATATAAATCGTACAAGAATCAAGAAGATCTTTCTCGCATTAAAAAAAAAAAATTTCCACCGATGTTGAAACTCAATACATTTCGGAATAACGTTATACTCGTACCAGTTATCATGAAAACTCAATAAAAATTATCAGTCGCAAAAACTAAATATTTCTGGGTTGAAAAAAAGAAATAATAAAAAACAAACAAAACACATACCGCGCGCATGTCTTTTTGTTCGAAACAAACACCCGCGGCGTTGTTTGTAATTATTTCAAAACGGCCGGGACCGCATATGTTTCAATTTACGCTTCGATATCTTCGTTTTGCTTTTTCGTCGTATTTGTTGCTAGTTGTATAGTTGCGTTCGTTATTCCTTCGTTTTTCCCCAACGCTAAAATGCCAGTGTTTGTTAATTAAACAAAAGGTAAAACTTAGAGGTGTTGTATTAATGAAAAGAAATAGAATGGAATAAATTCTATATATACCGGCAACCTCTAAACAATCCCAATTTCACCTTTATAATTAAGCTAAAACATATTACTTAATTGAAAAATTTGCATTAAAATAAAACTGCTCAAAATCATCCTATAATCTATGACCAGTATCGTATAGCATATCGAGTGAGCGCCAGAGTAATAGGGAGAACCCAGGATCGAAATCTACCTAAACTGCTCAAAATCATCCTATAATCTTTTTACAGTAACTTTTTTTCTTTTATATTATACATGTATATTATGTTTAATTTTTTCTACATATCTAATCTCTCTTTTTTTATGGATAGATTACTTAATAATTTAAATCATTTTTAATGGAATTTTTTTCAATAAAGTAAAGATAAAAATTAAATCTTAAATATCATTCTATGTAATCTAGAAACATTACACTTTTCTTATTCTATTATGATTGAAATATATAATTAAGAAAGTGCGATTCTGGCACAGTGAGTTGTGCCTCTGTTTGCTGTGCCTAAGATCTCGGGTTCAAATCCGACCAGAAATTTCAAATTTTTCTTCGATTTAATTTGATCGCCACCTCTCGGATGGCAATGGCAACCCACCGAAGAGTATCTTGCCACAAAAATTCCTTCTATCTAGGCCGTCCGGAACCGGCAGTAAAAAGTAGGTCCCTTTGACTGCAGATAAGACGCACTCTGCGGTTGAAGTTAGAAGGATAAAGCCATCCTCCTTCAGGAGATGACAGTTGAGGAAAAGGGTATAGGAAGTATAGGGTTGTAAAAAGGTTGATATACACGGCAAACCCTGAGGAGAGTCCGGATTAAACCAATTTACTAATTTTTATATAATTAAGAAAATTATAAAATAGACTTCATCTGACAAACATTTTATAAATCTCCATTTCTTTTGTACTTTTTAATTTTCTAGCTTATCTGGGAATAACGATATCTGATCTCCCTTCCACTTTCCGAGTTTGATAATTCGCGTTCACACTTTCTCCTTTTCTTTTCTGCACTCTATTCGCGCACTGCGAATCGAGACGTCGAAAAGCAGCTGGAGAGCCCGGCGGGCCCTCTCGAGGTGCTCAATTTCCATGGAAATGGCATCGAAACAGGGCGATTTCCCGCACTTTCCCACCACTGCTGTTCTCCGTCGTTCACGGTTCTCTCACTTTCATGCGCGCGTGCACGAGTTTGTACAAGTAAATATACGAGCGAACCTGGCTTTCTTCTTATTCAGACAGCACTCTTCATTCAATCGATTACTCCATGTGTTTCGCATAAAAAAAAAGAAAATATAGAGAAAAGAGAAAAGAGAGGCTATGAACATAGATGGTAAAATTGATGGGCTTATAAAGTAAAGGTGTTAATTATGAGATACTTTTTTTTTAAAAGCTTATATTTTCTTTAATTGTAAGTTTTAACTCAAAAACTTTATGTGGTTTTATAGCTAGTACATTCAAGTTTTACCACTAAAAAGCATTAATGGCTCAAATGTGTATTTTTTTTGCTACAATGATATTTTCAGAAAAATTTATTTGTTTTGAAAAAGGTATCTTAATATGAGACGATATCTATATCAGAAAATTAAAAGTAAAAATAACGCAATTTCAATTAAAAACCGTTTTATTAATTATTATTACATAAATGTAACATTACTTTCTATTATTAGTTAAATGCTATAGAACTGTATTACAGAAGAAAAAAACAAAAGCTTTACTTTTTGGCACAAAAAAAAATTATAAAATATCTTTAAAATATTGTTTTTATCTTGTATCTATAAAAATCTATAAAATCAAAATAACATATCTTAGAGATTCAAATAAAAATTTATCTTTCTAACAAAGAGCGCACGAAAAGGTATTGCAATATTAACGTTTTTAATATTTTAAAAGAACAACAACAAATAAGTCTTATTTTTGGCATTAAAAAAATGTTATCTTTTAAATATTTTTTATGTATTGTATCCATAAAATTAAAATAACATATAAAATAACAATATCTTAGAAATTCAAATAAAAATTTATCGTTCCAACAAAGGGTACATAAAAAAGTATTATAATTAACGTTTTAAATATTTCAAAATAAGAAATCAACAAAAAAAAATAGAAAAAAATAGAAACTTGCATTTTTGATAATTTATTTTCTTACTTGTGGGAAAAAAGTCCTAATATGAGGTATCTCATATTAGGAATTATATATAAATATAATTTTTTAAACTCCTCTCTTAATGTATACAAATAATTAGTATTACACAATATTTAATATTTGTAATTTCTTCACATTTTATTAATGTCTGGATATCTTTTTTAAATTAATTTCTATACTTCTTTCATTTTCTCTTTTAAAATCATATATCATTCATTAAAGAAAATATAATTATATATTTTCTTGAAAATATTTTTTTATAGGTTCGTTAAAGAAAACGCAAACATAATATTTCGTTACGTTATTTAATATTGAAATCAAGTACATTTTTACCGTAATAGAAATGCATCGCATTTACAGTTTAAAGAACTCGTATATGTGTGTGATATTAATTAGATAAAAAATTATTATCCAAGATGCATTAATAATAACAAATATTGGAAATTTTTAATAATAATATGATTCTGCTTCCACATACAATATTTGTAAAATTTAATTATAGGCTTATACGTAAATAAATAATAACTCTTGTTAATATGGAAATTAATCATGTGAAGGAGTTCAAAGAAATGTGTGCAGACCCAATAAGTGTGTATAGATAGTCGCTACCTGCTGTCGTGAAATGTTAAACTACCCCTTAACGGAGCTCTTTTCTCCGGAGAAAGAGCAGTGAACTTGAAAAGAATCTCGAAGGAATTTTAATATCCACGCAAAGTGTTCGTCGCTTCGGACGTTCCGGGCGCGCGTTCGCTAAATTAAAAAATGCTCCGTTAAATAGTAGTAAATAGTTGAAAAAGTACGTGGAGTGCACGTAAGAAGAGAACACTAACGAGGTCTACAAAGTATGCATAAAAGAAGCGATAAGAGTCCCGCGTCTCGGGATTAAACGGAGAGTTGTTTACTTCCCGCTTCGCTTCCATCGGAAAGGAAAAGAATCGGAAGATGAAACTTTATATTTTCATACTCTCTTTTTTATATAACCAAAAGATAGTATTAATTAATGCAGAAAGAAAGAGAGAGAGAGGGAGACAAAAAGAGAGTTGTTGTTAAACGAATTTTCTTGTGAAAAATTCCAATTGAAATTGGATTAATAACAGATATTCGCATATTAATAACTAACGAAAAACAAAGCTATGCAGAAAATACATTTAATTTAGTCTTTCCAAACAAAGTTTTTTTTAAGGAATCCTCATTATATATAACATGGTCGATATTCTTATATAATTTACAAGGCATAGCATTAATCATAATATAATTACTCATTTTTTTTGTTTAAAAAAGAAGTCCACTTTTTGCAGTTTAAAGATAAATTAGTAATAGATTTTTTATAATTATCACCGCAAAATGAGAGAGAGAGAGAGAGAGAGAGAGAGAGAGAGAGAGAGAGAGAGAGAGTGAAAAAGAGAGAAATCAATATTACATCTATAAGTAAAATTGTTCTTCTATAAAAAAGAATAAAAATCGTAATATTAAAATAAACTAACTAAATTAAAGGCTCTTGATATTACTAAATAATACAATTAAAATAATTAAACAATGAAGAGCTGACGCAGATATTACGCCGATTTATTATTAACCCTTTGAGTCACGAATTTTTATAATTGTCAGTATTTTATAAAATTTGGTATATAAAGTTTTTTGGGGTCGCTGATTACGAATCCGTTGTCAGATTTTCAAAATTCAAGATGGCAGATCCAATATGGCAGACGAAATTTTACTTTCGCCTTATTGGATCCTTATATTAAATTTTGGAAATTAAATTTTCTTTCCTTTAGAATCAGATTCTGCGATCTAAAAAAACCTTCAGAGAAAAAATTTAAAAAAGAATACAACTGTTACTTTCAATTTAGAACAGAAAATATTGTTTTTTATATATTTTGTATCAAAAAAGGAGGATTTAACAAAAACAACACGGTGGAAAATTCTAAAAAAATTCTGAAAAATACTTAAGAGTGTACTAAAATTATAAAAAAATTGCCGTATTTATTGTCATAATAGATTAGTAGAAAATGCATTTTTTCGTAAAAAAGTACTAATTTTGACTGTTTGTTTATATATGGTATTTTTGCAATTAACAATTAATGACTGTTTATATTTTTTTACACTTATTGATGTTCTAGAGACTCTGTAGAAAAATCCGGTATTTGTTGATTAAAAAATAGTTAAAACAATTAAAAACTACGAAAAAAAGGTGGGTCTCTGGGTAACCCGTTGTGATTTAAAGGGTTCAAGTGGGAAAAGACACTTTACAAAAAGAGTTACATAATCTTATGTGAGACAAACAGGATGTTTATTAAAAACAAGGATCGAAAAATACATGAAGAATCATACTTTGGTCATTGCTAGTCATAGATCGTTAAATCATGTTTTTAATTTTGACGTTGAGATTTTGGATGAGGAACCGTTCCTGGGAAAAAGATTGATATCTGAGATGATTCATATTAAGCGCCAAAAAAAAATGCCTTGAATCTCCAGAGCGATAGGTACCGTAAAATTGAACAAATCATGTTTAACAATTATTGACAGCCTTTCGAAAATTTAACATAATATTGTTTTGATACATGTCTTTTGTATATTAGAATCTATTGTTTTGTGGTCGTTGTTTTTTGACATGAACATTTATTCGAATTACTTGTTAAATTCCATCATTTATATATCGGTATCCGCGTCGGCTCTTCATTATCTAATTATTTTAATTTTATTATTTTCAAAGTTTTTTTTTTAAGGAATCCTCATTATATGTATATAACAAGATCAATATTCTTATATAATTTATAAGGCATTAATCATAATATAATTACCTCATTTTTTGTTTAAAGAAGAAATCCACTTTTTGCAGTTTAAAGATAAATTAGTAATAGATTTTTTTATAATCATTACTGAAAAATGAGAGAGAGAGTGAAAAAGAGAGAAATCAATATTATATTTATAAATAAAATTGTTCTTCTATAAAGAAGAATAAAAACCGTATTAATAATAGAAAGTAACACATATTTTTCGTTCTTTATTTTATATATGTATGTGTGTCTTTTTTCTCTTTCTTTTTGTCTTATCTACTTCCATTCTTATTTGCCAAGCTTTCATGCTCTTAAAGGTCGATGTGTAATCACATTCTCGCCTTTAAGAACTTGGCGACAAATTGTTCAAAGCATTCGATAAAAGGCGACACTTCGTGAATAACACAGGTGACTTCCTTCGTCGCAAATAGCGAAATTACATTTTCACTCGGTAGCGCGTCCATTTTGTAACAATCGCAATTATTTGCGCTGACGGGCATGATACGGCAGTGCGTCTCGCTTATTTATGTCGCTTGACGTATCGCGCGATTGCAGCCGTCCCATGTATCTGTACATACATACACACAGCATCGTTTATGTATCTCTGAGAAGAGACCCAGGACACCAAATTATGCGGATTCTCATGGTTACTCCAACAGATAATTTTACAAACATAAAATTACTTTTTTTATTTATTAAATGTTTAATCTAGAAATTTTTTTATATAATTTTTATATAATGTTTTTTAGTATAACTTAATCACTCCCTTTAAATGCTTGGTACTCACATATTTCTTTTCATAATTACGAAAAGTTCTATAAACAATAAATGATGATTGTATTATATGTATATTAAAAGGTCCAATCTAAAGTCTACTTTAGAGGGTCAAAAAAGTCAATTTTTTACATTTTTTACAATATAATGAAAAATATCTTTCAAATTTTATTGAAAAATTCTCAAAATTCAATTTCTGTAATTTCTTACAATTTGCTAAAATAGAGAGTAGACAAATAATCTAAAAGAAATAAATAAACTAGATATCTAAAGTATAAAATTATATAAAATTAGATTAATATTAATTCTTTCTTATTTTTTTTTTTACTTTTTAATATTCGACAACTTAAATACACATTTTTACGATATTGCTGGATGAGGAAAACTTTTTTTCCGATCTCGCGGATGTTGCAGATATCATTAAATAATTCCTCTCATATTCTGCGAGTTGGATATTTATTGATTCTTGTCTTCCACTATTCAAGGGATGATATATTATGCTCGACAATTATTTCCATTTGATAATCTATGATTGAATTATCTCTACCAGTCAGTTTGTGTACTTTAACAATAAATACATATTTTGAGAGTTGAGCTCAATGTATCAAATCAAGTTACTAGATAAAGATTATTAATTAGGCTAAGAGGTGTTATATGTATAAAGTTTTAATAAAACCTCTTTCACAGAAAGATAAGAAATAAATATTAAATCTAATCTGAATGTTTAAAAATAGTGTATAATAAGTTTTTAAAATTTGAAAGATTATTGCTTTTCATTGACAATAGAAAACATTATACCGTTCGCGATTGTGCACAATATACACAATGGCACACGAGGCCGTGCGTTATCGTGGCAATTTACAGTGGACTGTATCTACTTGTGTTCGACCACACAGTCGCGTTTCCACTGCTCGGTTGAAGGTGTATTTACCAGGGATTGAAATCGGTTCAATTCCACCGGGTCAATTCAATCTTGGATACCACGCACTCGAAATGATCCCTACGTCTATTCGCGATAGTAGTAACGTGACGAGATCGGCTTAAGTATTTATTTCATTCTATTTTTATTTGTCGCATTTTCCCTATAGAATATGTCAGAATTCTAGCAGGAAACAAAGAGTCCTCTACAAAATTTGGAGCACTTTTTAGTTAACGAAACTGTCGAAACAAATTGTCATAACTTTTATATATATATTACATATTATTATATATACATATTATATATATATATATATATATATATATATATATATCTTCTTCTCAGTCCGTCGTCTCTTGACAGAGGCGTGGTGACTTCTCTTTTTTCATATACATGATTGCGTACGTGGATAGTACACGTATATGTATGTGTATACATGTATATGGGATCTACAATTTTTTAACGCCGGTTCTGAACGGCTAATTTTTGTAGAGAAGTGTTTTTGGCAAGATTACTCTCGGTGGGTTGCCAGCGTCCTTCCGAGAGCAGAGCGAGTGTATATAATTTTTCTACTCTTACCGGGGATCGAACCCGGGACCTTTGGCCGATACGCTGTCTACTGTGTCACGCATCGCCTCATATATATATATATATATATATATATATATATATATATATTACACATTATATAAATTATATATTATTACTTAGTTGGCAAACGGTGTACAGTAAACTGTTGTGTGCATGTGCAGGCGGTACTTGATATCGGTTCGATAAGCAGGTTTCGAATAAAATATTCGTTATAGCAACAAGTGAGTGTTGCCGACAAAAATAAGGCGACAATGAATAACTTGGTTTTATTGAAAGTCGAAAAACTAGTTTTCCATTTTGCGACAAATTACCAACGTAATATAGCGCCGTCACGCCGTAAATATTGTGACGAGAGAGTAAATTTTATTTCATAGGATATTTTAAGGATATTGAACCTAATTTCATTTAAAAGAAATTGAGAAATAATAAAGTAGTGTCATCTTAAAATTAGATATTTCAATTTTGTTAAAATTTTTTCATTTCGTGAAGTTCAGAAAAATATTAAATATTAATTTTTTTTTATTCTAATTAAGTTCAATATATCCTACGTTTCAAAAATATCCTACGGTCTTACGGAATAAGACTGAATTTTTTTCACTTCAGGTAATTATGCGAAGAGTAGTATGTCACACCGTCTCATTCATGCTCGCAATATATTATTCGTATATGCATCTGGGAATATTAATTATATTAAATTGTTCTTCTAGACACTTCCTTAGAATTATTCATACTTTTTTTATTTATATCTTCATAAAAGACTCCGTGCAAGGAGACACATATACATATACATACAAATACAAGATCGTCCGTAGACCGCCATCAGCAGCGGACAGAACAGCGTTAGAGAGAGGAGGGAAAAGGGAGGGATTGAATAGCTGGAGATTTTAATTAGGATAACCCGCGGGGCTATACACTCCTGAATATTGCATTAGCATGAGCCTCACTCTCGCGGTGAACCCTTTAAACAAACATCTCGAAAAACCCTCCTTTGCACCGACGGAATCGGTAGATAAGGGCCAGAAGGGGCCAGAGGGGACCGGAGGGGGACCGGAGCGAGATGGTGAACGTAAAAGGGGTAGAGAGTAACGTAAATAGCCTTTTCGGTAGTACAGTCACACGCGATTACCCGCGTTCCCTGGGACGATCGGGGGGAGGGAGGGGAGGGATGATGTTTACCGTTCACCGACTCGTTCCTACCACCCACACGGTTTGTTTGGTTTCGTCGCTAAATCCACGGAAATAACCCTGGTCGCACGGCCCCCAGGAATACGCCGGTCATCCGAAGAGCATTTCCGGATTACCTGTAGTTTCATGCGACGTGTTTACTCGCGACGTGTTTGCCCCCGCTGTTTTTAGAGCTGAAAACGTTTTAGCGCGACTAGCAAGCGATTTTCTTTCGAGAGAAATTCAAAGTTTTTTCCACGAAAAAATTTCACGTGAATTCCATTTGAGAAATGACTTAAACCATTTGAAGAAATTTTGATAAATCAGAGATTTATATATGTGTAAAAGCGTTTATATGTATCTTATTTCTAAAATTAAAAAATTTTGAATTACATTAAGAAAATGGTAAGAAAATGATAAGAGCAGTTAATTTTCTAACAATTAGTGAATCAATTAACAAAAGTCATTTAATAAATTACATTAAAATTCAAACATAAATTTTTAATCTAACAAATATCATAACAAGATTATTTTAATTGATGTGTGTGCGCAAACGTTTCCATCTACAATAAAAATTTATTAGACTTAATTTTTCACTAGACAAAATTTATATTTTATAATTTGATTATTTTTATAATCAGTCATATATATAAAAAACTTTATTCGGATTAGATTAAATTTATTTTCTCTTATAGAAGCTCAGTCTACTTTAGTTGTATGAAAAATTGACTTTTATGAATTTTTGTTTTGAAGAACTAATAATTGATTTTTGACGTTTTACACATATATTTTTATCAATATTTAAATTACATCTAGATTTTTAAATCTTAAATATTAGCTTTTTTGTTCAATATCTGTCTTTGCGTATGTTTAAAAATGATAGTATGCCATATACTTCTCTTCGTAATTATTTGAAATAAAAAAATTTAATCTAGTTTTATTCTGTAGGATATTTTTAAAAGATATTGAACTTGATTAGAATTTAAAAAATTAATATTTATTTTTTGTTTTTTAAAAAATGAAAAAAATTTCAAGTAAAATTGAAATATTTAATTTAAAAATTAGACTACTTTGTTATTTCTCAATTTTTTAAAAGAAATTATTATTATTCAATATCCTTAAAAATATCTAACGAAAAATGAAACTAGATCAAACTTTTTATTTCAAACAAAAATCTTTTTTTTCAATATTTTTATTTTAAATTCCTAAAAACCATCAACTTTTATATCGCCAGAGCAGACTGGGCTCTCAAATCAAGTGGTTTACTCTGGTACCGCGTCAAACTTTTCAATTCTTTTTTTCTTTGACATTACATCATCGCTACATGAGGGGACACGTAGATATACATATATATATGTATATATACCTATACAGACGGGATTTACGTATGATCGTCGTACGGGAAGGAAATAATTTTGAAAACGTGAGCGTTCCCCCCCCTTACTCCTATAACGTGAATACTCGTGGCTTAATTGTGCGCGAAATTGCATCCCGTTTCAGCATGCATGACCCGGCACGAACGTATACGTTATCAGTCATTCTACGGCATAACTATCGCACTTGCGTACGCAACGCGTTCGCCTATCTGCATGTACGAGGTCATTTCCTTTAATGCCGCATAACTGTTTATATCGTTAATGGCTAAAGTTACGCGATACTGTCTCGCACGACGGACTTTGCTATGAGTGATGAGGTTACCATGTACATACTTCAGTAGCTGCACAATAAAAAGAAGATTATCACCCGTATCTTGTGTATACATTGTCTTATCTACCCTAATATCTTGCTCATCTTGTTTGTGTATTTGAAAAACGTCGAAAAACGTGACATATATATTATATATAATATACAAGAAATATAATAAATGTATAATATATCGTTTCAGAATTAAAATATTTTTAAATTAATATATATATATCAATTGGTATAATTAAAACACATAATTATGTTAAAATAAAAATCTGAATTTGCAACTAACAGTTACACATTTTTACTTTAACATAATTATATGTTTTCTTTACACTAATTGATTCGTCTCATTATTCTGTGCATAAAAGTATTAGAGTAAGATAATCAAAAAATGAATATTTTACGAAATATCTTGTATTTTATGTCAAAATACTGTAACTTTGAAGCCTTATAACTCAAAAAATACAAGGTGTCCCATTTTAATTCTTCCAGTCGAATATCTCGAGAACCAAGCCTGGGAGAGAAAAATGTTTCCGCGCAAAAGTTGTATAGTTTCGAGGGGGCCATAAGATGGTACCATTGGTCTGACCTTGAAGAGTCATTTGAAGGTCACCTCAATTTTTTAAATGGCACTCCCTATTTTTTGTTACATATTCTTGTAGCTGACTTCGAGAGCTTTCCAAAACACCTTGATAAAATGGGTAAATATCCTGTTTAGGGGAGGATGCTCCAATGTCCTTGACCTTGACATATGTTGTCAAGGTCATCATCCTCAGTAACGCTTAAAAGGTTTTAGCCGTCGCTTGTTGTTTACTAAAAAGTTACAAAAATTTTTTAAAATTGACGTTTTTTGCAATTATTTTATCAAATATTGAAAATTTAAAAATGTTTCAAATAAAAGTTGTAGGTCTCTTCAAAATACACATTTTATATCCTATTTATTTTTATTATACGAGTGATAGTTTTCAAGAAAAACAACGATAAAGACTCTAAACCTTATACAATATTAATTATAACATAATATATAATATAGTCCCACTGTATCCGCGCGTACACTTTCCTACTCACACGACAAATGGGTTGGGTTAGGTTATTTTTTCTGGAAAGTAACCTAACCCAAAAAAAGTAACCTAACCCAACCCATTTGTTGTGTGGGTAGGAAAGTGTATGCGCGGATACAGTGGGACTATATTATGTATGATATTATAATTAATATTGTATGAGGTTTATAGTTTTTATCGTTGTTTTTCTCGAAAACTATCACTCGTATAATAAAAATGGATAGGATATAAAACGTGTATTTTGAAGAGACTTACAGTTTTTATTTGAAACATTTTTTTAAATTTTCAGTATTTGATAAAATAATTGCAAAAAACGTCAATTTTTGTATGTAACTTTTTAGTAAACAACGAGCGACGGCTAAAACCTTTTAAGCGTTACTGAGGGTGATGACCTTGACAACATATGTCAAAGACATCGGAGCATCCTCCCCTAAACAGGATATTTACCATAAAATGTTTTTTCATTACACACTTTTCGAGTTATAAGGCTTTAAAATTGTAATTAAAACACATAATTATGTTAAAGTAAAACTGTGTAACTGCTAGTTGCAAATTCAGATTTTTTCTCAAAGATAACTATGTGTTTTCTTTACAATTGATTCGTTTCATTATTCTGTGTATAAAAGTATTAGGGCAAGATAATCGAAAAATGAATATTTTACGAGATATCTTATGTCAAAATATTGCAACTTTCAAGTCTCATAACTCAAAAACTACTTAATGAAAAATACTTTATCATAAGTGTTTTGGAAAGCTCTCGAGGTAAGCTACAAAAATATGCAAAAATATATAGGGTGTTCCATTTAAGAAATTCAAAATGACCTTCACGTGAGACTTCATGTGACTCTTCAAGGTCAAACTAATGACACTATCTTAAGTCCTCCTAGAAATCATACAACTTTTGTCTGAAACATTTTTTCGAAATATTTTTCGAGATATTTCACTGGAGGAATTAAAATGGGACACCCTGTATATTAAAGTTACATTTTTTGCTAAAGATTAAAAAACTTATTTTTAGTATAGTTACGAATTATAATGTAAAATATTTTTTTTTTTTTTTTTTTTTTATGAATTGATTTTATCCCAAGTGATTTTATCTAAAAGTATAATTTAATACAAATATACATATATGCTGCTTTAGAAAAAATAACTTTTTTTTCTCTCTTGTTTCCCTAGTTTTTCTATATATTTTTTCTATACATTTTCAAATATTGCGAAATTTTACATGGTTTACAATGTAATTTCTCGTTAAACTGAAAGGGAAGGCAAAAAAAGTAGAAAAAACTCGCCTACCATTATTCTCACTGCCTATTTCACATTTTGTAGCTACTTTGTTGCGTGGAAACTGAATCTCATAATTGAATGATAACATCTTGAACGAATCCGTGGGTCATGTGATTCTTTTAAGGTTCTCGAGCTGCTGATAAAAATTCCGGCCTTCTTTCCCCAAAAGTTCAACATCCCTTCGCGCGCGATGGTATAATCGAAAAATAATACACCCAGAAAATTGCGAGAAAATAATTCGTATCTTATTCTATGAATAAATCTTCAAATGTCAATGTTGATTTGATTTCAAACAACAAATAATTTCCCTTTTGAGACAAATAAATGTAGTTTTATAAAGATACTTTTTGCGAGTTTTATTCATATTTTTTAAATAAATTGTAATAAAATATTAAAAACCCTGTCGTCAAACAAAAACTGCACAATTAAAAAAAAATACTCGACAAAAAACTACCTAATTACTATTTGTGTAATATGCAGTCATGTAAACGTCACCTTTAAAACCTTTTTATCGAACGACTCCGTGTGTGTGAAGCTGGCGTTTCATTTCGTAAAAACTCATTAATTGTTGAAAGTTTTGGTTGTATTTTTAATAATTCTATAATTTTTAATGGATTAAACAAATAACTCTGGCTATTTAAAAAAAAAATAGTTTAGGATAAACCGAAACGCTGCGACGATTTTTTAGCATTTCTTGCAGATTTTAAGCGCTTAAGAGAGTTCTACAATAGGTTTACAATAAGGTCTAGGCGTAAAAATTATTAAAATGTTAATTGGAATATTAATTAGAATATTAATTAAACAAATTAGATTGGCCGGCATGCTACACATACATATAAGTACCGAAGTGAGACGCTCGTATATAATATATTAATTGTACATATACTGTAGAGATGATACATAGATAAATTATGTATTTCTATTGTTTGTTAACAATTATGTATATTTGTGCAGCAAAATATTTGAATAATTGCAATATTGCTTCGTAAAATACTTATATACGATATTCCTATATAATATTATTGAATAAAAATATCACGCGTTATTTCTTATACATACATATATACAAGATGTCCCATTTTAAATGACGATTTCAAACATCTCTTGAAAAATATTTTAACGAAAAAATATTTTAAAGGAAAATGTTTCAAATAAAAGCTGTTGATTTAAAAGGGATCATAAGATGAAGCCATTGATTTGACCTTGGATAGTCATTTGAAGGTCATCTATAATTTTTTAAACGAAACTTCCTATTTTTTATATTCTTGTAGCTTATCTCGAGAACTTTCCAAAACACTATAATTAAATATTTTTTCATTAAGTACCTTTCGAGTTATGAGATTTGAAAGTTACAGTACTGCCGGCATTAACCAAAGTGTACCACGTGGAAGTTGCCCACAAGTGAAACACAAAGAAAAGTTGCCCAACTTTTAACTTTTCTTTAATAACCGCAACTGTTTGTTTCAATCGAAATAGCATTTTGTAACTAGAGTTGCTATCTTTAGCAATTGGCAACTGGACATTGGTAACGTATTGTAGAACCCCCTTTATGCTACAGCTACAGCGCTACAGAGGTCAGTCTCTGGAGATTACTACCGGGCAAAGAATGTGTTGATCCTTTCGCGCCTTTTTCAGTTGAAAGAGGGAATTTCACGGTCGAACACTTGTCGAAAGTACCGAAGTGAAAACGAGCAATTATCTCAGCACGTCTATTAGTCTGCACGAACGCGCGATTTACGTCTCCCGATATTCGTGCGACATTGAGATAATTTACGCGTTATTGCAAATAGCGCGTTTCGAACGAGTGTCGTGCTGAAAGATGGACGATATTTGCAACAGTACAATTTACAGTACAGTTTAATAACGTGGTGGTGTCGGCCAGGTGGTGATTCTTTTATAGGACTCTAAAGCAGAGATTCAATTGTTGCGTGAGTCGCGATTTCATTCCTGAAATTGACTTGACGCAAAGGTACACACAACGTAAATGTTCTTCAAAAGACACGTGTATCGCGAAGCGTTCTATTATTGTACAAAAACACGGAGCTTCGCCGGACGATTCTCGAAATTGAGAGGAGAGACGGACGCGAGTTCGTGTTACTGTTATACAGAATGTTTATTTGAAAAGTTTGCACCTTGTTTATTTTGTGACTGATTAATTTTTGCGAAAAATAACCAAAGACGTCAATTTTGTTTTCGAGGGGGACATATAAATACGGTAAATGCAACGGTAAGTATTACTTCATCGCCTTCACGATGGATAGCTATTCCTTCATCATAAATCTTAAATAGCAATAGGGGTCAAATGGCATATCATTTTAAAGGTCTTTTGATTCTCTTACAACCACATTTGTTTTTTTTTAATTTGAGTGAATATTTTTCGAGAAATCGTACTAGAAAGTGTCAGGTATAAGAAGAAGAATTTTAGATGGAAAGATACAATTTGGAGTAAATTTATTTTAAATGTTCAAAATATTCTCCGTTATTTGCTAAACAGTAATGAAGATGATTCTGTCAAAGCTTCGTCAAGTGTTGTCTCTGTTTTTCTTCGCCATTTGTATAAATCGGTACATTGCGTCTTTGAAATCAAAATAGTAATCGTTGAATGATACTATCATGAATATGAACGCGCATTTTTACGTTCGTCATCGAGTGATCATCATGCATACGAATTACGGGAGAATAAATATCGGATAAAAAGATACACGCAGATGCATGGTTTTAAGTGTCACGAGTGATAGTAAATAATATGATAAATATGTGTTTTAAGTCGATCAGCATAAATATCGTCCAAAGTACCGAATAAAAATGTCGCGGGATTATAATTTCGCGAGTGCCGTGAATATCAATAATCAATTAATATTCGATTGAAAATATGTACATTATCACGCGTAAGGTGAATGCTGGTACAAATATCGCGAGTTTTGATTTTTGGCATAATTTTTTTCATAACATCTAAATAAATAAATATGTATCGGTAGTGTCGAAAAAAGTATCGTGCGATTATCGAGTATTTAGTATTTATCGTCATTTTCGTGAATGATGAAAATTGATTACCCAATAGGGAGTTTGAAATATGAGTAATAGAATTTACTGAATAATTCAAATAAACGTTGAATGCCAAAAACCATAAAGCACAAAAGAATAGATTCCAATAAACAAAAGACACGTATCAAAACAATATTGCATTAAATCTTTGATAGATAGTCAATAATAGGGAGTTTGCATTAAAAAAAATACATTTTTTTATATATGTAATTTAAATATATATTATTATAAATTTATTTATAAAAATTTTAAATTTTATTCAATAGAAAGGTATTAAAAAATTAAATTAAAATTTAATAAAATTTAAATTGTGAGAAAACGATTTTGATTGGTTGGAGTGCGTGACGTCACAGTGCAATAATTTCAAACGTTTGTTTTTCTGTATTGTGTATTGCGATATTCGGTCATTCTCGATCTCAAAGTACAAAGAAAAACAGTTTATTGGGTGTTTTAATTGTTATACTTTTACATAGAGGTAGAAAACAGGTTTTTGTACGTGTTATCTTTGCCCATTTTCACAATAACTGGATATTTTAATAAATAAAAATAGTTGTTACTGTATATATTGGTTAGGTTTGAGGAGACGCTATTTCACGCTATTTAGCGCTATTAGCGTCTCCCCGAATGCAGATATTGCACGTCACGTTCGGAAGGACTTGGTCGTTTCCGGATCGTATTCGACAATTTCAAATAATTAATTACAGTAATTTTTATTATTAATTTTCTCGTTTAATTTGTATTAAAAAATTACGAAAAAAATAATTACATTTAAAACTATATATAAATTATAAAATGCAATTGTTTTTCAAAATCATGCAAACTCCCTATCGTTAGACAAGAGTTCAATTTTAACGTATCGCTCTAGAGATTCAAAGCATTTTTTCAGCGTTTGATATAAATCAAACACTAAAGATACTAATCTTTTTCCCAGAAACCAAAGTACGATATCTCATGTATTCTTTTATCCTTGTTTTTAACAACCATCCTGTTTGTCCTACATAAGAAGCATCATAGTTTGTACAGATGATTTTATATAAAATTGTCTTTCCCCATTTTAATAAAACGGCGCAAATTATTTATTCCAGTGTAAGACAATGTAACGTCCAAATCTTTAATGCAATGTCAAAAATGTTCAGGAATATTCTTAATGTGGGACATTAATACGAAATTTTCTTTTTATTTTCATTATTAGGGTCATTGTTGAACGTTAAATTATCCAGGCTCTTATCTTTCTTTCGTAAAAATATGGATCATGAATAAATAATTAATTGAATTATCGTTTGAAATTATTTCGCGCTCTACATCCGCATCAGCTCTTCATTGCCTAGTTATTTTAATTTTATTACTCTGTTTTACAAAAAGTTCTATATATACATAAAAATTATTAGAATATTAAATGACTAATTAGATCGCTCGACATGTCGGACGTGTAAGTAGCGAGATGAGATGTTTATATTTGGATAGTACTATCGACTTTAAATGAGATTTCGTGTTATTAAATGAGATTTCATATTATACATTTGGTGTCTCGAGCGATTTAATTTGTTCTAATAATTTTTACGTATAATAGAAGTCTCTCTGGAAATTAAAAGTGATTTTACACAGACTTATACAAAATTTCGTTTAAAGTCGATAGACCTATCGAAATACGATTAATCTCTCATTTTGATACTTATACATGTAGCATCTCGGGTAGTCTAACTTGTTTAATAAATATTCTAATAATGTTTATACACAAACTCTCACTAGAAATTAAAAGTGATTGCGGAATAACACAAAATTTCATTTAAAGTTAGAACTATCGAAACACGACAATATCTCGCTTTAATACATATAATTATACATCTGGTGTCTTGGTCTAATTTATTTAATAAATATTCTGATAAATTTTATGAGTAAAATTCTTTTCAGAAAATATTAGTAATTGCAGAATAATACAAAATCTCATTTAAAATTAATAGAGCTATCTAAATACAAAAAGCGTCTCATCTTGGTACTGACACGTTATATAATATAGATCTCGGGTGATCTAATTCCCCCCTCTCTCCCCCTCTCCCTTTCCCTTTTCTCTACTCCCTCTACCCTCCCTCCCCTCTCTCTCTCCCCTTCTTCCTCTCCCTCTCCCTCCCTCCCTCCCTCCCTCCCTCCCTCCCTCCCTCCCTCCCTCTCTCTCTCTCTCTCTCTCTCTCTCTCTCTCTCTCTCTCCCCCTCTCTCCCTCTCCCTTTCTCTCTTCCTCTCCCTCCCCCCTCCCCCCTCTCTCTCTCTCTCATTTAATAACTATTCTAATAATTTTTATGAATAAAACTCTTTCTGAAAATTAAAAGTGATTACAGAATAACACGAAATCTCGAAATTAAAAATGAATAGAACTATCAAAATATGCCCAATGTTTCAGTTTTCAGTTTGTCCTGAGCAATTTTTTTTTATTTAATGGCTAGAACTATTTGTTTAATCTATTAAGAATTTAACCACTCTCAACAATTAATGAGTTTCCCCAAAGTGAGACGTCACATACACGACTCTTTCTTTCGTGTTGTAAAAATATATATCTATAGATATAAAATAAATTGCGTGCAGTTCTGGCGCAGTGAGTTGAGCGTCTGCTCACTATGCCTAAGATCTCGGGTTTAAATCCGAACAGAACTATCGAATTTTTATTCGATGTTATTTGATCGCCACCTTTCGGCAATGGCAAAACCACCGAGAGTATCTTGCCGCTAAAAGAACTCCCTCTATCTAGGCCGTTCGGAACCGGCATTAAATAGTAGGTTCCTATGACTGCAGATAAGACGCTCTCTGCGGTCATATGCTAGAGGGAACGGAAAGGATTTTTGGAAGGAGGTGTAGAGAAGGATGGAAGGGGTTGGTGATCTGAAAAACACCCCGACAATCCCGAGGGAAGTCCGGTATAAGTCCGTTAATCTATAAATATAAAATAAATTTTTCATATAACATGTTCAATATTTTTAAATTAAAATGATTTCTACGCCTAATTAAAATTGCAGTTATAATTTATGCGCGCGCATAAGTCAATCATTGCATGGCTAATAATTAATCGAACAATTAATTTTTATAAAGTATCAAGGAACAAAAAAAAAGAATAAAATATATCACTATTACAGTCGGACCTCTTATCCTACGACATTTTCGGTCCGGAATCTTCCCCTTAAACCTCTGATCCTACGACAAAAATTTGAGAGTGAGGGTATAATTCCCCTTTCGCGGTCGTAGCATGAGAGGATTTTTTGTCGTAGCATAAGAGGATCGTAGGATAAGAGGTTCGACTGTATATCCTACTAATATATCCTATATTTTGTTTCGCGGATGCAATAACAAACGGATCGAGCGGCGATGGCGAGATAATTATCGGATATGGGTAAAACAACCCTGAAGCAACAAACATGCGTCAGTCTAGGCGTTATTTCAATTACTAATTAGAGGGCGACGAATACGAGAGAATTGCAGAGTGAATCAACAGGCTGCGTGAGGGAGGCAACGACGACGGTTTCGTAACGAAGCCTCCTCTTCTGCTTCAATTATGCATGTAAATTACACACATTGCCTTGGGGACGGTCCCGGAAATGTTACCCTATTGGTACATACATCCACCTAATTCGCGTTCCTTTAAATTCAATGTTGATACAAGATGTTCTACACCTAGCAAAATTTACAAGTTTATGTACTAAAAATAATTATAGTGGCGAAAATTATTGCACGTTACTCAAGAACATTTGGTAGGTCTAATAATAGATAATTATTCTATCAATAACAGAAACAATAGGTTTCATATATATGCAAATTTAAAAAATATATATATAATAAATTTTTATATAATGATTTTATATATATGTATATAATGTATATGTATATACATATAAATTTACAATGAAACTAAATATTTTTCTATAAAATGGAAATCTTTTACATAAAAAATTGTGAAATATATTTCAATTATTGTAGTTTAAATTCATTAAAAAATCTACGATATATAAATCAGAGTAAAATTCATAATATTGAAAATACTCGATGTATGTATTTCTACAAATTCTGTAGAATTGTATTCGGGCGATTTCGTATTCGGTAATTTACATATATCTCTGTCTGTGTATGGTGTTACTTTGATCAATCGGAGGCTTCGAATTACAAGTTCTAAACTAATCGGCGCGATAATAATTAATGAGAAGGATTATGTTAACTCGGTGAAAGATTTATATTCGAGTCACACGATAGATCTCTACTAAATTACATTACAGAGCGTCATCACAAAGAGACTAATTAGCTCTCAGAAACGAACCGGTATAATCAAGCCAATTTTAATCACGTATGTAAATTACACACACAAACTTGACGAACTTGACAGACAACATCGATCGAAGAATTTGACAAGCTTTGTAAAAGATTGAATGATACAATTGTGAAACATAACTTTTATATATAAAATAACTTTTATATGCACATCCAGATTATGGCAAGTAAGTGTCTCTTGGAAAAAAACATTTAAAATATCGAAATATTAATAGAACTTTTTTATTATTTATTGAAATATTAAACCAAATTTATAAAAAATAATGGTTGCGGAAAAAAATATATATAAAAATTCTAAATTAAACGATGTCCCCATAATTGGAAATATTGCTTTAGTAAGATAATTTATTATATTTTTATCTTCTAAAAAATTAAGAATTTATAAGGTGTATATAAATTTATATATATATTAATATAATATATTAATATAAATTTATATATATTAATATAATATTATATTATATAATAATAATATAAAATATAAGTAATATAATAATTTAATAAAATAAGGATAATTATTTTGCATTTTGTAAAACTACATTTTTAATAATGTCTTGCATTTTATATTTCAAACATTTTTTAGATCTCATATTGAGACTGCAACTGATACATTTTGCATTCAAAATACATTTTTTTTTAAATTTTTGTGGCATTTTGTGCCAACTCTGCCTATACGTGAGCGCCAGCCTAGTCTGGTTCATGTTTATTCGCTTCGCTCCCGGAGACATCGTGGCACATGAAAAATGAAGTGAACCGCATTTACGTGCGTCAGGCGATTTATGGTTGGTGCGTACATGTACCGTCGCACGTTTTCGTGCGACCATTTTTCTGCGGAAATATGGAAAATGTGAGGGAGGAATCTCTCGTTTTCTCGTTATAAAGTAGCTTCGATAACGTAAACAGGTAACGAGATCTTATTTTTCGAGCAATTTCAAATAAAAATTTTATTCCAGATATTCCATATAACATTTGATCCAAGATACTTAAGTGACATTTAAAAATTACGTGAAATATATAAACTTGAAAAATCTGAAAATAAATATTCCGAATTTATATGATTATATGAAATATCCGATATACAAATGTAAAATTTCAGCTAATTCATTGATAAGTTTTTATTATAGATTTTCCTAAGAATATTGAACCAATTTAGCAGAAGATACATTAGATAAGTGAAATAAAAAAAAGTTCTTGAAAGTTTTGAAAACTTTCGAAATATAAATTTTAAAAAGCTAAGTAAATATTGTATTATTATAATGTTTTATTACAATCTTCAGACAAAAGAAAGACGCTATTTTAATTGTTTTTTCTAGACTTTGATTATTTATGTATAAAATTGGAAAGCCTTCATTTATCCCTTGCCTTTTTGAATCACCTCCGATGTTTACACGAGTCTCATGCCGGTGAAAGATCGTAATTTTACAGCGATCGTAACATTCTTTCTACGTGACAGCGTAATTTCCGGCAGCATCGTAATTCCCATGGCTTTGCGTTGCCATAGCTGTAACCCTGTAATCTGCCAGTGCTTGCAAAGACAGCGGAAAGGAGTTTTCGTAATTTTCTTTTACATTCACGTATATAAATTATGGACGAGAGACACGAGACTCGTGTATATGAATTTAATCCAGCATTCTGATTTTCGCTCTCTCTCTCTTTCTCTCTCTCTCTCTCTCTCTCTCTCTCTCTCTCTCTCTCTCTCTCTCTTTAATCAAAACTATTAAAAAATTAATTAATAATTAACACTAATAACAAAAAATTAATTAATAATAAACGATTCTTTTTCAAACAATCTTCTTGTCTAAAAAAAAATCTATATTTTGTTTTTTAAATACCAAGAGAGTTTTATTTTATTCTGACATTAATAAAAAATAAAAAAAACTTCCCGTTTTTAGATTCTACAGTTTCGTAATAAAAGCATCAATCCTCGGCGTTGATGGACGGGCGACCTTCATCTATAACAGAAAAGTGTAACAGAAGTAGTAACAGAAATAGCCCTGGCGCGTGATATGCCGTATTTGTCAGTGATGTAAAAATGGCGCGAATCTTACAATTTCAAATTCCCTTCGCGCGCGCTCTCCTAGCGAGAGATATTTCTCCGCGGGCGGCCGGAGATACCAGACAGAAAAGCGCATGATAAACGAGGAGTTAGTCTTTTATGGGTACGGAACGATTTATAGCACTGTCCAGAGAGGTGGATACGTCCACCCTGTAGCACGCAGTCG
Source organism: Anoplolepis gracilipes (assembly GCF_047496725.1). NCBI lineage: Eukaryota > Metazoa > Arthropoda > Insecta > Hymenoptera > Formicidae > Anoplolepis > Anoplolepis gracilipes. Next base: position 1,284,039 of record NC_132980.1, on the reverse strand, counting down.
TAACATTATTTCCCGGCAGGGGCATTTCTCGCAGATTTCGCGCGATAAATCAAACGCTGAGGAAATTCTTAAAACAACGTCCTCCCTTTCGATCGCGTAATTGTAGCGATATTAATCGGATGTAAGTAAAATAATAATAATCTCAAAAAAAGGTCATTAAAAAAAGACACTTTTTAAGGCGCAGAGGGAATAATATCTAATTTTTAAATTAATTGTAACAAGCATGAAAAATTGTTTATCTTTATATTTGAAGCAATCAATAAAAAAATGAAAATATCACAAACTTGCAAAATTATATAGCATTTAATATAAATTCATATAATATTAAATAACTATAAAATTGCTATATAACTATATAATTGCTAAATAACTATATAAATAATTAAAAAGAGAAATTCTATTTACACTACGCAAAAAAATTAAAGAGCCACTTTCTTTCATATAAAAAGGCCAATTTTTAAGTAGTTGCAACTCTCTTAAAAATAATCGGAATAAGATCAATAAAAAAGCGTTTCAAAGCTTGAAGTTTCTTAAAATCTTTAAATCAATTTTAATTCTTTCTTCTTGTTACAAAAATACATTGTAGGAAAGCAACATCTGTCGATTAAACAAATTTTTCAAAAATTTATCCAAGAATACCGAATTAAAAAAAAAACTCCTAGCACGATTTTATTAATTGTGTGATAAATAGCAGAGTTTTAGCTTTAATTTCTTTTTTTAGCGAACGTTCTATGATCTTTTTTTGCCGAGATATTCATTATTAAATCAAAATCGAGCTATTGACTTTGAAGGCTTATAACTAGTCAAAAAATGATCGTACAATAATCATTAATTAAGTTTTTGAAATATACAGAAAAAAACTTAACACTTTGGCCTTTTGTACGAGTAACTGGAATGCTTTTACTTGTAAATGTTGTAGAGTTCAAATTTTAGCGTTTTTTTTTGTTATTTTCATTGATTTAAATAAAAAGGGATAAAAGTGCAATTTTTACTTGATATTTAAGTAACATTTACGCCATAAAAATGAATGATGATTGAAAAACCTATAGGAACATTTTAAAAGGCTAACTTTTCTCTTTAAATTGCTTTTTTTAATGATTATTGTACGATCATTTTTTCACTAGTTGTAAGCGTTCAAAGTCAATCGCTCAATTTTGTTTTAATAATGAATATCTCGGTGAAAAAAGATCATAGAACATTCGCTAAAAAAAGAAATTAAAAGTAGAACTCTATTCTTTAAAACCTATTTAATGAAATCGTACTAGGATTTTTTTTATAATTTGGTATTTTTGGACAAATTTGTTCAATCGACAGACGTCGTTTATTTACAATGTAATTTTGTAACGAATAGAAAGAATTGAAATTTATTTACAGATTCTAAAACTAGAAACTTCAAGCTTTGAAACACTTTTTTATTGATCTTATTCCGATTATGTACTTGAAAATTGGTCTTTTTTATATGGAAGAAAGTGGCCCTTTAATTTTTTTTTGCATAGTTACACACACATATATATATATATATTGCTAAAAAATAGTTTCACATTAATCGTAGCTGTATATTAAATTACGAAAAAATTATTTTTAAGATATAAAAAAAATTTTAGAAAATTAATTAATTAAAAAAATAACTTTAGAAGAGGAGCGTGTATACATATAACGCTCGATAAATCTATATCCAGTTGTATTCTCATCGCGATAGTCTCCTATTCTGGCTTACCATGCTACTAAAACTCGGCTCCTCGATTATATTCCCGTGCAATTGTTACCTCACGCAATTTCAGAAACATAACCGCATAACCAGCGGATTAATCCGGCCGGCATAAGTTTAGCAACGCGGCCAATTCATCCATTTGCCGTACCGCTTTCGACGAGAAGATCGTGTTTCACGGTATCCCGAATCACGAACGCGCGCGCTTCGACGCGAATAAATCGGATATCAACGATACTAGAATGATCAATTCATTGTCAGTAACAAATAATCCTGTAATCGTACACGTAATGCCGTTAATATCGCGAGGATAACGGCAGCCGATAAACTACTCTTTCCCCTTTTTTCCAAAATGTGCTAGCGCTTTGCGAAATACGGATCGTTCGCGGATCTAATTGTAGGAGAAATGTATTTTTCCATGCAACCACCTACGGTTTGGCGAATAAGAATTTGTTTGTGTTTATAGCGTGACACAAATGCAATAGAATTTTATAGAAATTTCCTTAGACTAGAAAAATGACAAATAAAAAATTAATGTATATTTATCTAAAATTAATATGTATATGTAAAAAAATTAATACATACCTATATTAGTTATTGTATAAAGAAAAAAGAGAAAAGTTATTGTATAAAGAAATTATGTCGAAATCTGGCAATTTTGGGAAAATTGTATGTGATTAGATTATTTTAGGATATTTTTAAATCAAACTAAAATAATTATTAATAAAATTAGTATTTATATGATACTAGTATTTATACTCAAAGCTGTGTGCTTGTATATATCGTATAAATATATGATCGTATCAAATTGTACCGCAATAAATTTTACAGAAGCGTTTGTATGCACGCACGATCATATCAAATAAGCAATAAAAATTTCAGCACGTGAGTTTTGTCAAATTTTCGATGGCTTTTTATAAACAATTATTTAACGCAAAAATATGCATAATATTCTGCAGTCTGTTTATTCAAAACAGTATCAACATCAGTACGCGTATATATGTATACTCCAATCAAAGAAAGTTTAAAAAAAGTATTTTTTACATATTTTTTTTTTCTGAAAGGCTCGATTTGACAATTGTATAAATTCGCGTGAGTTCGCGTGAATTCGCGGATGACGTGTTTCTGACAGAATGGACACCTATAGAACGACAACATATTTTACGGACAGTGACACAAATCATGCGTATATAGTTACAAAGATTCAAAAACCAAAGATATATGTATATAAATGACATTTTAATGGTGATTTTGAGAGTAACAATTTTTCTAATATATAGAAAAATATTTTATACTGATTTTTATTGAATTAATAATCTCTCGTCGCGTCAAAAGTCAAATTAGAATTCATTCAATGTAAACATGAGAATGGTTATAAACGTCTACAAAAACGGAATTATTTAAAAAATTTAATTTGAACCGACAAGAGAATTCCCACTTTTTTATATTACAATAAAAAATTTTAATTTAATTATGAGATTAGACAATTACTACAACTTAATAAGTATATATATATATATATATATATATATAGATTTTTTTTCTTTTTTGTTAAAAAAATGTAATTTTTTTAAGCCTTTCTCTTTTTATGAATCGCTGTTGTGCATATTTTAGCCTTTTATATTTTTCTGAATCTGTTTCCGCGATCTATCTGTATATATTCGCGAACACACGAGTGGAAACATGTTGGAATTGCGAAATAGAGAACCAGGAGGATGCTTCGGTCTATATGGCATATCCATATCTCGATGAAATACGAGACAAATCGTCGAAGTCGATACGACCGTTCGATATCGAAATGCATACATGCACGCATATAAACACACGCATTTGTCTAAAACTATGCGTATGCTCATAAAAAAGTATGCTCAACATTAGGCAAATATGTATATAATTGATTTATTTTTCAATGTTTCTTAAACTGAAAAAACTTTATAAAGCGCATCGTGTGGTCTCTAAATTTTTGATAAAAAGTAAAACTTTAACTCTTCTCTTTAAAAGTCCTCTCTAAAAACTCTTCTCTCTAAAGTTTAAAATTATAGTGAATTGAAATATTATTTATAATATCTTTATCATGTTGCTTTAAATAACACAAATCAAAAATACATATATATATATATATCTTCTCAGTCGTCTTTTGACAGAGACGTGGTGACTTCTCTTTTTCATATACATGATTGCGTACGCGGTTAGTACACGTATGTGTATGTGTATACATGTATATGGGACCTACAATTTTTAACGCCGGTTCCGAACGGCTAATTTTTGTAGAGAAGTAGTGTTCCTGGCAAGATTACTACTCTACTCTCGGTGGGTTGCCAGCGTCCTTCCGAGAGGAAAGCGAGCGTATATAATTTTTCTGTTCTTACCGGGGATCGAACCCGAGACCTTTGGCTTAATAGCCGATACGCTGTCTACTGTGCCACGCTTCGCCTCCTACATATATATATATATATATATATATATATATATATATATATATATATATATATGTATATATATTTTTTCTTTTGCAAAAGTTTAATTATTCTCTAAAATTATAATTAATAAATCTTTCACAGATATTTTTAAATATTTCAAAAAATTATTAAATTATTAAAAAAGATTAAATCATTATAATTAAAATCTATAAATTTATAAAAATTTTTAAATATTCCAAAATATTATTAAAAATTATAAAACAGTTAAAATTAACTTGTTTAATTTTATAGAAATTTTTAGTATTCTAAAAAAATTAAATTAAATAAAATAAAAAAGAAAACTTAAAAAAGTTTGAGAAGCATTGGAAAGATATCCTCGACAATTAAAAGACGCACGTGACGCAGGTAAGATGCAAAATTCATTTGATGTCTGCTGCACTAGCTGATTTTACTCTTGTTGCAGGATCCATACACGAAGCATATAAAATTACCGGTTGCGTGTATCGACGCATGTTTATGCAGTGAGACAAATAAAGAGAAAGAGAGAAAAGGAGAGAGACACGCAGAACGAAAAAGAAAGAGAGAGAGAGAGAGCTCAGCCGTGGCGTGGTTTGCAAGATGTATGGCCGTATCGTGATGTTAATTTCGCTTTCAGCAAACCGAACGAGAAAATCGTTTAGTATTACAATTTGTTGCCACTTTGTCGACGTAAAGTAATGGGAGCTAATTACAAATGCTAATTACAATCACATTAGCTGTATTTTGAAAATGGCAAACATCCATCAACGCAAAAATAGAATAATCAGATTATTTTAATTGTCGAGGATATCTTTCTTTTTTTTAGATGTCTCCAAAAACCATCGCAAATCTTTAAAATTTATTTTAGTTTATTATTATATTCGACATATAAATAAAAATTTATGCTACTTTCTTTTACGTTTAATGATTGGTACTTTTTGAAAAAAAATTCATCAAAGTTTGGAAAGTTTGAATCAAATATTCATTTTAAAACCGGATACTATATATTGAATAATTCAAATTTATCTTATTTACTTTCCAACATCGATTCGATTTTTAATCTGATGTTGACCGACATACGTCAATCTGAATTTGGACAAGTAAATTTGGTCCATCATCATATTTAACATATATGTACTCTTCGTATTAACTCGCTCTTTTATTAAAAAAAAATTAATAGTTTTATGTATAATTCTTATATAATTTAATATTAAATAATATTTTATTATGAATGTTTTATTACAAATAAATAATATTCGGATCGTTGTACGTTCATCTCGGTGTCAATCTGTCGCAAAAAATTTTTCGAGAAAAGCTAGATGAATTACAATGTTGATTCGATTCGCGAGTAGACAGGAAGATCCAAATTTCCCGAAAAAAAAAATTTGCTATCTCGTGAAGGAAAACAGTACATGCGACGCACGCACGACACACAATACGCGATATTTATGGATAAAACTTTTTGTCGCAGTGCACATGCGAAAAAAAATCGCTGCAGTGTCTGTTTTTCAGGTAATTGCTTTTCTAGAGAAAAAACCGTCACGTCATCCCCGACCATCACGTCGTTTTCAATATTTACATGCGCGCTCGTCGCGCATCGCGCGCACAAATCGCGTTGTCGATTTTGATTTTGCTTTCTCTCTCTCTCTCTCTCTCTCTCTCTCTGTCCAACTTACATATTGACAAAAGAGAAAAATTGCCGCGCGGATACGCGAGGAGAATTTTTTTAAACGCGATACGCGCTCGTCAAATCGAGAATCAAACTAAAAAAATCTGAGTGCCAGATTTGCAAGGCTGAAATAATGATAGATAAAACTTTAACATTGTCACTCACTGACGATTATCTCTGCTACTTGTAGGGATCTCCCGAAACGTAATAACAACTTACAATAAAAGAGAATAATGTTGTGAGGTATCGATATATATATTTATAAATTATGTAGTGGTACGAATAAAAATTAATTCGTGTGCTTTACTATAAATATGTAATATAAATTGTTATATATTATTACTTTATCCTCTGGATGACAAATTGTTCAGAATAAAAAAAATATTATCTTTTTAAATTCTTTTTTTCTTATCGCTGCCAATCTACAATCATCTATGATCATTCTATATATAAAACATAATTCCATATAAATCATTCCGTAAAAAATTATTTTATATAAAATATCACTGTAAATATAATTACTAATGTTATTTTCTGTTTATGTAATTATTTGTGTTTATTAAAAAAGATAAAAGTGCAATTTTTACTTGATTTGTAAGTAACAATTACGCTTTAAAAATGAATAATGATTGAAAAAAACGATAGGAGCATTTTAAAGTGCTTGCTTTTTTAATGATTATGGTACGATTATGTTTTCACTAATTATAAGTCAATATAGCTCAATTTTGTTTTAATAATGAATATCTCAGCGAAAAAAAAATCCTAGAGCATTCATTAAAAAAATAAATTAAAGCTGAAATTCTGCTCTTTAAGGATGTTTAGTACCTATTCTTAAAAATATAGGAATTTAATAAAATTTGCACAGATTGTTCTGATACATGTTCAGAGACTTATAAAAAAACCTGGAGTTGACTTACTGAAGCAACCAAAAGTTATAAGGATTTTAATTTGCAATGAATTTACCCGTCGATATTATTATAAATATAATTATTTTATGGATTATAAATAAAAATATTAATATAATTATAAATATAATTATTTATATAAATAAGTATAAATATAATTATTTCCGTCCTTTTTAGCTCTTAAATTGATACGATTACAGATTTTCTATCTTATAAAAAATCTGTGATTATGTTGATTTAAGAGCTAGAATAGATAGAAATAATAATAGAAATTTATTCAAAATTTGCAAAAGTATAGTTTAAATATAGAGGAAATATTTGATCACATAATTTTGATCAAGTACTGACTAGTTCAAAAGATATTGAACATAATTTTTTCAATTTCGTTCTATTATCCGAGATGATTCATTATTTATTGTGAAAACGTGGCAACATAGCATTCAGCTGAGCCTTCTTTTGACATTTTAAATAACCTACTTTTCTAAATAACCTACTGAAGAAGCCTCTATATACAAACGTGTAAGCGAGAAGCGACTAGGCCTCACATGTCAATTTGCATTTTGATCAACTTATGAAAAATTACCACGTTGCCACATTTCTTTCTTCTCGGAGAAATGACAAATTATTAAATTTATCAAAGAAATAGTTAAAAATCTTCTATATTTTGTCATTATTCACTATTATAATTTTTATTCTGACATTTTATATTACTCTGTACGAGTAAATTCTCTTTTATTTTTATAATTTAAATTTTGTGCTGTAATGTTGAAATGGAGGTACCGTCAATGATAAAAGTTTCTCATTATAATTTAAGAAACACGAAAATTCTCCAAAAAAAAACAACAGAAGTTCGAAAATACATTCCTACACTCTAACTATGAATAAATAATAAGATTTTATGCAATATTTATAATAATCTAATATTAAGATATATGAGAAAAGTATATATTCGTTATTTTTGACTACTTTTTGCTCCGATTGTAGGTGCTAAACATCCTTAATATCCAATTGAAATCGTGCTAGGATTTTTTTTAATTCGGTATTCCACAAACTTTTGTCAAATTTGTTCAATTGACAAACGTCGCTTTCTTACAATGTAATTTTGTAACGAGTAGAAAAAATTGAAATTTATTTAAAGATTCTAAAACTAGGAACATGAAGCTTTGAAACGCTTTTTTATTGATCTTATTCCGATTATTTTTAAAGAAGTTACAACTTGAAAATTGGTTCCTTTTTTATGGAAGAAAGTGGCCCTTTAATTTTTTGCGTAGTGTTTAATATTTATCAGAATATTATTTTTATGAAACATCTCGTCGACTGCGAAGAAGCTGTTTATTTCGTGTATACCTCGCGATTTCCATGGCTATACGAGTTTTAATAGTAGCTCATTAAGAAGTCGACTACAAGTAGTTATAGTCACGCAATGGTCAGACTGAGTCAATTCACGTACCTCGGCGTAACAATCGCGTCTGTTCGCGCTATCAAGCGACTCTAATCGAAACAACGATCCTTTCCTCTTTAACGATTTATCCCAAGAGGAACGGAAATTATTCTTCCGACATCGTTTGGTTGATTCCGACAATATTTTTTATACAGATATGACAGACCTATGTAGGCTACAATATCCAATATTAATTTGTGTACAAATTAGTGCCAAATAGGAAATATACGTAAAATATTTTTATTACGATATAAGCAACTCTCCCCTCTGTGAGACATAAATTATTTGTTTTAAAAATTACACTTCAAATATTGTCGTATAGCGTATAATAGATTATTTTTCGTGCATTTTAGAGATATTTTTGTAAAAACATAATAGAACACGCATAAAAGTATTATTTCCGCAGTCGATTAAACTAATTGAATTTAAAAGACTATTTAAGAGTCTCGAGTGCTGTGTTTTCGTAAGAATTTATTAGCATTACATCGCGAGGTAAAATCCGATAAAATCTAATTTCGCTTAAAGCATCCGATCTCGCCGACGAAATGAAAGATACACGAAATAGTGTCGGCCGAGCAAGAGAAGAAAAGAAAAAAACTAGGGGACGAAAGCGTCGTGTGTAAGGAGATGTATCTTTAATGATGGGGAGCAGCCGATTCGATTGTCGGACTTGTTTTCTGCCGTATCACAGATACCTTACCGGCGTACAAGATAAATGGCAAGCAAAAAAGGGACTGCTGTATCTCTGTTGTAACTTGTATGTTCTCTCTCTCTCTTTCTCTCTCTCTCTCTCTCTCTCTCTCTTGTTTAAAAGCGACTATCCCTTCTCGGATCTTCTCTCACCCTCCTGAGAACTTTAGCCGAGTTTTACGTCCCTCGATAAACACTGATTGCTTCTTAAATTGCCACAAGCTTGCACCTAACTCCGTGCAATTGTAAGTTGTGAGAAATTGTAACTGCCGCTTTTACATAATCGTCGTTACGTAAATTTAACTAGATGTGAAATATCACAATTGATATCAAATTTGTTTACATTAAATATTTATTTATTTATTTGTTTATTTTATTTTGTTTATTTTATTTATCAATTTTATTTCATTCGTAAGAATGAATTAAAAAGAAGAGTGAAATGTGCTGATTTTTATCTAGAAAGTGTAACGTATGTTACATACATTTTCTTATAGTTTTTGAGTTGCTGAATACGAAAATACCCGTTTTATTAGTCTAAACCCGTGAAAAAGTGACCAAAATTCGCCTTAAAGGCGAATAAGTCATTTTTAATATAATAATTTAATTAGTTTCAATTTTGCAATTATTTAATTATTTATATTATAGTTTAGTTTTATAATTTCTTTTACTGTAAACTAAAGAAACACTTTAGAAATGTTAAATCTAACATAGCAAAACCAATGTAATATAGAAATTAAAAAATAAATAGGCAAGAATCTTAAGTCTCATCAGATGTGTAACTTATAAAAATAATTAAATGTTGGGGAGAGAATTTTAAAAACAAAAAGAGATATAGAAATAGATATTTCGACTTTATATAGCGGACCCGATCAACTAAGAAACTGACAAGATTAAGATTCTGATGACGGATAAAACGAGACGCTGTACAGTATAATACGAAAAGTAATATAATAGGGCTCCAGGCAAAGGTTTATTATAAAAAACTTAACGCGCCTCTAGGTGGAATCTCTATGGTAGTGGACGATATACAAATCATTACATTTGACAATGTGGCGGGTTACTTATTAATGTTTTATAAAAAGACAAAAATTCTTATTATTAGCCAAATCGTAAAACATTTCATTTTTAACCATAATTTGAAAATATACCACACTTTATAAAATGCCTAGATGTTTTATAAAAATACGGATTTTATAAACTAACTACAACGTATCTAACACTTTGAAAGCTCGAAATAAAAGCATGATAATATATTTTTAAAGGTGAATTTTCTATATATAGTGAAAATATAGCTTTACTGAATCAATCTACATATATAATATTTCGTATTTTAAATGCAAAGAATATCAATGAGGGATCATTTACAATTAGATCGATACAACTAAAGAAAATTCAGAGTTAGAAAAAAAATAAATTTTGCGCACTTTTATATACATACTTAAATTTTTGAAGTAAAAAAGGGTGCGTAAAATATGCTGATTTTTGCCTATAAAGTGTAACGTAAGTTACATATATTTTCTTATAGTTATATTTTTGAGTTGCTGAGTACGAAAATAATCGATTTATTGGTCTAAGCCCGTGAGAAAGTGGTCAAAATTCGCCTTAAAGGAAAATAAGTCACTTTAAATAGTAATTCAATTAGTGTCGAATTTCGAATTATTTAATTATTTACATTATAGTTTAGATTTATAATTTCTTTTACTGAAAACTAAAGAAACACTTTAGAAATGCTAAATCTAACATAGCAAAACCAATATAATATAGAAATTAAAAAATAAATAGGCAAGAATCTTAAGTCTCATCAGATGTGTAACTTATAAAAATAATTAAATGTTGGGGAGAGAATTTTAAAAACAAAAAGAGATATAGAAATAGATATTTCGACTTTATATAACATTAGCGGACCCGATCAACCAAGAAACTGACAAGATTAAGATTCTAACAGATAAAACGAGACGCTGTACAATATAATACGAAAAGTAATATAATAGGGCTCCAGGCAAAGGTCTACTATAAAAAACTTAACACGCCTCTAGGTGGAACCTCTATGATAATAAAAGTCCATTTTAAGATATTTAAAACTGTACAAGTTGCATCTGATAAGACTTAAGATTTTTTAAATAAATTGACTATTTATTTTTTAACTTTTATATTATATTGATTTTGCTATGTTAGATTTAGCATTTCTAAAATGTTTTATTTTGAAGTGTTCTTTAGTTTTTAGTAAAAAAATTATAAAACTAAACTATAATATAAATAATTAAATAATTGCAACAAAATCGACACTGATCTGATTAATTTAAAAAAATGACTTATTTCGTCCTTTTAAGGCGAATTTCGACCACTTTTTCACGGGCTTAGGCCAATAGAACGAGTATTTTTGTACACTGAGAAAAAAGTGTCTAATTTTTGCAACTATAATTGCATAGTAAGTTAATTATAGTTGTAAATGGTATGGTATTTTCATTTTTGTAGTTATTGCTATAATATTAATAAAAATAATCATACGTATAGTTATTATACAATTATGGTCGTTATCATTATATTTATAGTATTTCTTATTATATCTTACCATATATAAATCACAATTATGATACTTGCAATCATATATATAAAACATATAAAAAAGCTATGATAATAATATAGTTAAGTTAACTACAATGCGCATTGTTAATATAACTATAAAAATATTGTTGCTTCCAAAAAGATTATAAATTATAGTTAAATTATGGTAAATGTAACCATTTATTTCTCTCAATGATATTCACCAACTCAAAAACTGTAAGAAAATATATGTAACTTCCGTTATACTTTCTAAAATCGGCATATTTTATCTACCTTCCTTTACACGCGGATTATTTTAAAAAATCCTACATTAGGCCAAGAGGTCTATTGGCAAGAGATATAAATCTGTTTGGATTATTTTTGTGGTGGCGAAACGTTCGCACAATCTATTTACGTGCACTTTGATAACGAAGAAGGTGCAACAGACCAATTCAGTCGACCCGACTGTTGCGTGACCGCAACCACTTCGGGGTACGAGTGGCAAGTGCAATGGCATTCAAAGCCTCGGGACGCAGGTGCTCCAGCACCAGTTCCGTGCTGCTGAATTGGCTACGACTGTTCGTGCTACGACTATATGTACGGTGTACACACGCGCGTATACCCTGAGTCTCGGAAAAACGCCGATGGAAATATTTCGTGAGATATTGTTCGTTGTTATCTCTATCTAAGCCGCGGAAATTTAATTCGCTGCAATTTTTTCGATCTCAATTTGTGTTAAAAGTTTTTACAAAGTATTGCGGTTAAGAATCAATCAAAATTGGAAATTTTATGAATGTTAATGCAGTGAAAAGTAGTTATAAAAAATATTATACTCTGCAACTTGCATTACAATTTGTTGTATTTTTTCAAAATGTTGAAATGAATTAATCATCAAATACAAAAAAAAGTAGAACGACATGTGTGCAAAATATGTCAACATCACGATAAAATTGCATTACAACATTGCAGTATAACAATGGTGAACGTCACATAAACGATATTTTAATCTCACTCGAATTAATCAGCTAACCGATCTTACCGAGGCGGGTGAATTATGGACCAGCTTGTGAATTCGTGTCAAGAGAGAGAGAGAGGCCGGGGTCGTGACTGTTACAAAACTCGCATGCCTTTTCCACGACGTGGAAAAAGCAGCATCCGTCTGACCTTTCCTTGGCGACGTTGATAGACGAGACGATGATTGGTATTCGGGGTTCGAACTAAGAAATAAAGTACACCATCCCTAAGTTGGACCCTTTGATGTATCCCAAGTCCTGGCAATTTTTTTTCGGAAAAATCGAGCATCCGTAAATGTTGTCGAAAAATGGTTTGGATCGACATAGATTATTAAGATGTCAAGAATAACTAGGCATATATAACTTTTCTCTACATATATATATAACTAGCTTTTTGCCCCGCGCTTCACGCGGGCCTCAAAGCCTTTACTCAATACTGACCTCGCTATTATTAGTTCTCACACAATTTATAATTTTTCAATTTTCAAAACCTCTCTATATAATATTTTTCGTAAAAAATATTAGATTTCACTTAATAAGATATCCTTGATTGCTTATTTCTTCAATTTATTTATATATATATATTTTTTAATTATAGGAGGTTATGTTTTCGCGAAAAAAATGTTTTTCCAGATTTTGCTGCCAGAACTTCTCTGCCAATGTGTTCAAAATGTTTCGAAACATTGAGAAATCACATTTTTTAATAATTTTTTATATTTTAAATTATAGAGGAGGCTATGTTTTCGAGAAAAAAATTTTTTTCCAGATTTTTCTGCAAATGTGTTCAAAATGTTTTGTTTTAAATTTTTCGGGAATGGTTCCTATGTGGTTTTTTCTAAATTTTTTAATTATAGGAGGTTATGTTTTCACGAAAAAAATGTTTTTTCAGATTTCTCTGCCATTTAAAAATTTTTCGAATTTTTTGAACATATTGGCAGAGAAATCTGGAAAAACATTTTTTTTCGCGAAAACCTAACCTCTTATAATTTAAAATATAAAAAATTAATAAAAAATGTTATTTCTCAATGTTTCGAAACATTTTGAACACATTGGCAGAGAAATCTGGAAAAACATTTTTTTTCGCGAAAACATAACCTCCTATAATTAAAAAAAAAATTTTTTAATTTAAAAAATGTGATTTCTCAATGTTTCAAAACATTTTGAACATATTGGCAAAGAAATTTGGAAAAACATTTTTTTCGCGAAAACATAACCTCCTATAATTAAAAAAAAATTTTTTAATTTAAAAAATGTGATTTCTCAATGTTTCAAAACATTTTGAACATATTGGCAAAGAAATTTGGAAAAACATTTTTTTCGCGAAAACATAACCTTCTATAATTAAAAAAAAATTTTTTAATTTAAAAAATGTGATTTCTCAATGTTTCAAAACATTTTGAACACATTGGCAGATAAACCTGGAAAAACATTTTTTTCGCGAAAACATAACCTTCTATAATTAAAAAAAAAATTTTTTTTTAATTTTCAAATTAAAAAAAACTACATAGCAACCATCCTAGAATAATTTGCAACATTTTGGTACCATTTTCGTGAGAATCGGTCCACAAATGTGGAAGTAGTTCGCGGTCAGACAGACAGACAGACAGACGGACGACACTTATATATATATAGATATAGAGAATCTTTGTGTATAAGAATTAATAATGAACAATGAATTTAAATTATTTTGCACATAAAGATATTATTGAGAAAAATATGAATTATATGATGATACAAATGTCGTTAAAATAATACTTTCTGGATAATATAAATAAGAGTATGCTTGTAATAGTATAAAATTATTTTATATTTTATATGTCTATTTTTTTATAAATTAATTATTTAAAAATAAATTAAAATATATAATTTAAATAATATTAAAATATATTAATTAAAAGTAAATTATTTAAAATGTTTAATTTAAATATTAATAAATAAATAAATTCAGTGCTCTCTTAAATATAAACTAAAATATAAAATGTAAACGGCGATAGAGAGCAAAAATGTGTCCTGACTAAGGTAAATACACTCAATCTATGATAAAATAAATAACAAAGTTTGAGTATAATGGAATATTTATCCACTAATCTTACATATATCGTAACATGTTTAAGTAATAAATCACTTACAAAAAATTTTTTGAAAAATCGCAACCCGTAAATTTACAAAATCGGAGATATTATAAAAGAATAGAATTAATTACTTAATATGCGTACGTTTCGAGCTCAATTTTGAGTTTTCTTCAGCGCTATGATTACATACAATAATAAGAATCTTTATGGAACGGGAAATATAAACAATAAATTAAATATAAAGATGTAGTTAAGCTATCGACTTAATTATTCTGGGAGGTACCTAAATTACTTCTCGCACCACCCACTCCACCAAAAGAGGGGCACAATCATCGGATTAGTTGACAAAGTAATTTTCCTCTCAAACCCCAGATATCACAGAAAAAATTTAGACAAGATCATCAGAATTCTTTTAGATAATAATTACCCCTTAAAACTGATATTTGATGTCATTGGGCTACGGTTAAAAACTATCATTAACAAAAAAATTCTTACAAGTGACACCCCAAGTGAAGTGAAACCAGTTAATTTCACGCTCCCTTATATACAAGATTTAACGGAGAAATTAAATTGTTTAACAAAAAATTCTGGTTTGAAACTCGCACAGTTCAGTCTTAATAAAATGAATAAATTAATTAGAGCTCACAAAGACATCATACCAACAGATTTAAAAACCAATGTCATATATAAAATTAACTGTAGCCATTGTGATGCCTCATATGTTGGTCAAACATCCCGGAAGTTAAAAACCAGAATTAATGAACATAAAAGACATATACATCTTAATACGAATACAAACTCGGTAATCACTAATCACAGAAGAGATTTTGAACATGATTTTGACTGGGAAAACGTTAGGGTACTAAATGAGGCTTCATTTTATACTAAGAGGCTTATCTCTGAGATGCTATTTATAAAAAGACAAAGGAATGGGCTGAATTTACAAACGGACACAGAAAATCTACCGAGTGTCTATCAAGATATTGTCAACACTCTTCCAAAAATATAGTGGTGGGAATAACATTATATAAACACGAAACTCGCACCGTTTTTTGACATTATAGGAACGTCCTCCGCAGTACACGGATTTGAGTCAACTAATTATTATCAACCGTCACAGAATATCGTATGAAAGTGAGTGACTTCCCAACATATATCGAATAGTGATAATACAGAGTGTTTTATTTCGTTTTACATGAAAAACTTCAATATTTTCACAGATTTCGACGGTCACTGCTTATTCTTATGCAATATTATCAGGTTAGTGATTTTTTATGTAAAGTTGACTCATGGTGACTGCCAAAATCATTATAAAAACACCCTTCAGAGACGATCCAGAATAATTAAGTCGATAGCTTAACTACATCTTTATATTTAATTTATTGTTTATTTTTCCCGTTCCATAAAAATTCTTATTATTGTATGTAATCATAGCGCTGAAGAAGACTCAAAATTGAGCTCGAAACGTACGCATTTTAAGTAATTAATTCTATTCTTTTATAATATCTCCGATTTTGTAAATTTGCGGGTTGCGATTTTTCAAAAAATTTTTTGTAAGTGATTTATTACTTGAACATGTTACGATATATGTAAGATTAGTGGATAAATAATCCATTATACTCAAACTTTATTATTTATTTTATCATAGATTGAGTGTATTTACTTTAGTCAGGACACATTTTTGCTCTCTATCGCCGTTTACATTTTATACTTTAGTTAAATATTAATATTTATTTATTATAATATTAATTAAATTCGCAAAAAAAGGTTTATAACTGTTATTCAAAGATAAGAAAATCTTCAGAAAGAATTTAGCCCCTGTTTGAATCATTGATTATGAAATAACTAAAATAAATATATACATACTTGTAATATATTTTTCCTTCTTCCCGACATTTTTATCCCTTTCCACGAACGATGAAAGCAGAAAAAATGAGCCAACGAGAAAAAATGGAAGGACGGAATAAAGCGAGAACATGAAAGTTCGTAAAGCCGGAGGAATTTCCAGGCGTGTTCCTGCGTGCACTTTATTCGCAGCCGCGCTACTTTTTCGCGCGGAAAAGGCGGAAGGGATGATTCGCCGCCGTCAAAAACCGTTCCTTACCCCCGCGTCTCTTTTTCCCGGGCAGGAATAAACCCTCGCGCACGTGACGGCGAATTCGTGATGGGAGGAGAAAAAAAAAGAGAGAGAGAGATCTATGAAAAGAGAGCATTTCGGTTAAAGAGTCTTCTTTCATCCCCGCTGTTATTCAGAACGTAATATCGTCTCATCCCTCTCGGGCGAAATTCACCCTTCCTCGCGTACCTTCGGCTGTTCGCGCATACCTTTAATGCCCGTGTTGCCACTTTCGTTACGTAATACGATAATGGCGACGTTAAGCACGATTCAAAAGGGGTTCTGCTTTTCTATTCATTCATTCCTTCCTATCACGCATAGTTTCCATTCGCTTAAAAGTGTTGACGTGTCTGGAGAGAACGAGGCATATACTTCTTCATCGTTTAATTTTTCAATGCTTCTCTCAACAGAGTGATTGAGCACAAGCAACCATAAAAGTTAATATCTCATACGATAATATGATAACAGCGTAGTTTTTGTCAAATTTTCTCTTGAAAGCTGGAAAAACATTTTTTTTCGCGAAAACCTAACCTCCTATAATTTAAAATATAAAAAATTATTAAAAAATGTGATTTCTCAATGTTTCGAAACATTTTGAACACATTAGCAGAGAAATCTGGAAAAACATTTTTTTTCGCGAAAACATAACCTCCTATAATTAAAAAAAAACTTTTCACTTTCTTTAACAATTTTTATTTTATCTCTATATTATTTTATTAAACAGAAAATTTTATACTTTTAAATTAAATTAATTTTATATATAATATTTTTAATTTAAATTCAATTTAACTATATAAATTATAAATTATTTTTTTTTAATTAAAAATAAAACTCACGTATATGTATAGGATTAAAAATAAGACTACTTTATTAAATATAAATAGATAATAATTTTATAAAATAACAAATATTTATAAAATTTCAAAGTTTCAGAGTTATACATTAAAACTTAATTATGTTGAACAATATAAGGTAGTTATGGCAATCCTTGTTAAAAGAAGATTTTGAATTAAGATAAATTCAGAGAGCGCTCTATCATATGTGTATATGTGTATCCCTATCATAGCGGCTTCATACTTGTTTTCAAGAAACTCTTGAATGCACTCGGAGAGGTGAGAAGTATTAATTCAAGCCATTGAACCTTGGGGACAAACATCAAAGGGAAGGCAGAAGGGAATATCGAGTTTCTTCTTTCAAGTGACGTTTAAAAAGAGTAAGTACTCCATCGTACTGAGATAATTAGAACAAAGGGATCAAATTCACGTAGAGCTGTTAATTTTTGGTATTTTAAAATTTTATAATGATGTAATAATTATGTAAAATAAAATTATAAGGAGCTACCCTTAATTTATATAATACATACGAGTTTTTTATCTGTATAATTTATCTTTCCTTTAGAAAAATTTTTATCAGAAGGCACAATAATTAATATTCTTCATATTTTAATTTATATTTCTGAAAAATTTCGGACACAGAGGTAATTGGAACGAATCTGACAAATAAAGTTTAGCATTTTTAGTTTTATTATGAAGACATGAGTTTTATTGTGAACAGTAAAAATATTTTAATTAATACTTCAAGAAGCAGATAAAGGCAGATATCAGAGAATGTATGTATATATGACCTGATTCTATTAAAAAGACCTTACTCAGGTAGCACATGTTCGTTTTATAAACGTTTTCTAAATGTATCCAATATTTTTTAACCGTCAAACACCAATAAGAAACGTTTCAACAGAAACATTTTTAAAATCATGGTTTAAGAACGTATTTTTTACGTTTCTATAAATAGAACAAAAATTAATTTTTTAATTCAAAATTATATATATATATATATATACACATTATTAAGACTGTACTTATTAAGACGATCCCCAGATAGCATAGAAAACTAAAAGATGACGAAAAGATGTCTTTTTTAAATTATCTTTCTGACAAGGCTAAAAGATGTCTAAAAGGATATCTTTCTACCTACAAAAAAAAAGTCATCTTTTGAAAGATGTCTTAAAGATGTCTTCTAAAAGTCATAATTAATTTTAGTCTACGAAAAGATGTCTTTTTGATCATCTTTTCGACAAGATAAAAAAGATCTATTTTATAATATACGTGTTCCTTTGTTTGCCGCTACGTGGCGTATTCAGACTTAAATAACTCGTATTCAAATTTTCATAACATGTATATAAAGCCTAAAAGAACAGATACTAAAAGTATAATTTAAATTATGTCTTTTTTATTAGTTTGACTTCTCATGTAATCTCGACAAGAGATTCAGAACATGATGAAAATAGATGGGTTATATCCATATATGTATTATTTTATTGAATCTGTGAATAAACAAATTTTTCACAAATAAAGGAAAAAACCGTATTTTGACAGTTTCTTAAACGTTTTTTTTTTGTTAGAAAATGATGTTTCCCTTAACGTTTTTTAAGTGGACATTTTAACCAATTAGAAACGTTTTTAAAAGCCGGTTCTAAAACGTTTCGCAGAAACATTTGTGAAACGTTTTTGAAACAAATATGTGCTACTTGGGTTTTTTGACCTTATTCGAATCTACTCTTTTTCTGTCTCTTTTTTCAAAATGGCTTCTTTGTTTATTATTCATGAATAAATCAACCTCTATAATTATTACGTTCTCGTTTCGAGGACGCAATAATCATAGAGAAATAATCGGTCGCTCATGTCGAGACGATTTTCTTTTCGGCAAAAAGATCGTAAACCGGCGTATCTGTTTTCCAGCCTACTGTACCGGAGCCGGAGGTACAGTGGCGATTGATTTTCACCGACTTGGAAACCACGATAGCATAGAATTTTTTCCATTTTTAGATTCCTCCAATCTCCTTTCTTTGATCTGGTTTTACGATTTCGTAGAATGACTAAGGATAAATTTTATATGACAACGAAAACTTTCTTCTTTCATTATTGAGAGAGAGAAATCTGTTCCTAGAAAGGATTAAGTGAGGTCACAGTATTTTTTTTTACAGGGACACAAGTAACAATAAAACTTAGAAACCTAGGCATACATATATACCCTAACTATATTATATTTTTTTGTCTTTATATAAATACCAATATATTAAATATTAAAATAAATATTAAATATGGATACAAAAAAAAAATAAAAATATATTTAAATCCTTTTAGAAATGAACTCTCTAGTTTTAAAATCAAATTTTTTGTCTGATGTAAAAATTATAAATTTTATAATTTGTAAAAAAATATAATATTTTCAAACTAATCATCACTAATTTCAGTTATTATGAAATGTAATTACGACGATTTAATTCAAATATTTGACATATTTATGACTGATTTATAATTTAGGATTTATGATTTAAAGTTAAATTTAATTTAAATTAAAAATATTATATATAAAATTAATTTAATTTAAAAGTATAAAATTTTCTGTTTAATAAAATAATATTCGTAGAGATAAAATAAAAATCTAATCAGATATATTGCTATAAATTTTTTTATTAAGCGAATTTTGACATTATACACATTTGACATTACATTTAGATATTATAGAAAATAAAATAATATGGACATTTGTTGGAAAGATGCCAATAATTTTCATCACTCTCTCTCTCTCTCCTTTTCTATAAAATAAATCTATATATTATATATATATCTACATTATATACACTTCATCAGAAAATAGATTTGGATTATTAATGTTTATTGTTAAATGAGAGAAGGATTCAACGATGATAGGTTTCATTTCCTTTATCAAGTAGCAAATTTAAAAAGATTGTTCGTTCCTCAAAATAATGCTGTAATTTATTCACTTCTAGCATAGGGATAAGAATAATAACGCCTCGAAAGATTCTCATCACAGTGACGTTTTTTTCGCTGTGACAAAATGCTATCAATTTTTTCTCTTCAAGTTTCTCGAGAAAGTATCCGTCAAAAAAATCTTTAATGTGAAAACACTATAAAAAGATTTTAATGAGAATTATAATATAGATTAATATTAAAAATAAAAAAATACAAATATTAATTAGAAAAACTATAAAACTAAACATATAAAGAATAAATAAATTAACATTAAATATTAAAAAAGAATTAAAGAAAAAATAAAAAACACTAATATTATCTAAATATTAATAAAAATAAATAATGCTGATCATTTAAATAGAATTCAAAAATAAAAATACTAATATTATATTCGAGATTATAAATGTATACACATATAATATTAATACTTAATATAATACCTTAAAATGATAATGGAAGATTTGCACGTTAGTGGATTAACAACATGCTCGATTCTTTTTCTATTTATGAACCGCAATGCAGCGGTGGTCGGATAATACATATTTCTACGCGCTCTCTTTTCCGACTCAACGTGAATGCGCGAGAGAAAACGGGGTCGACCAATGTCTGCCCTAGTATTTCAAAGCACTTGAGAGATATCCGCAAATGGACCAAATACACAAAGAATTCTTTCTCTTTCTCTCGCTCGAATACGATCTCGCTTCGTGCGCGGTTATAACCGTTTCCGCGGAAGCTTTTATCGGAATAGATTAGACAGCTGAAAGGGCCGCCACCATATTCTCGCAACGATGGTGTTTGATATGATCTTACTGCGTTCTCGGTGAAAGAGAAGAAAAAAAATAATCCCTCGGCGTGTGGGCCTTCTTCGAGAGGGTTTGATATTCCACGGATCATTCGTCTTTGGTTCTTCTCTCTAGGTCGGTGAGAGACATTACTCGCCGTACCTGGAATATCTTGCGTGGTCCCCCATTTTCTCGTCGGTAGGATTTCAGGGATAATCCCGCTCAGTCGTCGCTGTAGACTTAGAAGAGAATGGACAGAAATGGAGAAATGCGTTGACGAAACAAGGAAAAACACTGACGGAGTGACGTTTAGTAACGCTGGTTTTAAATGAATGTTTAAGTCCGAGAAAGAAAACGAAAGATACACAAAGTATTATAAAATACA